>NC_090742.1:74947082-75088416 GCF_036898095.1 Palaemon carinicauda | reverse complement strand
TTCTTTTACAGGAGGAGCATCCGAAGTGTGATAGTGTCTTCTGCAATGTCCGCAGTAAGAACTTTTGCGGACATGCCTCGTGTAGGAGGCACGCGGCTTGTGCAGCCTCCAATGATGACCATCGTTACTGGGATCCGCAGGTATGTGCTGTATGTACTAACCTGCTATCAGAGGCTTTTGAATCCCCTAGGTCGGCGGAGTCAAGAGATGCAGCGAGGGAGAGGCTTCGCTTATGGGTAAGGGGTTTTCAGAAAAACACCACTGGACCTTATCTTCCTAACGAGAAGATGAGGGCATACCTTTTTCCCAAGGCTTCCCCTGATGCTGTTGTTCCCCAGCCTCGGCCGGAGATCCCTCTGATCCAGATTCCAGTGGAGGAGGATGTCGCTGATGCCATGCAGGACATCCAGTTGGACGACAAGATGTCCGACTTGTCCGATCGTGCGGAGCAGGATCTCCTTGCAGAGGGCGAGGAGGAGGATCGAGATCCTATTGCCGTGGAGGAAGAGGTTCCCGTATCATCAGACGTGCCGGTTCAGGTCTCTGAACCTATCCCCTCTACCTCGTCCGCTCTTCCAGCAGAGCTTGGACAGGCTCTCTCTTCCATCGTTGGTATGATCCAACAGATGCAGAGGGAGAATAATCAGAAGGCCGCTACTTTGGAGCTCCAGATGCAGAAGATCACAGCATCACGTGGACCTCCAAAGAAGCTCAACGTTAAGGACCTTCCTCTGTGCTCGGATGCCAACCCGTGGAGATATGCCGAGCACATGCCGATGACGATTGGGAAGATCGTCATGTCGGAGAAACTGGGCTCAGTTCCCCTTGAGGAGGTGGAATTCTGGCCCAGTAGAGGGGCCTACCCGGACTGCTATGTCCGTTTGAAGAAGGAGCCGGCCTCGAAGGAGGAGACGGAACCAAAGGAGGTGATTATCCTGGATCACTCCAAGGCTCAAGCCACTTTAACAGCTGCTTTAAAGGAGAGGGGGTTCTCAAACTCAAAAGTTGCCGCTTTGAGTAAGAAGCACCCCTCCTTTGTATCCTCCCCGGCTAGGGCCTTCCCCTTTATGCAAAAGGGGTTTGCGGCCGTCATGAAGGCGGGTTGAAGCTGGCAAGCCGTGTCCGTCTTTGGAGGAATGTAAACCTCTATCGTTGGCATTGCCACTGGACAATAAGGACTGGAAGGAGGTGCACCTTACTTTCTCGGTTGGGAAGTTGGATGCCGACATTGCAGGTCAGCAGTTCGGCGAAAACCTTCCCAAGTTGTCGGAATTCCTTCTACGGAGGGAATTGGACACAAAGGAGCGCCTGGCAGCCTCGATGTCTCTCCAGACCAACATGGAGACGATGGCTAGCGACCCCAAGATGCCAGAGATGTTCATGGTAATGGCCAAAATTCATCTGGCCACAGTAACCAAGGACCTCTATTGCTTTGTTAAAGCAAGGAGGGCCTGTAGGGAGTTTGTGTTCGCCTCGGCCACAGTGAGGCATGAACCCAAGAGGCTAATTTCATCCAGCATCTGGGGTAAAGATCTCTTTCCCAAGGACGTGGTCAAAGAGATCGTGGACAAGGCAGCCACTGAGAACCGCAATCTTCTCCTGAAGTGGGGCCTGTCCCTTAAGAGGAAGTCTTCTCCGGATGAGGGCCCTCAGCCGAAAGGAAAGGCGAAGAAGTCAAGGTTTTCCTCCCGTCCAGCCAAGTCCTTCAAACCGCAAAGACAACAGCAGCAGCAGCCAGCTTTGCCTCCGGTTCCACAACTGGTAGCCCAGACCCCGACCACCTTCCAATGGGTACCCCAAGCCATGTCATCAGCTTCCCCGGCATTCAATCCCATGTTCGAGGGACAGTCAACCACGTTTCGTGCAAGACCCAGAGGAGCAGCTAGAGGGTCATCAAGACGCCCCTCTAGGGGACGAGGATTCAGAGGTGGTCGCGGCCAGGGAGGCAAGACTGCAGGGCAGTCAAAGTGAAGTGACGCCGGTAGGTGGGAGACTTCAGTATTTCCGGGATCGTTGGACCTTCGATCCCTGGGCCCACAGCCTTCTCAAAAATGGACTGGGTTGGAGTTGGTACAGTACTCCGCCCCAGTGCCCTCAATTTTTCCAACACTCCACCCCCGTTTTGGAGGAGTACATCCAAGATCTGTTGGAGAAAAAGGTGATCAGGAGGGTAAAGTCCATCAAGTTCCAAGGGAGGCTGTTTTGTGTTCCCAAGAAAGACTCGGGGAAACTCAGAGTCATTCTGGACTTGTCACCACTCAACAAGTTCATAGTGAACCACAAGTTCAAGATGTTAACGTTACAACACATAAGGGCCTTACTGCCCAAGAGGGCATATACCGTCTCCATCGATTTGTCAGACGCATATTGGCACGTTCCAATAAGTTGCCGTCTCTCCCCCTACCTAGGATTCAAGCTACAACAAAAACTTTATGCTTTCAGGGCGAGGCCCTTCGGACTAAACATAGCCCCAAGGATCTTTACGAAGCTTGCGAGCGCAGCTCTCAAACAGTTACGCCTAAAAGGGTTCCAGGTAGTAGCCTACCTGGACGATTGGTTGGTGTGGGCAGCATCCAGAGCAGAATGCTTGCAAGCTTCCCTACAAGTGATTCAGTTCCTGAAATATCTAGGCTTCATGATCAACAGAAAGAAGTCTCGTCTTTCTCCAGCTCAGAGGTTCCAGTGGTTGGGAATTCACTGGGATCTAGTGTCACACCGTCTTTCCATCCCCATGTCAAAGAGGAAGGAAATAGCGGGGTCTGTCAGGAGACTTCTAGGTTCCGAGAGGATATCAAGACGCGAACAAGAGAGGGTTTTGGGCTCTCTTCAGTTTGCATCAGTAACAGACCCAGTGCTAAGAGCACAGTTAAAAGATGCAGCGGGAGTATGGAGAACCTTTGCATCGAAAGAGCGAAGGGACTTGAAGAGACCGGTCCCACTTCGACTACGTTCTCTTCTCAGACCGTGGTCTCAAGCCAGTCGTCTAAAGAGGTCTCTACCTCTTCAGCCACCCCCCCCGTCAGTGACAATCCACACAGACGCCTCAAAGGTAGGGTGGGGGGGTCACTCCCATCGGAAAAAAGTGCAAGGGACCTGGTCCAAGCTATTTGGGACCTTTCACATAAACTTTCTAGAAGCTATGGCAGTGCTTCTTACCCTGAAGAAAGTATCCCCACGTCACTCGATCCATGTAAGGTTGGTACTGGACAGCGAGGTGGTTGTGAAATGTCTGAATCGGCGGGGATCGAGATCCCCACCTCTCAACCAGGTAATGTTAGCCATATTCCGACTGGCGGAGAAGAAGAAGTGGCACCTGTCAGCAGTTCACCTTCAAGGAGTCCGGAATGTGACCGCGGACGCTCTATCCAGGGTTACACCGATAGAGTCAGAATGGTCCCTAGACGCAGGATCATTCTCTTTCATCTTGAGACAAGTCCCAGAACTGCAGATAGACCTCTTCGCGACGAAGGACAACAAGAAGCTGCCGAAATATGTGTCCCCATACGTGGACCCCTTGGCAGAAGCAATAGATGCGATGTCCCTCGATTGGAACAGATGGTCCAGGATTTACCTGTTTCCCCCTCACAACCTGATGTTGAGGGTCCTCAACAAACTGAGATCCTTCAAGGGAGTAGCAGCAATAGTGGCCCACAAGTGGCCGAACAGTGTATGGTTCCCTCTAGCTCTGGAACTACGACTGAAGTTTCTACCACTCCCGGACCCAGTTCTGTCCCAGCAAGTCCAGAAGTCGACTGTCTACGCTTCATTACAGAAAACCCGAACCCTGCAGCTCATGATTTTCTCTCCCTAGCGGTGAAGAAACGGTTCGGAATCTCGAAAGATAGCATCGACTTCCTGGAAGAATACAAGTGTAAGTCTACTAGGAGGCAGTACGAATCTGCATGGAAGAAATGGGTAGCCTTTGTCAAAGATAAGAACCCGCACGAGATCTCTACGGAGTTCTGCCTATCCTTCTTCATTCACCTCCACGGACAGGGGCTGGCGGCTAACACAATTTCTACATGTAAGTCAGCTCTAACAAGACCCATTCTATATGCCTTCCAGGTAGACCTCGCTAACGAGATGTTTAATAAGATCCCAAAGGCCTGTGCTAGGCTTAGACCATCAGCTCCTCCAAAGCCTATTTCGTGGTCGTTAGACAAAGTCCTTCATTTTGCCTCATTACTAGATAATGAGGAATGTGCGTTGAAGGACCTGACTCAAAAAGTGATCTTCCTTTTTGCCCTTGCTTCTGGGGCCAGAGTTAGTGAGATTGTGGCCCTCTCGAGAGAGGAGGGCCGAGTTCAGTTCCTGGATGGGGGAGAACTGAACCTGTTTCCGGACCCTACGTTTCTCGCTAAGAACGAGTTGCCCACCATCAGGTGGGGTCCCTGGAGAATCTGCCCTCTGAAAGAAGATGCATCTCTATGTCCCGTAGAATGCCTAAAGGTCTATCTTCGTAGAACTTCAGACTTCCATGGGGGCCAACTATTCAGAGGAGAAACATCGGGCTCGAATTTATCTTTAAATCAGCTTAGGGCGAAAATTACATATTTTATTCGCAGAGCGGATCCTGACAGTCCACCCGCAGGTCATGATCCGAGGAAAGTTGCTTCATCCTTAAACTTCTTTAACTTTATGGATTTTGAACACCTTCGTTCATACACTGGCTGGAAGTCTTCCAGGGTATTCTTTCGCCACTATGCTAAGCAAGTGGAGCAGCTAAAGAGGTCTGTGGTAGCAGTTGGTTGCGTCGTTAACCCTGCTGTTTAACTCTGCGAGGAACAGCGGAATCATTTGGGACTTTGATTCTTGGGTGAGTGGTTAGTTATATGCGTTGATATAACTGGTAGTGAAGGCTCTCAGAGCCCACAGTGACTGTTCCAACGTTATGGTGATGGTAGCACAAGTACAGACAGGTGTGCCAAGCGTTTGCCAACGCTATTGTCAGCAAAGTAGTAACATGGACGTTAAGTTTGATACCGGGGTATGTGCAAGTGACATATATGTTTTCTTTCAGATAACCATTCATCCATGCACTACAGTACTTGTGTAAATTGTTGGTCATCCACCTAGCATATGTACATATTTATGGTGACCATGTCTATTTATTGTTTCTCAATAAACTTGTTCTCGGGAACCTTGCGTCTCCTTCACCTATTTTGATTTCATATTAATTTTGAGCATTTAGCCTATGTATATTAATCGGGGATATCTATAATAGCCTATTCCTTAATGCAAAGCCTGGATTACACTGGTTTATACTTTCCTTAGCATAAAGGACTCCACCCCTTTCTGAGGACGGTGGTAGCAGCAAGTTTAATCCTACGCAGATATAACCTTTTGTCTAATTTTACTTCGACCAGGGTGCTGGTCGGGACTTTTCCTTTGGATACTGTAGTCTCGTGAAGACTTCGCTTTACTTCATATAGAGTGAGACCACTATATGGTACTGGCTGGCGAGTGATTCATACATAGGTATATGTACTCTTCGTTCGTTTCTAGAGTCTAGTAGGACTCCTCCCTGCAGGGGGCAGGAAGCGCTTTCATGGCTTATGATTAGTGAAAAGATGTATAACGGTAACATCTTAGGTCTGTCAGTCGAGTTGACTAAGAAACATTCTTGAGGAGTACGGCACGTATTGAGAATCCACAGATACAGTAATGCTCTGGTATACTTCCATCAGGACGACATGGCTTGAGCCCAAAAAACGGATTTTGAGCGAAGCGAAAAATCTATTTTTGGGTAAGATAGCCATGTCGTCCTGATGGACCCGCCCTGCTCCTTTTCAAAAAAAAAAAAAAAAAAATAAATAAGAGTGAAAAGGATTGTAGGACCCCTCCCTACATACAGTATCTGTAGTACCTCGTGTATCGCTACAAGGAATACAGATGGCGCCGTGAGCGGCGCAGGGCACGCTTTCGAAACGGGGAGGAGAGATGCCTTATGAACGGCTCCCCCCTTTCTTATCGTTTTCGTTTTCTTGCCATTTGACCCCTACGAAGTGTTAACTCTATTCGGGGTATAGATTGCTATGAGGCGTGTCAAGAATACGTCCACTGATATTTACGATATCCCTAAGGTCTTTTTAGGGATACTCGCTCCAGGAGTTAGAATTCTGGGTACCTGAAGGTAAATTCTCTGGGAATATCGCCGTAGTTGTAATATACCCTAGGAAGCTGCCTTTAAGGAACTTCCATCAGGACGACATGGCTATCTTACCCAAAAATAGATTTTTCGCTTCGCTCAAAATCCGTTTATATCTCAACCGCCTTTATTAGGCCTCTTCGATTAGCTTTCCATTTATAATAAACATCAAAATAGATTTTAATGATTTGTTTATATGCGACCTTTCCTGAGAGTAGGCGGTCCTAACTTGGAAACCGAAGTTAAACAACATTGAGCCCTTTTCAATCGTAAATAACTTTTACAGAGCTAATGAATTAAAACTTATTAAATGAAATATTTTTAGTAAATATTTTATGATACTTTTTTTTTTTTTTTTTTCTTTGAATAGTCTTCGTACTGTTTCAAAGATGAACTAACGTTTAGTTTATTTATGCTACGCAGTTTGCGCTCTATCGTTACGATAGAGAGAGTATCACGGTTTCACTTTGCAGAAAGAGTAAATCGATTCTGACGTTTTGTTCTTTTTTCTTTCAAAGCTTAAATGTTTTAAAGACTATTTTAAAGGAACTTTTAATTGAAAAACCTTTCAGTTTTTTCCTTTGGTCAAATAACCTGTTTATTGACGAAAGGTAAGTGGGCTCTTCTCTTCGGTGCAAAATCAAGAGAGAGAGAGAGAGAGAGAGTTAGAGACGGAGAGAAAACGTTCCGATCTTTATCTCGTCCCAAGCGAGTAACGTTGTTCTCGAGTTACTCTCGTCCCTAGTCTCTGTACGGGGAGAAAGGATAAAACGTTTTTAGTTTTTATTCTTGTCCCAAGGCACTGTACGGTGAGAGATTGAAAACGTAGTTTTGAATGAACTAGTGTTTAGTCTCTTCCCCAGCCACTGATTTTTTTATCTTAAAATATGTTTACTGTTTTTTGCTGGTATTAATGTGCTTACATTATACGACTGATTTCGCAATTACAACCTTTTGATGAGGGTAGAATTGCGTGCTTCAGGTAGAAATCAGTTTTATTCATACCTAATGTGAATTGTTAAAAAATTCGATTTCAGTGAAATAAGTGCAAAACAGAAAATCGTAGTGATAAAGTGATATTGCGCAAAGTGTTATCAGTGTTGCGACCGAGGGTTCGTCTGTTCGTGCCTGTCGTTCGCCTAGTCCGGGACCTCTTGCAAGCTCCCAAGCCCAGGGGAGAAGTAATGTCGTACGACTTATGGGTTCGAGAGGCCTTGATCAGCGAACAGACGTTCCCTCTATGGTATCAGGTGTATCTTACCAAGATCACCCCTACCATAAGGCGAGAGAGACGATTTTCTCCTCGTCATCCGAAGGCTTTTCGCATAAGAAACCGTGGAACAAGGTTTCGAGGCCCTTTAAGCGAAAGTCAGTCCTTTCAGGACAGGTCCAGCGTCCTGGTTTTAACTATTAGGATAGCTCTGACCCTATGCAGTCATCGGAAGACTGCTCGCCGCCTAAACAAAAGCGTAACACAGACTCTGAGAGTCTTTTTGTAGGCAAGGTTTTGCAGTCACAGACGTTACCCTCGTCTCTTACCGCAACCATTCCCGTTGATCCTAATGGGTTGTACGGCAAGACATGCAGAATAAGCTTGCCTCCCTTATGGAAGACTATTCTGCCGATAAGTCCGTTGAGCCTAGCCGTTTATCTCATCGAGATCCTGGCCTTCAGCCACCCTAACGTTCCTTTGTGCGTCCTGTTGACGTTGGCGTAGCCAAGTCACGTCAGTCAGGTTGTTTAGAACCACACTCGATGCGGTCTCGTGTGGATTTTCAGCCACATTTGGACGTTAGGCCACTTGCTGATGCTCCTGTTGACGTTCAGGACGTTCGCCTACAATCGGAGTTGACTTGTTTTGACGCTGAGCGTCAACCTCCGCATTCTAGAGTTGTTTTGACTGCTCAGTCTAGGCGGTCAAAGCAGTCTCGAGTGGACGCTGTGCGTCCTCACGCACCTGTTGTTGTTGACAGTTCACAGACTGTCAAGCAGTTACATGACGTTGCGTCCTGGTCCGCTACTAATGCACCAGTGCGTGTGGACTATGCTTGTAAAGCATTGCCGCCACGGTAGGTCTCTCCCTTGCTTGAGACTCGGCTATTGTCGGACAAGGTTCCTTCAGATGAGGAAGTTGCTGTTCCCCCTCCTACTGATATTCCCTTGAGGACTCTGTCAGACGGAGAGGAGCCTAAAGCTGCTTAGCCCTCTATGGACTTTAAATAAATCATGCTGATTTTTAAGGATCTTTGTCCGGATCTTTTTGTAACTGCTGCTCCTCGTTCGCCTAAACGTCAGAGCTTACACTAGGCCTAGCTACTTCGAAGCCGTTGTTTTATAAGCTAGTGCTCTCTCGCTCTTCTAAGAGAGCTTTACGTTTGCTAGGCGACTGGTTTATCACCAGGAGGAGTTTGGGGGAGACAGCCTTTGCTTTCCCTACTTTTAAGCTGGCTTATAGAGCGAGAGTCTGATATGACACGAGAGAAGTTCTCGGCTTGGGAGTTCCTGCCTCTGCCCAGATAGACTTCTCAAACCTCATAGACTCTCCCTGGCGCCTGGCCATGAGACGCTCCAAGATTTTACAGGTCGACTTCAGAGCTATTTTTGAGCCTTTGAAGTTTTGCTGTACAATTATGTCATGCATAAACAAGGCTTTCAGGGATGGCTCCAATGATCTGACAGCCACATTCTCTGCAGGAACAAGTCCCTCAGGGATGGCTCCAATGATTTGGCAGCCATGTTCACTGCAGGAGTACGTAAGAGGCAAGTGCGCTCAATGTGTTCATTGTCAAGACAAACTTCACGATGAAGTCTACCAGGCTGTCTTGACAGCATTTATGGAAGGCGACTGGATGGTCTCTCTCGACCTTCAGGAGGCATACTTCCACATTCCTATACACCCGGATTCCCAACCGTTTCTGAGGTTTGTTTACAGGAATGTGGGGTACCAGTTTCGAGCCCTGTGCTTTGGCCTCAGTCCTGCGCCTCTCGTGTTTACGAGGCTCATGAGGAATGTGGCAAAATCCCTCCATCTATCGGGGATCCGAGCCTCCCTGTACTTGGACGACTGGCTTCTCAGAGCATCGTCCAGTCTTCGCTGTCTGCAGGATCTACATTGGACGTTGAGTCTGGCCAGGGAGTTGGGACTTTTGGTCAACCTAAAAGTCCCAACTGATCCCATCCCAGATTATTCTATATTTGGGGATGGAGATTCGCAGTCAAGCCCTGCTCGAAGTCCAACTAATGCTGAAACGAAACGTTTATTCAGTCAGGAGTTGGAACAGTCTCGTAGGGACTCTCTCATCCCTGGAGCAGTTTGTCTCACTAGGGAGACTACTCCTTCTGCCTCTCTGGTTCCATCTAGCCTCTCACTGGAACTAGGACAAGACATTAGAGACGGTATCATTCCCAGTCTCCGAACCAGTAAAGGCATGCCTGAAATGGTGGGACAGCAATATCAGTCTGAGAGAGGGACTATCCCTAGCAGTCAAGAACCCAAAACACGTGTTGTCCTCAGACGCGTCGGATTTGGGTTGGGGTGCGACCCTGGACGGTCGGGAATGCTCGGGTCTGTGGACCTCAAGTCAGAAGAGCATGCACATCAACGGCAAGGAGCTATTAGCAGTCCACTTGGCCTTGATGATATTAGAAAGCTTCTTCGAAACTAAGTGGTAGAGGTCAACTCAGACAACACCACAACTTTGGCGTACATCTCCAAGCAAGGAGGCACACACTCCTTCACGCTGCTCGTGATCGCAAGGGACCTTCTCTTATGGTCAAGAATTCGAGGCATCTCCCTGTTGACGAGATTCATCCAGGGGGACTTGAACGTCTTGGCAGACTGTCTCAGTCGGAGGGGTCAGGTGATACCCACGGAATGGACCCTCCACAAGGACGTGGGCAAGAGTCTTTGGGCTACTTGGGGTCAACCCACCATAGACCTCTTTGCCTCCTCGTTGACCAAAAGGTTACCAATCTATTGCTCTCCAGTCCTAGATACAGAAGCAATCTACATAGACGCGTTTCTACTGGATTGGTCTTTTCTGGACTTATATGCATTCCCACCATTCAAGATAGTCAACAAGGTACTGCAGAAGTTCGCCTCTCACGAAGGGACAAGGTTGACGTTGGTTGCTACCCTCTGGCCCGCGAGAGAGTGGTTCACCGAGGTACTTCAATGGCTGGTAGACTTTCCAAGAAGTCTTCCTCTAACGGTAGATCTGTTACGTCAGCCCCACGTAAAGAATGTCCATCAAAGCCTCCCCGCTCTTCGTCTGACTTCCTTCAGACTATCGAAAGACTCTCAAGAGCTAGAGGCTTTTCGAAGGAGGCAGCCAGTGCGATTGCAAGAGCTAGGAGAGCTTCTACCATTAGAGTATACCAGTCGAAGTGGGAAGTCATTCGAGACTGGTGCAAGTCAGCATCTGTGTCCTCGTCCAGTACCTCTGTAGCCCAAATCGCAGATTTTCTTTTACGTCTGAGAAAGGTTCACTCCCTTTCAGCTCCCACGATTAAGGGCTACAGGAGCATGTTGGCTTCGGTCTTTCGACATAGAGGCTTAGATCTTTCCAACAATAAAGATCTCCTTAAGTCTTTCGAGACCTCTAAGGAACGTCGTTTGGCAACTCCTGGATGGAACTTAGACGTGGTCCTAAGGTTCCTCATGTCAGACAGGTTTGAGCCATTACATTCAGCCTCCCTGAAGGATCTCACCCTCAAGACACTTTTCCTAGTGTGCTTGGCTTCGGCTAAAAGGGTCAGTGAACTTCATGCCTTCAGTAAGAACATCGGCTTTTCTACAGAAAAAAGTCACTTGTTCACTTCAACTTGGTTTCCTGGCCAAAAATGAACTGCCTTCTCGTCCTTGGCCTAAATCTTTGGATATTCCTTGCTTATCAGAGATCGTAGGCAACGAACTGGAAAGAGTATTATGTCCTGTTAGAGCTCTTAAGTTCGATTTAGCTCGTACTAAGTCATTACGAGGTAAATCTGAGGCATTATGGTGCTCAGTTAAGAAACCTTCATTGCCTATGTCAAAGAATGCTTTGTCATATTTTATCAGATTTTTTTTTTAATACGAGAAGCTCATTCTCACTTGAATGAGAAAGACCGATGTTTGCTTAAGGCTAAGACGCACGAAGTTAGAGATATAGCAACCTCCGTGGCCTTCAAGCAAAGTATTATGGACGCGACTTTTTGGAGAAGCAAGTCAGTGTTCGCGACATTTTACTTAAAAGATGTCCAGACTCTTTACGAGGACCGCTACACACTGGGTCCATTCGTTGCAGCGAGTGCAGTAGTGGGTGAGGGTTCTGCCACTACATTACCCTAATTCCAATATCCTTTTTAATCTGTCTCTTGAAATGTTTTTAATATTGTTTTTTTTGGGTTGTATGGAAGGCTAAGAAGCCTTTCGCATCCTGATTGATTTGGCGGGTGGTCAAAGTCATTTCTTGAGAGCGCCCAGATTAAGGGTTTGATGAGGTCCTGTTGTATGGGTTGCAGCCCTTAATACTTCAGCTCCTGGGAGTCTTTCAGCATCCTAAGAGGATCGCTGGGCTTCGTGAGGAAGACAGACTTATAAGGCAGAGTAATCGTCTAAGTCAACTTCCTTACCAGGTACCTATATATTTTGGTTTTGTTATATTGATAACTGTCAAAAACTCTTAGCTTATACGCTGTAAACTTAATTAACTCTGGTCTCTACCCACCGCCTTGGGTGTGAATCAGCTATTATATATTCACCGGCTAAGTTAAATATTTGAAAATGATATTTTAATTATAAAATAAATTTTTGAATATACTTACCCGGTGAATATATAAATTAAAGGCCCTCCCTTCCTCCCCAATAGAGACGCAGCGGGACGAGAAGAATTGAAGGGTTTGTTTACATGCAAGAGTGGTATCTGGCCGATAGTGGCGCTGGTGGGCACACCCGCAACCTTCATAGCGCTCGCTCGCGAGTTTTTGAGTGTGTTTTCTGTCGAGCCGCAGAGTTGCAGCTATTATATATTCACCGGGTAAGTATATTCAAAAATTTATTTTATAATTAAAATATCATTTTTCAAACTTTTCTCGCTATGTTTATGCAGTATCTTTTTCTATATTGATTTCTTATTAATTTTCCATGGTCTCATAATATTTCTCTTATATGCATGTTTATGAAAATAACCTTAATTATACCTTTATCGTTTTGCAGTGGCAACACACCAGAGACTCGTGGTACTGCGTTTGTTGTATATGAAGACATATTTGATGCGAAGAATGCCTGTGATCACTTGTCAGGTTTCAACGTTTGCGGAAGATATTTGGTTGTGCTGTATTATCAGGTATTCATATTAATTGTTATTTTATCTGCTAAAATTAACAAGATAACAATATATCAACCCTATTCTAACTTTTCTTGAGGGCAGTCATTTGTAAGGAAGGGAATAGATAGTATTCTTACAAAGAGCAAACCTTTTACACTAAATTCATTGATTGCCAAAGCAAGCAGAGGCCAACCTTCAGAATCCATTTCATTGCTTGATTTATTGTTAGTCAGACCTTTCATTTCAAGAATTTTTTTCCGTTGTTTTTATCATAATTTCTCATGCCCAAAGATCCAATAATTAAAAATTGAATTTAATGAAACTCTATCTTCAAGTCTAAGCAGCGAATATTTATGTTCTATTTTTTGTTGAGTCATTGATTTTTGCAAGTATGTTTATTGTATTGTAGTGAATGGTCTGTGCATTTGTTTTCTATTGTCTCTCAAAGGCTTCTGTGTTTTGTGCCTTCTTATTGTTATTTATCCTTGCTTCTAGAGAATGCCTAAGATTGGTCATACTCTGCCTTAAGAGGTGGATTCACCTTCTTGTTATGTTTGGAGGCACTGTTTGCCTGTCTGACATGGAAACTGAAGAGATGAAAATGATTCCAAATAATGAATTTCTTCTTTAAATACTTACTGTATATAACTCCACAACTTCTAGTAGCTAACTTAATCTGGAGTCCACAAGTTGTTATTTACCAGTGGGCTTAGTTGTAGTATCCCATGCAATTAATCCTTCTCAATACAAGAACATGACTAATTTTCTCTTAATGAAAGACAGTACTTACTACTGTACAGGATTTTGCCTTCAATGCCAGAATATATTTTTATTGCAAGTGTATTTCAGTGTTTATGTTGAGCTTTCACATTCTTGGGATAGTCAGAATTGATTTTTTTTTTTTTTCACTGCAGTGTCCAGTATTAATAAAATCCTATCCTAGATCTTGAAGGGAATATTTGTTGAAAGTCTACCTTTCACTATGATAGGAAATTGGATTCTGCACATTTGTAGTTGGATCTATACCAGTAAGAAGGGGAAGAGATTCACTCTTAAAAATCTCCTTTTATCCCTTCAGTTTCCATGTAAGAGAGAACAGCAGTAATATCTATGGCCTTTTGTGCTACCATGTCACTCCATTTCTACACTGTAGGAGTAGAATCAACTCCTAGTATTTTTCGGAAACATGATTCCAAGACACTCAGGCACTACTAGGTAATGAGAGGTTGTTGATGGTGAACCGGTTGGTAATTCTTTCATTTTCATTACCTAGTGAGAGCCTGTTTACCAGTGAAGACGGGAAAGATGTACTCTAGAGCTGGATTGAAGGTTTGAGTGAATTGTATCATCCAAGCAAAAGTGGGCCAAAGAATGGACTAACTTGAGGGAAACTCTGCCAGATTTGGTCATTGTTACAGTTAAATTGTGACTCTTATTGTCCTGGAAGTACCCACTCACCATCAAGATAGAACATAGTCATAAAGCAGGTCACGTTGAACAGTACCTAGTCAAATCAGTTATGGTATTACTTTAGCAAGACTCAGGATGATTTTGCCAGAAATATCAAGTCATCAATCAAAGGTGGGAAAAGATGCTGACAAAGAAGAAGAATCAAGTCATCAATCTCAGGAAATAAATTCAAAATTTCAATCTAGTAAGCAGTTAAGTTTTAGGGACACTGAATGTCAAATTACACTCTCCACTATTAATGATGTATACTTGGCTACAGATTATAGTCATACATAAGACTTCATCTGTGGTGGATAACTGGGGAGGATGGGCTGTGGCATCCTAGCAGTACCAGCCGAACTCTGCTGAATCCCTCGTCAGGCTGGGGGGAGCGGAGAGGAAGGGTCCCCTTTTGTTCATTTGTTTGATGTCGGCTACCCCCAAAATTGGGGGCCCAAAATTGGGGGAAGTGCCTTGGTAAATAGATAGATAGATAAGACTAAGGGTTAGATCCTTTAAATATCTGGAATCAAACATAGCAGATGGAAATATGGACTCAAATGAATGAACCATATAATACAGTGTTCTTTGATGAATTTATGAAGGTTATCAGGAATCTTGTGTTACAAGAGGATCAGTGTGAAGGACCATATTTGTAAAAGGATCTTGAACATGTGAGATGGATGGAAGAAAAAGGTGAAGATCAGAGTTCAAATAGTTAGATAACAACAAGTGACATGCTGGAAAAAGGACTAAGAGGGTAAGATAGGCAAGACAGAAGGTGAAGAGGGCTGACAGTAATCAGCGACTGAACACAACACAGGTTTTTCAAGAGATGATCTGTGCTCTACATCTTTCAAGGAAGGTTTCAGACCATCCCTTTTTTCATGAAATATTTTTACTTTGTCCTGGGATGGTTTCAACACAATCCTAAGAATTTGCAGTTCTACTTACTTCCAGTGAAGGTTTCAAGGCATGTTTTCACCTCTTCCCCTTTCAAGGGATATTTTTAAATCTGAGAAAAGATTTTTAAAAAGGCTAATAGGAAACAGCAACCCAATTCAAAAATGAAAAAAGCTGAATGCAAAGAATAAGGGGACCATGCACAGAAAGCACAATAATGCTATAATTTTCTAAGGATGTAAGATGCTTATATAGGACAAGAAAGGTTTCATATTCTAATGTAACAGATAAGTCAGGCAACTAGGAGGAGGAATGTTACATCATTTGCATATTTATCTCACTCATGGAAAGATAGCACTGCTTTGTCAGATCAGTTCTCTAAAACAGGCTGGAACTACTGCAGTCAAGTGGATGAGGTGGAGGACACTATGTATGAAAAGCACCATCGTGGAGTCTGTCATCAAGGCAATAACATATAGACTCTATACCTCCATTCCCACTAAGGCAATAAAGTATAGGCTCGGAAGAAAGGAAGTGGGAACCCCTTCCTTTCTTCCGTCTTACTGTCCAACCTACAAAATTTTACTCAATGTTACAACTTGTGTGTCCCCCCCCCAACCAGTTGCACATGGGTGCTGAATGATCTTATTGCTCAAATTCATAAATCTAATACTAAGGTGTATCCCTGTTATTAGTGTCATTTACTGTCTAATACCTTCGATGGTCCTTTCAACTAGTCTTAGAATCTTTAGAAAGGAATAATTTCTATTTTTCAATATTAATCTTACCCGATAATCATGTAGCTGTCAACTCCGTTGCCCGACAGAAATCTACGGACGGGATACGCCAGCGATCGCTATACAAGAGGGGGGTGTACTCACCAGCGCCATCTGTGGTCAGGTACTCCAGTACTTCTTGTCAACACCACCTCAATTTTTCCTCTGTCGTGCCGCCGGCAAGACCTACATGGATACGCTGTTGATTTTGGAGTCTTTGTTCACGGTTTTGGTGAAGTATTGCTCTAAAATTTAGCCTTCGCTATACAGGAAGCTTTTCCCTTAGCTTAGATAGCTTTTGGAATTAAATTGATTTATTGGTTAACGATCTTTGCTTTACTTTGGAATTCCCCCTTGACTGTTCTCTAAATTCAAGATGTCCGACCACTCTCAAGCTCCTAGACAAAGGCGATGTAGTGTTAGGACTTGTAGTAGGCGTCTTCCGAAGGCCTCGGTTGATCCTCACACCGTTTGTTCCGACTGTAGGGGAAAATCCTGTCAGTTGGAAGATCGATGTGGGGAATGTGCTGGGCTTTCGGAATTCGATTTTAATGAATTCCTCAAGTATACGACTAGGTTAGAGAGGGAGAGAGTTAGGAGGAGTTCTTCTCGCTCTTTGGTTTATTCCTCCCCCCATGATCCTCAACCTTTTCCTTCCCCTGTAGTGGTGACCCCCGAACCTATTACGAGTGCTCAGCCTGATATGTCGGATATGTTACGTGCCATTCAGGCTCTAGGTGATAAGGTGGAGTCTTTAGTGAGTGACCACAATCTTCTCTTGGCAGATGTCAAGGAACTTAAAGTGAAAAGTGCAGTGGGAAGTGTTAGTGCCAGTGCTGTGCCTAGTGTCAGTGTCAGTGTTGCGCATGAGGATACTTCTGTGCATGCCAGTCGTCCTCCCAGTCCGGGACCTCTTGCAAGCTCCCAAGCCCAGGGGAGAAGCAATGTCGAAGGGCAAAAGGGTTCGGCAGGCCTTGATCGGCGCACAGTTGTATCCTCAGTGGTTGCGGGCGTATCTGATAGAGATCGTCACTTCCACTCCCAGACGATTGAGCCCTTAAATTCCTCGTCTGCGGAAGAAGTTTCCAGGAGGAAACGCTGGACCCAGGTCTCACGACCTCTTAAACGTAAGGTCCCGGCTGAGCGAGTCCAACGGCCCAGGTGTAGCCACTGGGCCAGTTCGGACTCGCCGCAGTCATCTGATGACTGCACACCTCCTAAGAGAGGTAAAGCGATGCCTCAACAGGCCTCTGCTCCAACTTCTGTTGATCCCAAGTTGTCTATGCTGCAGACAATGCAGTCTCAGCTTGCGGTTTTGATGCAGGAGTTTCAGGCAGAGAAGGTTAGCACACCTCCTCCTGCGAGCGCTCCTCCACCTCTGCGCAGTCCACCCTGCCAGACGTATGATGTTGAGGCTCCTCCTGCCTCCATGCGTGAGCTGCCGCATTGGGAGTTGCCAGGTACCAGCGCTATGCAGCAACCTCCTCTTTCCTTGAGGCAGGAGCCTCTTGCTATGCGGCAACCTCCTCAACCCTTGAGGCAGGAGCCTCATGCTATGCGGCAACCTCCTCTACCCATGAGGCAGGAGCCTCATGCTATGCGGCAACCGCCTCAACCCTTGAGGCAGGAGCCTCATGCGTTGCGGCAACCTCCTCCACCCATGAGGCAGCAGCCTCATGCTATGCGGCAACCGCCTCAACCCTTGAGGCAAGAGCCTCTCTCTGCGCAGCAACCTCCTCAACCCTTGAGGCAGGAACCTCATGCTATGAGGCAACCTCCTCAACGCATGCAGCAGCCGCATTCTTCGCAGCATGAGCCTCTTCCCATTCAACACGAACCACATACCATGCAGCATGAGCCTCATGCCTTACAGCATTCGCTTCTGACTACGCTTGCTCCTCAGACCTCCGCAGAACCTCCTTCACCCCAGCCTCATGACTTCGTCATTACCAGCCCTCATCCTCTTCAGCAGAGGCGTGATGATGGATCCTCAAGTGCGCGTGCACCCGTTCTACAGGATTCAGCCATTCAGCATGCCGCTATACCGTTACCTCTCGCTTCTCAACTCTCAGGAGATGAGGTTTCTGAGGATGAAGCTGCTCACCTGGATGATCCTTCTTCTGATGTGGAGGAACACAAGTCGTCGCCACCTTCATTAGACTTTCGTAAGGTCCTGACTCTGTTCAGAGAGTTATACCCTGAACACTTCGTTTCTGCAACCCCTCGTTCTCCCCCATCCGAGTTTTCTCTAGGCATGCAGCCTATTACGTCTGCCTACACCAAGCTTGTCCTCGCCAGATCATCAAAGAGAGCTTTGAGGGTTTTAGGGGATTGGTTGCAGTCCAAGCAGCAACTGGGAAGGACATCTTTTATGTTTCCTCCTCCTAAGCTGGCTTCTAAGTCGGGCGTCTGGTATGCCACGGGAGAGGAACCAGGCTTGGGGGTCCCTGCCTCTGCCCAGGCTGACTTCTCAAGTTTGGTTGACTCTCCCCGTAGGTCGGCTATGAGACGCTCTAAGGTCTGCTGGACTTTTTCTGATCTGGACCACTTGTTGAAGGGAGTCTTTCGCGCCTTCGAAATTTTTAATTTCCTCGATTGGTGCCTGGGGGCCTTGAGCAAGAAGACTGCCCCTTCTGACAAAGACTCGGCCATGCTGATCATGTCCTGTATGGACAGAGCAATTCGCGATGGTTCTGGCGAACTTGCTTCTATTTTTGTCTCAGGAGTCCTCAAGAAAAGGGAACATCTATGCTCCTACTTATCTACTGGTATCACCCCTTGCCAGAGGTCACAGTTGATGTTTGCTCCTCTCTCCAAGTTCCTGTTTCCGGAGGAGCTAATCAAGGAGATGGCTGCGGCTCTTATCCAGAAAGATACGCATGACCTCATGGCCTCTTCAGCACGTAAGGCTAAAATCGTACCTTCAGTGCCGAGATCTTACCGCACCCCTGTGGCTGATACACCTGCTACCAGATTCATTCCGCCCTTTCGTGGCAGAGCCCCCAGCCGAGGAAGTTCCCGTGGAGACAGTCACAGGGGCAAGTCCACGAAAAGCAAGCTTTGACTTCCCTCCTCTCCAGACAGCTGTAGGAGCCAGACTCAAGACCTACTGGCAAGCCTGGGAAAGAAGAGGTGCAGACGCTCAGTCTGTCAAGTGGCTAAGGGAGGGTTACAGAATTCCGTTCTGCCGCAATCCCCCTCTGACCACATCTCCCATCAACCTCTCTCCCAACTACAAGGAGAAGGACAAGAGGCTAGCGTTACATCAAGAGGTGTCGCTCCTGTTACAGAAGGAGGCAGTGGTGATAGTCCGGGACCATCAATCCCCGGGCTTTTACAACCGTCTCTTCCTGGTGGCCAAGAAGACAGGAGGTTGGAGACCGGTGCTGGACGTCAGTGCGCTCAATGCTTATGTCACCAAGCAGACGTTCACAATGGAGACGACGAAGTCGGTCCTAGCAGCGGTCAGGCAGGAGGACTGGATGGTCTCGTTGGATCTGAAAGACGCCTACTTTCACGTTCCCATCCATCCAGACTCCCAACCTTTTCTGAGATTCGTCTTTGGAGAGGTTGTGTACCAATTCCAAGCCCTGTGCTTTGGCCTAAGCACGGCACCTCTTGTGTTTACGCGACTGATGAGGAATATTGCGAAATTCCTTCACTTGGCAGACATCAGAGCCTCCCTTTATTTAGACGACTGGCTTTTAAGAGCCCCCACAAGTCGTCGCTGTCTGGAGAGTCTCAGATGGACTTTGGATTTGACCAAGGAACTGGGTCTCTTGGTCAATTTAGAGAAGTCCCAGCTCGTTCCTTCCCAAACCATCGTTTACCTGGGAATGGAGATTCAGAGTCGAGCTTTTCGGGCTTTTCCGTCGGCCCCAAGAATCAACCAAGCCCTAGAGTGCATCCTGAGCATGCTGAAGAAGAATCGATGCTCGGTGAGGCAGTGGATGAGTCTAACAGGGACTCTTTCATCGTTAGCCCTGTTCATCGAGTTAGGGAGACTCCACCTCCGCCCCCTTCAGTACCATCTAGCAGCTCACTGGAACAAGGATATGACGCTCGAGGCGGTCTCTATTCCTGTTTCCAAAGAGATGAGGGCTACTCTAACGTGGTGGAAGAACAACATTCTTCTCAAGGAGGGTCTCTCTTTAGCTGTTCAGACCCCCGACCTTCATCTCTACTCGGACGCATCAGACTCGGGCTGGGGCGCGACATTGGACGGACAGGAATGCTCGGGGACATGGAACCAGGAACAGGAAACGCTTCACATCAATTGCAAGGAGTTGTTGGCAGTTCATCTGGCCTTAAGGAACTTCAAGTCCCTCCTGCTAAACAAGGTGGTGGAGGTGAACTCCGACAACACCACAGCCTTGGCGTACATCTCCAAGCAGGGAGGGACTCATTCGAGGAAGCTGTTCGAGATCGCAAGGGACCTCCTCATTTGGTCAAAAAGTCGAAAGCTCACACTGGTAACGAGGTTCATTCAGGGCGATATGAATGTCTCGGCAGATCGCCTCAGCAGGAGGGGTCAAGTCATCCCCACAGAATGGACCCTTCACAAGAACGTGTGCAGCAGACTTTGGGCCCTGTGGGGTCAGCCAACTATAGATCTGTTCGCTACCTCGATGACCAAGAGGCTCCCATTGTACTGTTCCCCGATTCCAGACCCGGCAGCAGTTCACGTGGATGCTTTTCTGCTGGATTGGTCCCACCTCGACCTGTATGCATTCCCGCCGTTCAAGATCATCAACAGGGTCCTTCAGAAGTTCGTCTCTCACGAAGGGACACGGCTGACGCTGGTTGCTCCCCTTTGGCCTGCAAGAGAATGGTTCACAGAGGTACTGCAATGGCTGGTCGACGTTCCCAGGACTCTCCCTCTAAGAGTGGACCTTCTACGTCAACCTCACGTAAAGAAGGTACACCCAAGCCTCCACGCTCTTCGTCTGACTGCCTTCAGACTATCGAAAGACTCTCTAGAGCTAGAGGCTTTTCGAAGGAGGCAGCCAGAGCGATTGCCAGAGCAAGGAGGATATCCACTCGCAGAGTCTATCAATCTAAGTGGGAAGTCTTCCGTAGCTGGTGCAGAACCAATGCAGTTTCCTCTACCAGTACCACTGTAACCCAAGTTGCTGACTTCCTGTTACATCTTAGGAATGTTAGATCTCTATCAGCTCCTACGATCAAGGGGTACAGAAGTATGTTGGCAGCGGTTTTCCGCCACAGAGGCTTGGATCTTTCCTCCAACAAAGATCTGCAGGACATCCTTAGGTCTTTTGAGACCTCTAAAGAACGTCGGTTGTCCACTCCAGGCTGGAATCTAGACGTAGTCCTAAGGTTCCTTATGTCATCTAGATTTGAACCTCTCCAGTCAGCCTCTTTTAAAGACCTCACTCTCAAAACTCTTTTCCTCGTCTGCCTTGCAACAGCCAAAAGAGTAAGTGAGGTTCACGCCTTCAGCAGGAACATAGGTTTCACATCTGAAACGGCTACATGTTCCTTACAGCTCGGTTTTTTGGCAAAAAATGAGCTTCCTTCACGTCCTTGGCCTAAATCGTTCGAAATTCCTAGCCTTTCCAACTTGGTGGGTAACGAACGGGAGAGAGTACTTTGCCCTGTCAGAGCTCTTAAGTACTATCTTAAAAGATCAAAACCCTTGCGAGGACAATCAGAGGCCTTATGGTGTGCTATTAAGAAACCTTCGCTGCCTATGTCTAAGAACGCAGTTTCTTATTACATAAGGCTTCTGATTAGAGAAGCTCATTCTCACATGAAGGATGAAGACCTTGCTTTGCTGAAGGTAAGGACACATGAAGTGAGAGCTGTGGCTACTTCAGTGGCCTTCAAACAGAACCGTTCTCTGCAGAGTATTATGGATGCAACCTATTGGAGGAGCAAGTCAGTGTTTGCATCATTCTATCTCAAAGATGTCCAGTCTCTTTACGAGAACTGCTACACCCTGGGACCATTCGTAGCAGCGAGTGCAGTAGTAGGTGAGGGCTCAGCCACTACATTCCCATAATCCCATAACCTTTTTAACCTTTCTCTTGAATGCTTTTATTGTTGTTTTGGGTTGTACGGTAGGCTAAGAAGCCTTCCGCATCCTTGTTGATTTGGCGGGTGGTCAATTCTTTCTTGAGAAGCGCCTAGGTTAGAGGTTGTGATGAGGTCCTTTAGTATGGGTTGCAGCCCTTTATACTTCAGCACCTAAGAGTTGTTCAGCCTCCTAAGAGGACCGCTGCGCTCAGTAAGGAAGACGTACTTATTAAAGGCAGAGTAATAGTTCAAGTCGACTTCCTTACCAGGTACTTATAATTTCATTTGTTATTTTGAATAACTGATAAAAATGAAATACGGGATACTTAGCTTCTTGATTAACATGTTCACTGGTTTTCACCCACCCCCCTGGGTGTGAATCAGCTACATGATTATCGGGTAAGATTAATATTGAAAAATGTTATTTTCATTAGTAAAATAAATTTTTGAATATACTTACCCGATAATCATGATTTAATTGACCCACCCTTCCTCCCCATAGAGAACCAGTGGACCGAGGAAAAAATTGAGGTGGTGTTGACAAGAAGTACTGGAGTACCTGACCACAGATGGCGCTGGTGAGTACACCCCCCTCTTGTATAGCGATCGCTGGCGTATCCCGTCCGTAGATTTCTGTCGGGCAACGGAGTTGACAGCTACATGATTATCGGGTAAGTATATTCAAAAATTTATTTTACTAATGAAAATAACATTTTTACAACACTGGACTTTACAGAATTACCAAGGTAGTCTATCACTATGATAAAATTCTGCCTAAACCATACCATTGCAACCATTAAAACCACTCTCACCTGATTATCTTACCTTACTTGTGTCATCTTAGAAAAGGACACAAGGCAAGGTTTCTCATCGAGAGAACCACAGTCTTGCACCAAAGCAACAAAATTTGGCTCCTACTGTGGTAATAAACAATTTAATGTCTTCCTATTTAAGCAGGAAGTTATTAAATAGGTTAATCCAGGAGGTGAAACAGCTAAGATCAGTGAAACACTTTATGTGGAGCCTTCTACCAAAGGAAGAGTGAATACAGTGAATCATTGTTCATTTTTGCTCATCATGATAGTGGGACGACACTAAGCAGAGACAGGACTTTTTTTTGAGGATGGCTGATTGCCAACTCAACTAGTTTGTTGTTACAACTCTCAAAAGGAGAAGGTGACTGGCAATCACTCTTAGTCATAACCATACAAATCCATGTAGAACTTTATGGCTTACATTGTGCTTGTCACTGAACATTTTCAGAAGACTAAAGACTGCAGTGTCACCTTTGTCCCAGTGATAATGATTTGTGCATTTCAACTATTCCTTTGATATCCTCCTTTAGTTATCTAACCTCAGTAACTTTACTTTGTTCCATTTTCAATTCATATTTATGAACAAAACCATAGGGAAAGCATTATAAAAATCTAGAAAATGTAACTCATATTCTTGTTAAACTACTTTATTATATAATAATGACAATACAAGTTAAGGGTAATCTTGATGATTGAGGAAAACATTTGCTGCAGACTCATTGGATTGCACTTACTATTGATCTTCCGCTAGTATCACATCAAGAATCGTATACCAATTCAACAAGTTTGTATTCTTAGAGACTCGCAGCACTGAATGTCGAGGTTTCCTGAATCAAGATTTTGGCCATAGTGGATGTTGATGGTCAGCCACCCAATATTCTGCAGCTTAATATTTTGTGCATAAAGGCATCAGGTAATCAACCAAGAATCTCTGTCAGGATGAAGATTGTGTTATTGGTAAGAATGATAGACAGAAAGGCTATATGCTGTATACACTTTGGGTATCAATATCGAAGGACCCATTTGCCTCGTAGTTGATCCAGAACATCTTTCAATAAGCTGCTCTACCCTTCCAGGGACATCAGCAGCATTTGTTTCACTTTTCAACACACCAGTTCGTCTAGAACCCTTGGGCTTTCCACCTGCTTACCGGGTTTACTGATTACTCAACAGTCCGTGGATGATGTCCGTTTCAGGTTACTTTGACGTCTCCCAAGTGCCACATTCCAGATGGCTTTCATATTTGCTTATGCTCCTCTTTTGAGTACAGGTACTGTGTAACTACCCTTCTTCTGCGAGTGGCATCATAGAGGGAATACTTTGCAGGGTAATCTCTCTCTGCAATGAATTGCAGGTCTCTTCATCTTCCTTTGCCAAGGAAACTCCGTTCAGTCTCTGTAGTAAAATACTGTCACTCGGCATATAGCTCCCTCAGACTGAAGTGCTTTGACATTTTCCCCTTCGGAGGCCTGATCCTCCAAACGGAGTAGCTTTGAACGGTCTTTTCTCTGTAGAAACTTGAGCAATGTAGGGATGTTGCTCTAGTCCTCATGTTTCTCAAGCCAACCCTCGGCAGGGCATCAGATAGGATTTGACCAGTAGACTACTCACGAACCTCGGCCTCGACTTTACGATAAATGTACCTCACGACATTTCATATGTCACGAGTCATTCTCAATGGAGGAAAGCCTTCCCCTCCCTTGTCAGAAGTGTGTCCAGAGCCAGTTACTAGCCCTGCACAATTCCAGTCTCATGCTTCCCAAGGGCAGAAGGACTCTCCCCTCTATCCTGTGAGTACACAGCAACACATCTTGGAGATCTCTGGTCCCTTTATAGAGCATCAAAGACTCTCTGCCAAAAGTGTATAGACAAAGATACAGTATCCAAGAATATTACTTCTGCCTTTTGCACCTTAAGCCGTGCTGATCCAATGAGATTCGGGAAGTACCATCGTGGTTGGGCGCATGAAGTCTGGGATATCAGCTTAGAAAGAACATGTCGGTGCCGCTAGTCCTGAAGTCTCACGACCGAATAACTTTTACTTACAAGTAAGTTCTGTTTTGAAGTACCTCCCCCATCTTCCAAGATGAGGTGGAGGATGGATGATATGTATTCAGACTCAATATCCATATGGATATAGGTTCTTCCACAATTGCCTACCAGTTCCCTGGTAGGGATCTAGCCTAACATCAGTTACCTGTTCATGCTCAGGTTGTTAGGAGGTTAACACTTTCGCTCTTTTCCAAGACCAAAGTACATTGACATTTCCCAGGTCAGTAAACCAGCCAGATTGGTTTTAGGAACTTCCTCCCTCCTAAGGATAAGTCTCCTATTAAGGAAGGTCAATGGTTTGTGTTATATACAGGAAAAAATCATAAATATTTTAATCAATTTGTATTTTTTTTTAACCATACAAACCTGAGACCGAAATTACACTGCCCTCTTCCTCAACTACCCTGCAAGATCTAGGTTAAGGTCAAAGTAAAGGTTACACTCTCTGGTTGGATGGTCAGTGCTTAACCACCATCCACCAGCTACTAATACTACCTTGTTGAAAGTTTAAATGGCCGTCTACAGGTTCGCTGAAATCATATTGATTAAAAAAATTTGTGATGTTTACTGATGTATGAAGAGAATTTTAAAAAATCTTATTGCGCACCTCATATTTTATTGAGTGCTTACCTCCCAGATAAGTGTTATCCCTTTCTCAAGTAACTTGGCTAACCATCACACATACTACTGCCATGTAAAATGAAATGGTTGTATATATGAAACATATTTTAATTTATTGATATTTGGTGAATGATCATGTTTATTGATGATGAAATTTTAAAATTTAATAGCAATAATAACTGAAAGATCAAGGATTCTGGCAAGACAAGCTGAATTCTCCCTGTCTTATCCAGAAATTTCATCTTACTTGGTAACCTTCTTATTATCCTATACAGTAATTCTTAAACTATTTTCTGATGTGATATTTTTACTTCTTAAGTTTGATTATGATCAGTCAATTGTTATAATTCAAAGACATTTTTCGAGGGAATATAAATTTGCTTTTGTTCTAAGCATTACAGAGTTTTAAATGAAAAATGTTATTTTGTGGGATCGAAGTATAATGTTTGATCAACAATATTTTTATAACCCTTACAGTCCAACAAAGCCTTCAAGAAAATCGATGCTGAGAAAAAACAGGCAGAGCTGGATCGCGTCAAGACGAAGTATGGTATCAACACAGATGAGAAAAAATAGTCATACATATTTACCAGGATTTATGGATGTGGAAAGTTTATCATATATTTTTGTATGACAGAACCAAACAGGGCTTAATTTACCCATTTATTTTATAGTCATATAATGATCTTAATTAAATTATTTTTAATTACAGTTACAAACTATAGCATAAATAAACCATGGCTGGTGATGTCATACTACATTTTTTTTTTTTATAGACTGTGTGAATGTGCTGTATTTTCAATTTAATTATAATGTACAACTTAATATTTAAGTGGAATTAACTTCTTACCTAATGTATATTTTTATACATAACTTATCCTATATCTTAAAAAAACCTTTGTGAAATTCATCATAGGATAAGTTCTATTGTGGTATAAAGTTTGCATAATTCTGGAAAGGTAGGACCACATGTGTGAATGAAGGATGTGTTGTTGTCATGTAGTATTTTTTCTTCAAAAATTTAGCAGTAGAGAGAAGTCTTTTATTCTAGAATACATTAATTTTTCAAACCATTTTATAATCTATCTCGGTGTGTTATAACTCCTCTTTTGTGAGTTATAAAGTCTTAAAAATGTTTTCTGTCAAGACTTGAAGAATTTACGTTTGTAGGTGAAGGGAAATATATGGCGCGTGGCAACATCAGTTTATACCAACTCCTTTTCCACAACAGCATTTCTTTATCATAGATATTATGGTAATTATCAATTTGCATTAAAATTTACATGACCTGACCAAACTATAAATTGGTGAAAATTATTTGTCTTTGATTTTAAATTCAACTGTGATTCCTATTTCTCCTTAAAGTTTTTTGTAGAATAAAATAGAAATTAGTACAATATTTATTGTACTGTCATGATTACTAACAATGCCATCTACATAAATGAAATTGTACCTATATTAGGAATTTGCATTATCGCCAAGTTATTAGAGATATTTTCATAATCAGATCAATTTCTTTTAGTAACTGTACCACTTACTTTCATAGGAAATCGTGTCCTCTATTGAAAATTAATTAATGATTACAAGTGAAAAAATATTTTGGCATATAGCATCAATAATTATTTCTGAATTAGTCTTCATCATGGATTTTCCTTGTATTGTACAAGATTTTAAATTAAGCGAGTTATCTCCATTCGCCTTTATCTAGTTCACTTTCTACATGGAATATTATCTGGCCCAGGTCTTCTATGCCTTTTCTCTGTGATCTGAGGCTTCCCCCAATTTAAGAGTCTGTTGTTGCTCTTATGCTTTCTTCATTGTTGTCATTTTCTCAGCTGCTACCAAAATTTGTGTAGAAAAAGGTTATTGACCATGTAAATTCAGTAGTTCATAATCCTGTATGAACTCTTAAGAATGTCTCACTTGATAGTTTGCATACAGCAGAAGGAATTCACTACTGACATACACTGCAGTGGCCCATGCTGGTCTTTGAATTTTTTTTTATCATCCCTTGGAAAAGAGGAAATATTTTTATCTTAATATCATGAAAAGTGGAAGAGCATATGTTGAACTGTTTCAGTCTAACTTAACTTTCCTTTTTAATATTTTCTCTTTTGGAATAAGCAACACCTCTTGAGGACAATTCTTCTCTTGGAATGGATTGTTTTGTAACTTTAGTCAGGACTATATGGCCTGGCTTTGGGGCCCTGGAAGCTATTCTCTCCAGAAGTGAAACTGACAGAAAACCCTGCAGTTATACTTCAAGTAAAAGTTAAGAAGTTGGACAACAAGATGGAAGAAAGGAGTCATGAATAGATATAAAGAAGTCTAAAAGGTTGGCATAACATGTTGCAAACACCCTTTTGTAATCCCTATAGCATATGGCGTAAGATGCACTGACAGCTCTTACCCCTGCTTGGGTTCCTTAAAAAGATTACCGATTGTAGAGGCTCTTTTGAAATGAGAATACCACAGGGCATATTACACCTACGGATAAAATTCAGCGAGGTTTATGAAATGTTGTTTATAACAACTGTGAATAATGCTATAAATATGAACTACACCATAACACATTCCACAATCAGCATTTTTCTCTATGTTATGAAGATGAGAGCTTGGATTTAAGTTGCGTACTAATAGATAAATTTCATCGCCTCATCAAAACTGCCAACTCTTGCATAATGGATGTTTGGTCTGTATAAGCCCACACCACAAAATGCCGTTTGTTGCTAAACAGTTCAGAAATGTTAGGTAACCTAAAGTACTGTACTATAGTGAAATTTCCTGAAAATTGTCAAACGCTACCCTTTAAGGTTAATGCTTTTATTGCAAAGAATAGTCCTAATTTTTATGAGATCATAGAAAAATATAACGGCAATAATTTTTCCCTTTTTCATTGTTACGTTTAAAAAAATAAACTCATGAAATTATTTACATTTTTTCATCTACATAGAGGTTTATTTTCCCTCATCAAGGCTTTCAATTCTGTAACTTCATCTTTCCAAGTTTGTTGATGCACAGGATTGTCGGAAAGATCTGCCATCTTGATTGCTCGAATTTTCACTCTTGTGTTACTGTTGTCGAGTTCTCCTACAGCCATCACATATTTACCTGAAATTCCAGTTAATATTTTAATATTGAAATAAAAATTTTATGCTTTTCAACTATTGTATTGTACATTCAATGAAAGAAAAATTTGATTGAACTTGTAATGTGTTATTACAGTACAGTAGGGTCCCGAATTAAGCGTGTTCGAATTGCACGATTCCCCTTTTCCGCGATCGCTATTTTTCAAAAATAAATTTTCTGTATCTGAGAGGCTGTTCAAAGTTCGCGAGCCAAGCCACTACAAAATGTATCAAATCTATTGTCTTTTTAAGTATATTGGTAGCCCTAAATACGGTGATTTATAATCAAAACAATATTAACATTACATTTCATTAACATAATTTCATAATGAATAGCCTATTTAAGGATAAAATTCCACATCAACAATGAAATCAACTGTTAACTGTGCGAGTCAGCTGACAAAATGTAAACAGAAATGTGGTTACGTTCTCGGCAATCTTTATCTTTCTCCAACCTTACGATAATTGTAATGGTAGTGTTAATGATGGTATATTAAAGCATTATTTTTGTTTAGTACAGTATATTTAAAAGCCTTATTTTTCCCTCTGGGCGTTCAAGGTTTTCACGAGTAGACTGGGTTCGTTTATCGGCAGTGAATAGCCTAAACTTCGGTAACGAGTCATCAATATTTTGTCATATTTTAAACAGTATACATTTGATTTGCAAACATTGGTTTTGTAGAGTAGACGGTAAAATAAAATCTAGAGAGAGAGAGAGAGATTTGATGGCAGAAATCTCTCTCTCTCTCTCTCTCTCTCTCTCTCTCTCCGTAAGAAATAAAACCATAGTTCACATATGGCAACTTGAGTTTATGAATGAAATTAACATGAATATTGTTAGTTGTGGCGATCAATTCCTCGCTTCAGGGGGTACACGAAACAAAAACACGACATTCAATTACAACAGCTACAGCTCTCTCTCTCTCTCTCTCTCTCTCTCTCTCTCTCTCTCTCTCTCTCTCTCTCTCTCCTCTCTCTCTCTCTGTGTGTGTGTGTGTGGTGTGTGCGCGCGTTATTTAGACGGATATGGAGACGAATGCAGAGATCTCCATCCAAAAATATGCAAAAACCTAAAAGAAGGAAAAGGATGCATTTACAACAAAAAATGTCGATATATGCATCCTGCAACCATGAATGTAAGTAAGAAAACTCAGCAAACTGAAAAGAAAAATGAAAGCAAAAAAGAAACAAAAAAAAGAAACAAAAAAGCAGGCCGTGTATATTATTATTATTATTATTATTTGCTAAGCTACAACCCTAGCTGGAAAAGCAAAAATGCTATAAGCCCAGGGGCCCCAACAGAGAAAATAGCCCAGTAAGGAAAGGAAAGAAGGAAAAATAAAATATTTTAAGAAGAGTAACATTAAAATATTTCCTATATAAATTATGAAAA
This sequence comes from Palaemon carinicauda, assembly GCF_036898095.1. Taxonomy (NCBI): domain Eukaryota; kingdom Metazoa; phylum Arthropoda; class Malacostraca; order Decapoda; family Palaemonidae; genus Palaemon; species Palaemon carinicauda. The sequence continues at coordinate 75,058,787 of NC_090742.1, read as the reverse complement.
CTTTAACAAAACAAGAGGCAGAGAAATTAAATAGAATAGTGTGCCTGATTGTACCCTCAAGCAAGAGAACTCTAACCCAAGACAGTGGAAGACCATGGTACAGAGGCTATGGCACTACCCAAGACTAGAGAACAATGGTTTGATTTTGGAGTGTCCTTCTCCTAGAAGAGCTGCTTACCATAGCTAAAGAGTCTCTTCTACCCTTACTAAGAGGAAAGTAGCCACAGAACAAATACAGTGCAGTAGTTAACCCCTTGAGCGAAGAAGAATTGTTTAGTAACCTCAGTGTTGTCAGGTGTGTGAGGACAGAGGAGAATCTGTTAAGAATAGGCCAGACTATTCGGCGTATGTGTAGGCAAAGAGAAAGAACCGTAACCAAAGAGAAGGATCTAACGTAGTACTGTCTGGCCAGTCAAAGGACCCCATAACTCTCTGGCGCTTTGAACCAAGAGCCCCAAGATATGAGGCCTTTCAACCCAAACCGGCACCTTTAGAGCCCAACTACAAAGAATGCATCTATAATGCCAGGGGTTGGTGCAGATATGGGGACAGTTGCAGGTATACACACACAAATAAATATGAAGGCGAAAGAGCAAATATAATAGAAAAGTTGGATTTTTTAATGGCAGAATTCTGGGAAATGAAGAAAAGAACATCATATCAGAACAGGAAGGAAGCATGGGAGAATCCATATTATTACCAATATTAAATAATGGGGATGAAACACAAACCATAATAGTAATGAATGCACAGGGTTTAGTCACGAGTAACTCTAAAAGGAAAATAGAGTTCTTAGAAGAACTAACCCAAATTGAAAAAATAGATATATTAAATATAAGTGAAACATGGTATTCCCAAGAGACTGGCAGTGATGACCAGATAAAGGGTTTCCAAACTTATAGATCAGACAGAAAAAATAGGAATCAAGGGGGAACCGCAATATATGGAAGAGACATAAATCAAGGAAAAGTATGTGAAAAATACAGCAACACAGAATGTGAATTGATTGCGGTAGAATTTGAATTTGAAAAACTAATGAATATTGTAGTTTACAGACCCCCAAACACTAAGGAGTTTGACATAATAATAGAAAAAATAGATGATATATGTAGAAACCATAAAGACTGGAATATACTCCTATCCGGAGATTTTAACTTTCCTTTCGTGGATTGGAAAGAACGGATAGAAGAAAGTGGTTGTATGTATACATATAAAAAAGATAGTAATAGTAGCGCAGAAGATAAGAGGCAATTTGAAAAGCTTCAAGATATGCTATTAGAACATAATATGCAACAAATAAACCACATTCCAACAAGAAAGGAAAATGTCCTAGATCTAGTATTTGTGAATGAGGTGAATTATGTTAAAGAAATAATAGTGTATAACACGGGAATTTCAGACCACAATGTCATAGAATTGATAGTTCATTCCAAAGCAAGTGATCACAGAATTAATAAAAGCACAAAACTTTGGGAAGGATATGGAAAATATAACTTTTACAGTAAGAATATAAAATGGTCAGAAATAAATGAAGAACTGAATAAAGAATGGAAAAATGTTTTTATAAGTGATAATATACAGGTAAATACGGATATACTGTACAAAATACTGGAGAAAATTGTTGAAAAATATGTACCGAAAAAAAACAATAAACAAGACGTGCATACCAAGAGACAGAAGGATCTTATTTCAGAAAATTAAAAAGTGGAAGAAAAATCTTGCAAAAGAAAAAAATGTGTGGAAAATGAGGGAAATAAAATGTAAGATAGAAAATGCAGAACAAAAGATTATACAGTCGAAAGAAAATGAAAAAAGGGACTTAGAAGAAAGGACACTTCAAAATATAAAAAGAAACCCCAAAGTACTTTACTCCTATGCAAAAAAGATGAATAAAAGGAGAATAGAAATAGGCCCTCTAAGAATTGAAGGACGGCCAACGAATGAAAAAAAGGAAATATGCAACATATTAGCAGAAAAATATAAGAGTGAGTTCACGCCAAGAATTGCGAATGAGAATAATGAAACAGAAATGAGAGAAGAAAATGTTGAATATCTAACGGATATAGATATTAATGAAGCAGATATTGTCACGGCTATAAACGAAATTAAAAATGGATCGGCAGCCGGACCAGATGGAGTTCCAGCGATTTTGTTAAAAAAAACTGCAAACACTATCGCGAAGCCACTTGCAATACTGCTAAGACAGAGTATAGATATGAGCGAGATATATGTTAAACATAAATTAGCTTATATAACCCCTATCTTCAAAAGTGGATCAAGACTAGAGGCAAGCAATTATAGACCTGTTAGTCTAACATCACATATTATGAAAGTGTATGAGAGGGTAATAAAAAAGAAAATAATGAACCATTTGGTCAAAAATAATTTGTTTAATATGGGTCAACACGGTTTCGTACCTGGAAAAAGTACACAGACCCAACTGATAGTTCACTATGAAAACATATACAATAATATGATAAATGAAAAAGACACAGATGTGATCTATCTAGATTTTGCAAAAGCCTTTGACAAGGTAGACCATAACATATTGGAGAAAAAAATGAGAAAGCATAATATTGTGGGAAAGATAGGAAAATGGGTAAAAGAATTCCTGCAAAACAGAAAACAGATAGTGGTTGCAAATGACGAGAAATCAGATGAAGCCCAGGTAATATCTGGTGTGCCCCAAGGTACGGTATTAGCTGCACTGCTATTTGTTATTATGATCTCAGACATAGACTGTGATGTTGAAAACTCCGTAGTGAGAAGTTTCGCCGATGACACAAGAATAAGTAGAGAAATTACTTGTGATGAAGATAGGAACTCACTACAAAGAGATCTAAACAAAATATATGAATGGGCGGAGATAAATAGGATGGTATTTAACTCCGATAAATTTGAATCAATAAATTATGGAAACAGAGAAGGAATGGTGTATGCATACAAGGGACCTAATAATGAGACAATCACAAACAAGGAAGCAATTAAAGACCTTGGTGTAATTTTAAATAGGAATATGTTATGCAACGACCAAATAGCAACACTGTTGGCTAAATGTAAAGCAAAAATGGGAATGTTATTCAGACACTTTAAAACAAGAAAAGCTGAACACATGATTATGCTTTACAAAACTTATGTGCGTAGTACACTCGAGTACTGCAATGTGATATGGTACCCACACTACCAAAAGGATATTGCGCAAATAGAGAGTGTACAAAGGTCCTATACTGCTAGAATAGAAGAAGTTAAGGACCTTGATTACTGGGAAAGACTGCAATTTTTAAAACTATACAGTCTAGAAAGGAGAAGAGAACGCTACATGATAATACAAGCATGGAAGCAAATAGAAGGAATTGCTGAAAACATCATGGAGCTTAAAGTATCAGAAAGAGCAAGCCGAGGTAGATTAATAGTACCAAAAAGCATTCCAGGTAAACTGAGAAAGGCGCACAGGACATTAATCCACTACGCACCAGCATTGATAATGCAGCGACTATTTAATGTGCTGCCAGCTCATCTAAGAAACATATCAGGAGTGAGCGTAGATGCGTTTAAAAATCAGCTCGATAAATACCTAAGATGCATCCCAGACCATCCAAGACTGGAAGATGCAAAATACACCGGAAGATGTATTAGCAACTCTCTGGTGGATATACGAGGTGCCTCACACTGAGGGACCTGGGGGAACCCAAACAAAAAATAAGGCAATAAGGTAAGGCTCTCTCTCTCTCTCTCTCTCATATTATACAATACTTACAAATAGATGAAGAAACCAAAATCGGTTTTCTTGAAGTGTCAATTAAATACAAAACGAAAAAATTATACCGTGTATACATCCATTTCAATCATAGCTTAAAATACGGTAACCGATTTCGTCCGCAAACCACTATTTTTTAGGAAAGACCATTCTATTCCAGAAAATTTTTACACTTTAAATGTCAATTGCGCTATAATAAAACATGTACTTATGTTGTTAAATTTCGGGTGTGTTTTAAAAATCGAGTATTGCTAACTTATTTTTGTTTTACTTTTGGCTGTGATCACGTCAGCTGATGTCTAGCTTCCGCGCGAATACAATAACAAAGAATTGTTTACACCATTTCTTAACTTATTCAAACCATCTATACAGTTAATATTACATAAACACCAATGTGTTATAACCTATCATATTTATTGTTTAGTACTTTAAAACCATCTCTCTCTCTCTCTCTCTCTCTCTCTCTCTCTCTCTCTCTCTCATCGAACGTTATAGCGGTAACCTAATTGTTCGGTGACTTTAAAAATAGGCCTAGTACTTTCTTCTTTTACCTTTTTTGCATATGGATCCATAATTGAGGTGGGTAAAAGTTGACTTATAACTGAAGTTAAGAAAAGTATTTTGGATATGGAAAGGACAATTATCTTTCGTAACAGTTTAGAATTATCGTAAGTTATCACTCTGTCATTAGCGGCAGTTTGCTATTGTGGATTAAACGCATAAGGAAAAAAAAAAATTTCCAGCTTTGCTACGAATTTAGGAATTTATATGGATACGGTAAGTAAAATATTTGTAATAACATAATGTTTACTAAATGTTTGTAATATCATTAGTTATGACTTAGATCATGTGTGTTTAATGCATTCGTTTGTTTATTATGATTGAAGATGGAGCGTAAACAAATGGAAGGTTTCCGTTTCAGGCGGCATCATAAAGAAAAACATTTCATAAATGGCATTCATTTAATTTATTTGAAAGTTCTAATAAAAAATAATTAGAACATTGGTAATAACAAATTCAACATATAATCTATACTTGGTAAAATTGCTGTCAATTCAAAAACACAGATGTATAAATGCGTCTGTTTCTTCGTTGTGATCAGAGATAAACGTAAACAAAACATTGGTTGTCGTTTTCTATTGTGCTTTTTAGCGTGTTTAGGAAACGCATGATATAAAATCACCTTTATTTTGATAATTCTGGATTTTCAATCATACAACAAGCTAGTCTATAGAGTGATGGTTTTGCTATTCACCAGTTGTATTATACAATAGATATGACAAACATTAAAATTTGTCTGTATTTTGGGTTGTGTTATAATGGGAAATATATGGTGTTTACACCTATCCTGGTTGTAATTTTAACCATTTTTCAAGTTATTAGAACTTTAAAGTATATTAAATGTTTTATTTATTTACAAGAACAATTTGATATTATAAAGAAATACAGTATAGTACAAAGAAAGTATTGGAAATGGGTAGTAAACACATTTGAATAGGCAAATTGCTGGTTGCCATGGCCGCAATGGAATTATTTCTGTTAGTTGTGTGTTTCGAAATTCGCGATTTTCCATTTACACGAGGTCATTAATCGACCAAATTCTCGCATAATTCGGGATCCTACTGTACATTGTTTGACCAGACTACTAGGTTAAATACTAAACTCTCACAGTGCTGGCCTGAATGATTCATGTTTTAATAAAAAATATATATAATTTATATAACATTAAAATTGGAAATAGTGAAACAATGGAGGAAAATCTCACGACCACTCGGAACAAGAAGTGGCTTAATAGAAGCAACAGGGGACCCTGACATTCAAAATAAAGGAGAAAAAAAGGACCAGACAATAATTAAAACTTATCTTAGGACAACCAGACTTCAGTTGTCTCTGGAAAAGAAGACCTTGCTCAAGAACTCAGAATGCCGTACTCCTTCCAATAATGAAGTTCCTTCAGACAGTCCAACTGTTGTCACTCTGTATCCCCAAAGATGTCCCCCAGACCTCCAAGGGTACCTTTTTGCAACAGGACCACAAATTTTCAATACCTACATCCAAATGTGGATTTTTAGGTACTGTAATTGCAAGAGATGCCTTGTACCTAGACTGGAAAAAATGGTCTTTGATGCATCTTTGTTCCTACACATCATAAAAACCCTTGTCCTTTGATTCGGGAGATTGTTTCAGCACAAGCTGGAATTGGTTGTTAATTGGCTAACAAGCCGTTATCCAGCTGGTGAGGGGGGAGATGATGGGCCTGACCTCCTTCCCAGTCTGAGAGCCTTCACTTTTGTTTTGGCCACTGTCGTGTACAGACGTACAGATAGCTCCTGTCAAACTCATTAATTTTCTTTCTTTTTCAGGAAGTGAATATTGGTTGTTAATTATGCAAAGCCAGAAGCTCATGTTTGCCAGGAGAAGGGTAGACTCTGCAGCCAGGTTTTAGTTAACCAGTTGTAGATCCATTCTTCTTCTGTGCTTCTGGAAGCATGACTGTTCACAGGCATCCCTATGTTCTGAATGTAGGTGGTGGCAGGTCCTTCGAAGGGGGAAGCAGGAAAGCCTGTAGGATCAAGATCCAGGAAGGGCCAGTGCCAGCTTTGCAACCTCTTCCTGAAAAGAGCCTGAACAGGCACAGCCTTTTTGAGCACCCCAGCCTACTCCCTTTAAAAAGGTTAGTGGTGGGAAGGATTGAGGGAGAGGTTAATGCTGTTGCCAGCATTACCCTTCTGCTACCGAGAGTAGGGGGAGCCTGTTGCGCCACCAAGAGACTTGGCCGAGTCTTGGGTAGTTAGTGTTCTTCGGATGGTAAGTTGCTATCCTTATAGGACCCCCCCCCACATTTCCGATTGTTGGAGCATCCGACATCCTCATAAGCCCTGGCCTTGTGGGCTGATGTGGAAAGGATGTTGGAGAAGAACTCGCTCAAAGTCGTTCGAGCTGAATCTCCAGGCTTCTATAGTTGGCTTTTACCAGTGGTAAAGGAGGCTGGTATCAACCTCTCTCCCATGAACAAGTTTGTTTGCCAAAAAAATTTCAGGAGAGACAGTATGGCCTTTGATGTCTTCCATTGGAGAGGGAGACTTACACTTTCGGTAGACCTGAAGGACAAGACTAGTACTGAATCTCCAAGTGCCTGTTCATCAATCCTCTCGAATGTACTGCTGCTTCTCCCTCTACAGTATAGTGTACCAGTTCATGACTGTGATTCGGACTGTGTATGGCTCCCTAGGTATTCACTTTGGTAGCCGTTTGGCTCAAATCACAAGGGATATGTCTGCGGATGTATCTTGACGATTGGTGTAACTTGGCATCCTTGGAGAGGCAGTTGCTTCAGGATTGAGATCGGATTCTTGCATTTTGCCATGGTCTGGGGATGGCCTGGTAATCTGTTGGACTGTGGTTCGAGTCCCCACTCAACCTTGATTGTTTCTTGTAGTGTCTACAAGCTTGCCATCTTTGTGAGCTAAGGATAGGAGGTTTGGGGGAGCCTATAGGTCTACCTGCAGCCATTGCCTAGACCTCTCTAGTCCTAGCTTTAGTGGAGAGGAGTTTGGATGCTGATCATATGTCTATATGATCAGTTTCGAGGGCATTGTCTTCCTTGCCTCTGCCATTCATGAGCAACGTAGACAAACTGATAGACATTGCATCATGCTAGAGTCTTACCAACAGATGATCCCATCTGTAGGCTCAGGGAGGTTGTACAACCATTTCTGCATTCCTGTCAAAGACAGAAGTACCAGCTCGGGGCTTGTAATGCTTTCTTGGTAACTTATCCTTGTTAGAGTAGCTCAGTCGTCGCAGTTGTCTCCATCAGAGATCATTACAGAGATGTCTGAAGGGCCACCGGTCAGCTAACAGGGATCCCCCATTGCATCCTGTTCTAGTATGACAGGAGGTTCAGGACAATCTGGCCTAGTGGCTTGACAAGGACAACCTTACTAGGGAAGTTCCACATGACTCTGGACATGCTACGGTTTCTGGTTGCGTTGAAGGAGGGCTGGAGAGCACATCTAGTTGACCAGGTTGTCTAGGGGTGAAGACTGATGAATGGGCATCTGCACCTCAATATCCTTAAGATACATACAGCCTTCTTGGGATTGCAAACATTTGAGGATGCATTCAGTAGCATTGATGAGCGACAACATCAATGTAGTGGCTTATGTCAAGCAAGGGGGAACGGCCTCGCATCCTCTTTGTGAGCTGAAGAAGTGAATGCAGATTTGGGCAGTGTTTCACGCCGTGGAGTTGTCAGTAAGATAAATTCCCGGCAAGAGGAAGGTACTGCAGACACTCAGTTGCCACTGGCATGTTGTAGGCCACATCCTTTGGTGGAGGAATGCTTCTTGCCCTGGAGGGCACATGGCCGAACTGGAAGCTCCTTGTGTTCTGCTCACTGTTCGGAACCCATGAGCGATGTTTGAAGATACCTTCCAACACCCATGGGATCATCAGGAAATCTATGCCTTTCCGCCTGATCCATCTAGTGATCAACAGTATGATTATCATACCAGGATTACCCTGGTGTCTCCCAGATGACCTCAGACCGAGTGGTATCTCAATCTTCTTGCTCTTCTGGTCGAGGTCCTGTGAGAGCTCCCCCTGTGGCCCTCTCTTCTCTGTCAGCCACACTTGCAGAAGTAACACCAGCTCTTCACAGGTGGAGACTATCAAGCATCTCCTCCAAGTGAAAGGCTTTTGCAAGACACTGCACAGATATCTTCATATTTTCATAGGTCCTCTATAGCTGTCTACCAGGCTAAGAAGGGTCATCTTCTACGATCAGTGTCGCAGAAGGGATTTTCTATGGTTCGAGCAATTTTAGCACAGATCATGGATATCTTCATCCTCCTTCACCAAGAGAAGCTCCGCTCAGTCACAACTGTCAAAGGCTACAGCTCGGCCTTGAGTTGATCTGACTGAAGGAATTAGACCTATCCACTTTCTGGGAGTTGTGTAAGCTCATGAGGAGCTGCGAGCAGCCTGGCCCACCCAAGATTCTCGGGCCCCCAGAGTGGGACATGACCTTAGTCCTCAAGGCAATAAAGTGGGGCAATCGTAACCGAACCAAACTCTTGTAAGGTGGGACCCTCTTTATTGATGGCATTACAGCCTAGCTATGGTGACCTCAGTCCAATATCTACTTGCAGCATATTTGCAGGAATCCATGTCATCAGTAAAGGCAGTCTTGTTTCAAAAAACCTAATCCGACTAAGTACCTTTCTACATGGCTTATTCATTTCTCATGACTGCCTCTATCAAAAAAGACTCAATTCACGCTCCATCCACAAAACCCATGATGGGAGTGAAATTGCTTCTTCATTACCCTTTTTACTAATGTGCGATTTCACGATATCCAGAGCTTTGGGCTTAGTTTGGGCACAGGGTGTTGACAAGACACTTCAGGAAACAAATCTAAGCTGTTAACATGTATGCATGCTCAGCTCTATAGTGGCACCTATGAGGGGAAAATTGTGTTTAAGAGAGGGATCCTCAACCAGATAGATATCTTAGCAGAGGTGCCATGATAGTCATCTACTGTAGCTTGCTTCTCAAGGGATTCCCTCTTCTTTTCATATACAGTATATAAGCATGAATTACATACATACATACATATACCAAGGCACTTCTCCCAATTTTGGGGGGTAGCCAACATCAAACAAATGAAAAAAGGGGACCTTTCCTTTCTACGTTCCTCCCAGCTTGACAAGGGACTCAACCGAGTTCGGCTGGTACTGCTAGGGTGCCACAGCCAACCCTCCCCAGTTATCCACTACAGATGAAGCTTCATAACGCTGAATCCACGAATCCACTACTGCTGCTACCTCCGCGGTCATCCAAGGCGACCGAAGGAAGCAGCAGGGCCTACCAGAACCGCGTCACAATCGCTCGCTATTCATTCCTATTTCTAGCACGCTCTCTTGCCTCTCTCATATTTATCCTCCTATCACCCAGAGCTTTCTTTACTCCATCCACCTACCCAAACCTTGGCCTTCCTCTTGAACTTCTGCCATCAACTCTTGCACTTCTGCCATCAACTCTTGCATTCATCACCTTCTTTAGCAGACAGCCTTTTTCTATTCTCTCAACATGGCCAAACCACCTCAACACATTCATATCCACTCTAGCTTCTTACATATTTCTTACACCCGTTCTCACCCTCACTACTTCGTTCCTAACTCTATCCTCTCGAGATACACCAGCCATACTCCTTAGACACTTAATCTCGAACACATTCAATTACTGTCTCTCCGTCACTTTCAATCCCCACAACTCCTATCCATACATCACAGTTCGTACAATCACTTTCTCATACAGAACTCTCTTTACATTCATACCCAACCCTCTATTTACCACTCCCTTCACTGCCCCCAACACTTTGCATTCTTCATTCACTCTCTGACGTACATCTGCTTCCACTCCACCATTTGCTGCAACAACAGACCCCAAGTACTTAAACTGATCCACCTCCTCAAGTAACTCTCCATTCAACATGACATTCATGAATTACGCGTTGCATATATTGGGCATTACCTGGTTATTTTGAAAGTTTACTGAATGATGAGGATAATAGGGAGGCAGATATAATTGCTGTTGCAGGTGTTGAGGTGCCGGTGATGGGAGATGAGAATGAGAGAGAGATTACAAGAGAGGAAGTGAGGAGAGCACTAGATGAAACGAGAGTAGGAAAAGCATCTGGTATGGATGGTGTGAGAGCTGAGATGTTGAAGGAAGGGGGTGTGACTGTACTTGAATGGTTGATGAGATTGTTTAATATGTGTTTTGTGTTATCAATGGTATCAGTAGATTGGGTTTGTGCGTGTATTATACCACTATATAAGGGTAAGGGAGATGTGTATGAGTGTTGTAATTCAAGGGGCATTAGTTTGTTGAGTGTAGTTGGAAAAGTGTATGGTAGAGTACTGATTAATAGGATTAAGGATAAAACAGAGAATGCAATCTTGGAAGTACAGGGTGGTTTTAGAAGAGGTAGGGGTTGTATGAATCAGATTTTTACAGTTAGGCAGATTTGCGAAAAATATTTAGCAAAAGGTAAGGAGGTGTATGTTGCATTTATGGATCTGGAGAAAACGTATGGTAGAGTTGATAGCGAACCAATGTGGAATGTGATGAGGTTATATGGAGTTGGTGGAAGGTTGTTGCAAGCAGTGAAAAGTTTCTACAAATGTAGTAAAGCATGTATAGTATTAGGATAGGAAATGAAGTGAGCGATTGGTTTCCGGTGAGAATGGGGCTGAGACAGGGATGTGTGATGTCGCTACGGTTGTTTAACTTGTATGTTGATGAAGTGGTGAGAGAGGTGAATGCTCGAGTGCTTGGACGAGGATTGAAACTGGTAGACGAGAATGACCATGAATGGGAGATAAATCAGTTGTTGTTTGCGGATGATACTGTACTGGTTGCAGACGCGGAAGAGAAGCTTGGCCGATTAGTGAGAGAAGGCAGTTGAGAGTTAATGTGGGTAAGAGTAAGGTTATGAGATGTAAGAGAAGGGAAGGTTTAGCGAGGTTGAATGTCATGTTGAATGGAGAGTTAGTTGAGGAGGTAGATCAGCTTAAGTACTTGGGGTCTGTTGTTGCAGCAAATGGTGGAGTGGAAGCAGATGTACGTAAAAGAGTGAATGAAGGATGCAAAGTGTTGGGGGCAGTTAAGGGAGTAGTAAAAAATAGAGGGTGGGGCATGAATGTAAAGAGAGTTCTGTATGAGAAAGTGATTGTACCAACTGTGATGTATGGATCGGAGTTGTGGGGAATGAAAGTGACGGAGAAACAGAAATTGAATGTGTTGAGATGAAGTGTCTGAGGAGTATGGCTGGTGTATCTCGAGTAGATAGGGTTAGGAACAAAGTGGAGAGAGTGAAAACGGGTGTAAGAAATGAGTTAGCAGCTAAAGTGGATATGAATGTGTTGAGGTGGTTTGGCCATGTTGAGAGAATGGAAAATGGCTGTCAGCTAAAGAAAGTGATGAATGTAAGAGTGGATGGGAGAAGTACAAGCGGAAGGCCAAGGTTTGGGTGAATGGATGGAGTGAAGAAAGCTCTGGGTGATAGGAGGATAAATGTGAGAGAGGCAAGAGAGCGTGCTAGAAATAGGAATGAATGGCGAGCGATTGTGACGCAGTTCCGGTGCCTTGGATGACCGCGGGGGTAGCAGCAGTAGGGGATTCAGCATTATGAAGCTTCATCTGTGGTGGATAACGGGGGAGGGTGGGCTGTGGCACCGTAGCAGTACCAGCCGAACTCGGTTCAGTCCCTTGTCAGGCTGGGAGGAACGTAGAGAGGAGAGGTCCCCTTTTCTGTTTCATTTGTTTGATGTCGGCTACCCCTCAAAATTGGAGGAAGTACCTTGGTATATGTATGTATGTTCCAGGTTATAGGTAACTTGACCCCTTGGGTGCATGGATCTACCTAGCTTTATGCTCTTCTATTAGCCATTGGAAACCACACAGCAGGCTAACCGTAAAAAAGTGGTTTTAAAGAAAGAAGCCCTATTTTAGGGAAGGTGCTGTGTGGTTACCAAGACCCTCCTTCCTCCCTAGACTTATGATGGAAAGTTGGACATAACCCAGACATTCTCCTGAATTGAAAAGATGTTTGCCGAGCAAGAAATAACCACCCTGGTAAGCATTATCTTCAGTATTAGAAATGGTTCTCAGTTGATAACCTGTCGTCAGTTAGCAGACAAATTCAGCAATGTAAGAGCTGTGATGAGTTCAATAATGCCAGATGTGGGTTTTCCCATTACACTATGAGTCTGTGCCTTGCACATTGATGTACTGGCCCTAGGACAGGGAAGACAACTTTTCTTTGGTATATCATGTTGTATTGTATTCCTGGTTTTATCCTTTACAGGAAGCAACTGAACAACACATAGCACCTACAAAAATATATAATGAATACTCAGACCTAGAGAAATCAAGAAAGAGGAGTTGGAGAAGAGGAATACAGTAGTGAGGCTTAATGAAAAAAGAAACATTACTTCAGATACAATACAAATGTATCAAGGATGAAAAAAATAGCGTTAGTTGTGTACATTATCAAATTCATAATTACCTTGGTCAATCCATGCATTTCCTCCAGGAATAGTATGGCAATTTACTACTGTTATATTATATCCACTATCTTGCAAGGTAACCTGAAACAAAATTACATGCTGTGAGTATAAATAAAAGAACTATCATTAGTATTTGAAAAAATTACTGCTCTGCTAACTCTATATGTATGCTCCCTAGATAGCAGACTAATTGTGAAAAAAAGAAAAAGAATTTTAACTAGATTTATTTTTATACTTGCCAATTGTCTCATTGCTAATATATCCAAAAGCATGAGCTTTTTGGCCTTGAATGCACCTCCTCTCCTGGAGCCACCCATCACAGGAAAATTGCGTGACTTTCTAAGATTGAAACCAGACTCGCTAGATCCGTAATTTACCTTACATCTTCGATTTCACACATCTCCATTAATGTGATGGATAAGTAGACTTTTTCAATTGTGGTGTTATATTAAATTTTAGAGTGTATTTAGGATAACTGGATCAGTTATTTATGATTACTTTGATACTGTCCAGGTTAGAAAATGTTGCTATTGAAAATGATCTTATACAGTATATTAAATTTTTATAGTGAATTTATATTTTTCTTAACTATACAAACATGATACCTTTAATAGGATTATGATGTCAGTGAAGCTGAAATGGACGTTTAGTCTTTAAACAAGGTAAACGTAGTTGGTCACCGGGTGGCAATAAGCCCTGCCCAACTGACAGGTAGAGCAGCCTCCACTTCGACCTTTGGCCTTGCAGGGTGGTTGAGGCAGGCAATGCAACTTAAAGGTCTCAGGTTTGCTTAGTTAGGAAAAATAAAAAATACTTTAATTACCTGATCTGTTCCTACCCATAATATAACCCATCCATTTTCAATAGTATATTTATCCTTAGAAGGGAGGAAGTTCCTATGACAAAAACTAGCTTAGTTAATTGATCCAGGAAATGTCAAAGAACTTTGGTCCTAAAGGGAAGCAAAAGTTATAACTACTGTTAACCTAACTTCCCGTGCATAGGGATACAAACGGAGTTAATGGTAGGCCATAACCAAAATTGGTAAGTCGAATAAGAATCGACATCCATAAGATATGCTGTCAAAGAGTATAGTGACACTTCCACTCAAGAGTATAGTGACACTTCCACTCAAGAGTATAGTGACACTTCCACTCAATAGCTTGTTCTATTCCAGGGGAAGTATGAAAATAGATATTGGTTTAAAAATTATGATAAAATGTTATTTTGATAATAAAATAAATTTTTGAATATACTTACCCGGTGATTATAATAGCTGCAACTCTGTTGCTCGACAGAAAACTCTAAGGTAAAACTCGCCAGCGATCGCTACATAGGTAGCGGGTGTGCCCAACAGCGCCATCTGTCGTCCAGATACCCAGTACTCAATGTAAACAAAGAACTCAATTTTCTCCTCGTTCCACTGCGTCTCTATTGGGGAGGAAGGGAGGGTCCTTTAATTTATAATCACCGGGTAAGTATATTCAAAAATTTATTTTATTATCAAAATAACATTTTTCAATATTTAACTTAGCCGGTGATTATAATAGCTGATTCACACCCAGGGGGGTGGGTAGAGACCAGCAATATATGTTTACATTATTATGAGCTAAGAGTTTTATTTCATTTTAGAAGTTATCAAAATAACAAAAACAAAATAAATAGGTACCTGGTAAGGAAGTCGACTTGAACAATTACTCTGCCTTTTTAAGTACGTCTTCCTTACGGAGCCTCGCGATCCTCTTAGGATGCTGATCGACCCCTAGGATCTGAAGTATCAAGGGTTGCAACCCATACAACAGGACCTCATCAAAACCCCTAATCTAGGCGCTCTCAAGAAATGACTTTGACCACCCGCCAAATCAACCAGGATGCGAAAGGCTTCTTAGCCTTCCGGACAACCCAAAAAACAACAATAAAAACATTTCAAGAGAAAGATTAAAAGGTTATGGAATTAGGGAATTGTAGTGGTTGAGCCCTCACCCACTACTGCACTCGCTGCTACGAATGGTCCCAGTGTGTAGCAGTCCTCGTAAAGAGACTGGACATCCTTAAGATAAAAAGACGCGAACACTGACTTGCTTCTCCAATAGGTTGCGTCCATTATACTTCGCAGAGATCTATTTTGTTTAAAGGCCACGGAAGTTGCGACAGCTCTAACTTCGTGTGTCCTTACCTTCAGCAAAGCTTGGTCTTCCTCACTCAGATGTGAATGAGCTTCTCGTATTAACAGTCTGACAAAATAGGATAAAGCATTCTTTGACATAGGCAAAGATGGTTTCTTAACAGAACACCATAAAGCTTCAGAAAGGCCTCGTAAAGGTTTAGTTCATTTTAAATAGAACTTAAGAGCTCTCACAGGGCATAAGACTCTTTCCAGTTCATTGCCTACCATATTCGATAAGCTGGGAATAACGAACGATTTCGGCCAAGGTCGAGAAGGCAGCTCGTTTTTGGCTAGAAAACCAAGTTGTAGTGAACATGTAGCCTTTTCTGATGAAAATCCGATGTTCTTGCTGAAGGCATGAATCTCACTGACTCTTTTAGCTGTGGCTAAACATACCAGGAATCTTAGTACCACGTCTAAATTCCAACCAGGTGTAACCAAATGACCCTCCTTCGTGGTCTCAAAAGACTTAAGGAGGTCCTGTAGATCTTTATTGTTGGAAAGATCTAAGCCTCTGTGACGGAAGACTGATGCCAACATGCTTCTGTAACCCTTGATAGTGGGAGCTGAAAGTGATCGTTCTTTCCTCAGGTATAAGAGGAAGTCAGCTATTTGAGTTACAGAGGTACTGGTCGAGGATATAGATACTGACTTGCACCAGTTTCGGAAGATCTCCCACTTCGATTGGTAGACTCTAAGGGTGGATGTTCTCCTTGCTCTTGCAATCGCACTGGCTGCCTCCTTTGAAAAGCCTCTAGCTCTCGAGAGTCTTTCGATAGTCTGAAGGCAGTCAGACGAAGAGCGTGGAGGCTTTGGTGTACCTTCTTTACGTGTGGCTGACGTAGAAGGTCCACCCTTAGAGGAAGAGTTCTGGGAACGTCTACTAGCCATCGAAGTACCTCGGTGAACCATTCTCTCGCGGGCCAGAGGGGAGAAACTAGCGTCAACCTTGTCCCTTCGTGAGAGGCGAACTTCTGCAGTACCTTGTTGACAATCTTGAACGGTGGGAATGCATATAGATCTAGATGTGACCAATCTAGGAGAAAGGCATCTATATGAACTGCTGCTGGGTCCGGGATTGGTGAGCAATATATTGGGAGCCTCTTGGTCATCGAGGTTGCAAAGAGATCTATGGTTGGTTGGCCCCAAGTGGCCCAAAGTCTCTTGCATACATCCTTGTGGAGGGTCCATTCTGTTGGAATTACTTGTCCCTTCCGACTGAGACAATCTGCCATGACATTCAAGTTGCCTTGGATGAACCTCGTTACTAGCGATATGTTTTGACCTTTTGACCAGATGAGCAGGTCCCTTGCTATCTCGTACAACGTCAGTGAGTGGGTCCCTCCTTGCTTGGAGATGTACGCCAAAGCAGTGGTGTTGTCCGAGTTCACCTCCACCACTTTGCCTTGAAGGAGAGACCTGAAGCTTTTCAAGGCCAGATGTACTGCCAGTAGCTCCTTGCAGTTGATATGCATTGTCCTTTGACTCGAGTTCCATAATCCTGAACATTCCCGACCGTCTAATGTCGCGCCCCAGCCTACGTCCGATGCGTCCGAGAAGAGAACGTGGTTGGGAGTCTGAACAGCCAGGGGCAGACCCTCTCTGAGGCTGATACTGTCCTTCCACCAAGTCAGGCAAGACTTCATCTTCTCGGAAATGGGGATCGAGACCGCTTCTAGCGTCTTGTCCTTTTTCCAGTGAAATGCTAGGTGATATTGAAGAGGACGGAGGTGTAGTCTTCCTAATGACACAAACTGTTCCAGGGATGATAGCGTCCCTATCAGACTCATCCACTTCCTGACTGAACATCGTTCCTTCTTCAGCATGTTCTGGATGCATAACTGGGCTTGGCTTGTTCTGGGGGCCGACGGAAAAGCCCGAAAAGCTAGACTGTGAATCTCCATCCCTAAATACACAATAGTTTGGGATGGGACCACTTGTGACTTTTCCATATTGACAAGGAGACCCAATTCCTTGGTCAGATCTAGAGTCCACTTTAGATCCTTCAGACAGCGACGACTGGAAGAAGCTCTGAGAAGCCAGTCGTCCAAATAGAGGGAGGCTCGGATGTCCGCTAAATGAAGGAATTTGGCTACATT
The DNA here is from genome assembly GCF_036898095.1 of Palaemon carinicauda. Lineage (NCBI taxonomy): Eukaryota > Metazoa > Arthropoda > Malacostraca > Decapoda > Palaemonidae > Palaemon > Palaemon carinicauda. Next base: position 75,041,687 of record NC_090742.1, on the reverse strand, counting down.
CCTCATCAGCCTCGTAAACACAAGAGGAGCTGTGCTTAGGCCAAAGCACAGGGCTTGAAACTGGTAGACAACCTTTTCGAAAACGAATCTCAGAAAAGGTTGGGAGTCCGGGTGGATGGGGACGTGGAAGTAGGCGTCCCTTAGGTCTAAAGAGACCATCCAGTCTTCCCTTCTGACCGCTGCTAGAACCGACTTTGTGGTCTCCATGGAGAACGTCTGCTTTGTGACAAAGACATTCAGAGCACTGACGTCTAGCACCGGCCTCCACCCTCCTGTCTTCTTTGACACCAAGAAGAGTCGGTTGTAGAAGGTTTGATGGTCCGAGACTTTGACCACCGCTCCCTTCTCTAGTAAAAGAGACACTTCCTGTTTCAAGGCTCGTCTCTTGTCTTCCTCTCTGTACCTGGGAGAGAGATCGATGGGAGACGTTGCTAGAGGGGGTTTCCGTACAAACGGGATCTTGTACCCCTCTCTGAGCAACTTCACAGATTGTGCATCTGCGCCTCTCTTTTCCCAGGTCTGCCAGAAGTTCTTGAGTCTGGCTCCCACTGCTGTCTGAAGAAGCTGGCAGTCAGACTCTGCCCTTAAAGGACTTGGTTCCTTTCTTCTTTCCTCGTTTCCCTTCGGCACGAGCACCTCCTCTGCTGGAGGCTCTGCCACGAAAGGGCGGAATAAAACGGGACGCTGGAGTGTCCATCCTTGGTCTAGCTGACAAGGTAGGCAAAGGGGTGGCTTTGCGAGCGGAGGACGCAACTAGATCGTGAGTGTCCTTCTGTATCAAAGAAGCGGCAATTTCCTTAATCAGGTCTTCTGGAAAAAGGCACTTAGAAAGAGGAGCAAACAGAAGTTCGGATCTCTGGCATGGTGTAACTCCAGCTGAAAGGAATGAGCATAGGTTTTCACGCTTCTTAAGGACTCCGGACACAAAAGATGCAGCAAGCTCATTAGACCCATCACGTACGGCCTTGTCCATGCAGGACATAATGAGCAAGGAAGTCTCCTTCTCTGTCGGAGAGATCTTTCTGCTTAGAGCTCCTAGACACCAGTCTAAGAAGTTAAAAACTTCGAAGGCTCTAAAGATACCTTTCAACAGGTGGTCCAGGTCCGAAGATGACCAACATATCTTTGAGCGTCTCATGGCAAGGCGGCGGGGAGAGTCTACGAGACTTGAGAAGTCGCCCTGGGCAGAGGCAGGAACTCCCAAGCCGAGAACTTCTCCCGTGGCATACCAGACGCTCGATCTAGAAGAGAGTCTAGCAGGGGGAAACGTAAAAGCTGTCTTCCCTAAACTCTTCTTGGACTGCAGCCATTCTCCTATCACACGCAAAGCTCTCTTGGACGAGCGTGCGAGGACGAGTCTAGTAAAGGCAGGAGTGGATGACGGCATGCCTAACACAAACTCTGACGGAGGAGAACGCGGAGCCACAGAAACAAACTGGTCCGGAAACATCTCTTTGAACAGGGCTTGCGTAGACTTAGGCTCGTCCATTTCTGAATGCGGTTCATCTACGTGTGCAGCGACATCATCATCAGAAAGTCCCTCATCCGATAACCGATGAGGGAACGGCAACGGAGTGGGTAACGGCTGGTTAGCTGAGTCCGGTCGCACGGGTGCATGCGTGACTGAGCCGGACGCAACGTCATGGAACTGTTGCCCAGTCTGTGAGCTGGCAACAACCATAGCAGCGCGGGGACGCACAGCGTCTACTCCAGACTGTCTGGACTGATGTGGGTAAGCAGTGGCAACCACACTGGGTTGCGGAGGTTGACGCACCGCGTCAAAACAAAACAACTCTGACGGTTGTTGAACCTCACGAACGTCAACGGAGACCTCCGTGCGTCGCTGAACGTCAACATGCGGCTGGCAGATCACACTGGAACGCATGGGTGGCGGAACTCTCTCAACTGGTGTGCGTGAGAAGGTTACCTCAGCGTCCACCGGACGCACAACCGATCGTGTGGGCAGTTGAAGGCAAGGAGCTGCACTACCTGGTGCGGCAGCAACCTTCTCCGCCCGAAAGTCCTGCATAAGAGACGTTAGTTTAGACTGCATGTCTTGCAGTAGAGACCACTTAGGGTCTACAGGAGCAGGTGCGGCGACAGACGGTGTAACTGTCTGAAGCGGTACCGCTTTGCCTCTCTTAGGAGGTGAGCAGTCATCGGATGACTGCAGCGAGTCCGAACTGACCCAGTGGCTACAACTGGGCCGTTGGACTTGTGCGGAAGGGACCGACTTGCGCTTTAACGGTCGTGAGACCTTGGTCCAGGGTTTCTTGCGAGAAACACCTTCCGAAGACGAGGTATAAATGGGCTCTCTCGTCTTAGTTAGGCAGGGGCGATCTTGGGTAGATACGCCCGATACCACGGAGGGAACGTCTGTTCGCTGATTAAAGCCTCTCGAACCCATTTGTCGTACGACATTGCTTCTCCCCTGGACTTTGGAGCTTGCAAGAGGTCCCGGACTAGGAGGACGACAGGCACGAACAGACGAACCCTCAAGCGCAACACTATCCACAACACTATCACTCACTTTAACACTTCCCACTGCACTTTTGCACTTCAGCTCCTTCACATCCGCCATAAGTTGATTACGGTCACTAGCAAGGGACTCAACTCTCTCACCCAGAGCTTGGATGGCACGCATCATATCAGCCATCGAAGGTTCCTGAGTGCCAGGAGGGGGATTAGGAGCAACCACTACAGGGGAAGGAATAGGTTGTGGGGCATGAGGAGAGGAAATATCGATAGAACGAGAGGAACTTCTCCTAACTCTATCTCTCTCTAGCCTACGTGTATACTTTTGGAATTCGATAAAATCGAATTCCGAAAGCCCAACGCACTCCTCACACCGATCTTCCAATTGACAGGTTTTATCCCGACAATTGGAACAAACAGTGTGAGGGTCGATAGAAGCCTTCGGAAGACGCCTTGAACAGTCCCTAGCATTGCACTTCCTAAATTTTGGGACTTGTGAAGGGTCAGCCATTTTGAATTGGTCAAAGGGGAATTCAAAAAACTATCAAAAAGTCATCAACAAAGAATCCGTTATCAAAAAGAGTTCAAGGATTTGTGTGAAGAGAAACCCTGCACAGCGAAAGCTCAAAACTAGAATAATGTACTTCACCAATTAGTTGTGAAAAAACTCCAGTTTAGCAACAGCGAGTAAGTACGTCTTGTCGATAGCACGACAGAGAGAAAATTGAGTCTTTGTTTACATTGAGTACTGGGTATCTGGACGACAGATGGCGCTGTTGGGCACACCCGCTACCTATGTAGCGATCGCTGGCGAGTTTTACCTTAGAGTTTTCTGTCGAGCAACAGAGTTGCAGCTATTATAATCACCGGCTAAGTTAAATATTGAAAAAATAGGATATGAATTTAAGAACAATTAATATGGTTTAAATGAGGTAATGAGCAATTAATTTTATACTGAATTGAAGGGAGTGAAAGAACTATCCTCCAAAAGCTATTTTTTCAACCTCTAAACTTAATTGTTACACAGTCATTTCTTAACATTTTTAAGGGTTACATAAAAATGAAAATCTACAAACATGTCCTACTCCCCTTAATAACACGTCTACCAGCTAGACCTCTATTTGATTATGGAACTAATGCAAAATCCTTTGGACATCTTTAGAAAACATCATAATTGCCCCCCTGCATCCCCCCCCCCCAGAAAAAAGGACAAAATTACTTTAGAAAAGTTACTTTATAAAAGTTGATAACAAATACTATACAGTGATCCCTCGCTACTTCGCGGTTCGACTGTCGCAGATTCACCACTTCGCAGATTTTTTTCATAACGCATGTATATACATATATCGCGGATTTTCCGGAAATTTCGAAAATACCGTGATGTGACCGATGGTGCGAGATTGGAGAAAGTAAGGAAAATTGAATCATGATTGATTTTCAATATAAATGAAACTTTGAGGAGCAACAAAGATAACATTTGTTAGAGAGATAGAGAGAGGTAAGGAATGGGAGATAGTGAAAAGTAGCCCACAGAGAGAGAGAGAGAGAGAGAGAGAGAGAGAGAGAGAGAGAGAGAGAGAGAGAGAGAGAGAGAGAGAGAGAGAGAGTGTGTGTGTGTGTTGTTTTAAATGTAATAAACAAAAAATTTGATAGGTTATAACAAATTGGTGCTCATGTAATATCAACTGAATAGACGGTTTGAATAAGTTAAGAAATGGTATAAACGATACTTTGTTAGTGTATTCGTACGCTCTCAAGAGAGAGAGAGAGAATGAATCAGCTGTTGTAATCGAATGCCGTGTTTTTGTTTCGTGAGAATTTCATCGCCACGACTAACAACAACATACTGTACTGAACTTTACAGTATTATACAGACTACTGTAATATGATAAAGTAAAATATTTGTAATAACCTATTTTATATGAAATGGGGCTATTTTTTTGTTTAAAATTTTACATTCACATACGTAAAACAACTCTCTCTCTCTCTCTCTCTCTCTCTTGTAAATTGTTTTCCTGCTTTGCTACGTATGTATGATTTTATATAGATACGGTAAATAATATTTGTAATAACATATTTTCTAAAAGCTTTTACTGTAATATCATAATTTATCACTTTCATCATGAGCGTTAAATGCCTTCGTTTGTTTATTACAATCGAAGATGGAGCGTACTTTATGACGCCGCCGTTTCAGGCAGCGTCATAAAGAAAAACATTTCATTTGGAAGTCCTAAGAAAAGTTAAGTAAAACATTAGTAATAACAAAATCAACATACTGTATAATCAATATAATCGATGCAAAAACTAACCTATACAGTACACAGATGTGTACACTAAATGCGTTTGTTTCTTCATTTTGATCAGAGATAAACGTAAACAAAACATTGGTTGCCAATTTTTATCGTACTTTTTGGCGTGTTTAGGAAACGCATGATATAAAATCGCCTTTAATATTTGTGCCTGTTTTAGTTTAGTTTACTGTAGTACATGCATTAAGTGTTCTGTACATTAAAGGGTAGTTTGTTAACAGTACTACGTACAAGGGAAGGTTTTAAAAGTCTGAATATACATGTCAAATAAATACGTAAATATGGTGTCACTACTTCGCGGATTTTCACCTATCGCGGTCGGGTCTGGAACCTATCTACCGCGATAAACGAGGGATCACTGTAAATGATTATAGTAATTTGAAGGCCTCCCTCCGTAATATTCACAAATGTTAAGTTATGACTGTAGCCTACTCCTTAAAGTTTCTGAAAACTAAAGGTCTCTAAGTATCACAGATTCAGATATTTATTGGGTGGGAAAAAATAGAATTATGACTTTTAAGCAAACCAGTGACCTTAAAATTGGATCACAGTTGATACACTGTATTTGGGGAAAATAACTACAGTACTGTACCAAAGTTTCATCAATACTGAATCAAAACATTAAATTTTGACCTTTAATTTGCACTGTGACCTTAAAAATTGGGTCAACTTTACAGAAACAAAGCCATACTGCTGACAAAGTATTAGATTCTGTAGACCAGAGAGCTTTAACTAGTACTATATAGTCTTTCAAATTTAGAGTGAAAATATCAATACAGATTGACCTGTAACCCCGAGGTATGTACCAAACAATTTTCATAAAATTAAATAAAAAAAAAAAATAATACATGCTACCAGTTCCCGTAATCAAATGATAGTGATGCATTGCAATGTACCGAACACCCACAATGATATACGTTTAACAAAACTGAAGACATATTCTTGAGTACTTTGTATAGGGTTTGGTGTTCAGCAATCTTCTGACTATACTGATACAAAGGCTAAGGCTATGATACAGGCTTAACTATTATTTGAAGAGATATATTAAGTGCCTGCCCACTACCTTAATATGTTTGAGTAATGGCTGAGATTCAGATGGACTTTAGTTTAAGACAATGGAGGGGTTAAGATGTAATTATCTGTTGGTCGTTACAACTCGATATAATTTTAACTGCCAAGTTCCACCTTCGCTGTTTTCTATCTCCTATAAATAAAGAATGATGGTTTGTATTCATGCAGGAACAAATCTTATTTTGAGACATATCATTAGTAAAGTAAAATGAGAAGTATAAAGCAATGATTTGTACTCTAATACTTTATTAGACCAATCATCACAGAGCAAATAAAAATGAACTATTGGATCAGCATAAATAACAAATTATACAAAATGTCAACATTGTTAATAGAATGTGATGTAAAGAAAAAATAAGTTAACGTGGTAAGATACAGTACCTCACTTTTATCCTGATTATAAGCAACCACTGTTCCCTGAATCCAAATGATCTCAACTACAAATGTAAGGCCATCTTCATTGTAATACCATGATCCACCTATAAGTAAATAATGATTTTTTTAACACAAAAAAATTTTAATCTTAACATCATCTTGAGATAAGTTATCTCCCCTCTCTGTATTGTTTCCTGTCTGAATTTTCATTTTGTTTAAAATTTGCATTTTCCATGATTTTCTGGACTGGATTACATTGAATTACAAGTTTTCAGCCAAATATTAGGCCCTGAAATCAAACCATGACCACGTGTCCCTCAACCTTTCACATCATATGAATATAGCCCTGGGTTTAAATGCTGTCGCCAGAGACCATATCTCTTCCTAACTTCCTCATTTGCAATATAATTGCCTCACTACACTCCAGTTATGAATTTTTACTCTGTTCTCAATGACCACAAAGTCTTACATTACAGCCCAATTAAAAATTATGAATTGAAAAATCCATAATCAGAAAGATGAAATAAAGTTGTTTTCTAAAAACAAACAAAATTTGAAATTAAAAAAATAATTTGCCATTTTTCTAACTATACAAACCTGAATCCTTTAATAAGAGTATGATTTTAGCAAAGCTAGAAACCCACCTTTTAAAATTCTATAACAATGTGTCGGTAGTTACAGGAGGGTGGCAGAGAAGCCCAACCCTCCACCTATAAGCTCTCTACATAGCCACTTTGATCTTCCCATAGGAATTGCGAGGTGGATGTGGCAGGAAGTTACGTTTACAAGCTCGATTTGGCTCCATTAAAACTATGTTATTTTGGGGTTACTATACTTCAAACTCTATCTCCTTTTTTTTTTCTCAGCCGATTTCTTTTATTCAACAACCATTTGAAAGATAATCTTATATAAAAAAAATTTAAAAAGAGGAAATTTTCATAACATTTTAAGCTATTTTAATATGTATTATTTTATTTATGTATAGAAGATCCTTTCAATTGTGACTATTTTTCATATGGAAGTTTTTCGTTTTATAGAAAAGTTATTTTCTAGATTGCAGGCTATAAAATTCCTCATCTTTTCATGTTTGAAAGACAGAACTCGATCTATATTAAAAAAAAAAAAAAAAATAGATGATGGAATTTTTCTCCGAAAATTTCACATTTTGAGAAATTAGGTTTCAAAGTTTTTGGGGGGAAATTGATTGAATGATCTTTGGTATGTAAAAGTATGGGCTTTTAACAGTAATTTTCCTCACCACTGAGAATCAAAGGGACATAATCATTATATTTCATGGTTATTTACTAACCAGTGGTAAACTCCTTCCCTCAAATACAAATATATTACTACCCAACCACATGTATCAAATCAGCACACATGAGCAAGATTGGCTAACATAATATCATTGCCTGTGTATGTTTCTGCGTAAATTTCATGCTTTTGGCCTATTAGTTATTGTCTCTGACACTTTATGCATCTTTCAGCATAACCATAACATAAAAAAAATTCTAAATATGGAAATGACCAAACAAAGAAATAAGAACATACATGCAGCAAATGTTTCTTTAAAAATATAATACGACATATAAAAAAAATTAATACCATGATCTATTTCTCAGAGATCACATAATATGGTGGAATTACTGTGTATGGGATACAAAAATAAATAGCTTTCCCTGGAAGATTCCCAGGAATGTAAATAAATAAGCATCCAAGTTAGAAAAGAGATGCATATGGTACTTGACATGCTTGTGTATATATATAAAAAGAATTATTTAGCAATAAATACAATAATCTGAATTTCCCAAATAAGAAGGCAGAGGTCATGAGTTACACTCCTTAAAGGACTCAGTTCTACATACAGTGCAGGTATTAGGAAAAATGAAAATTGTTCTTAAAATTTGTGATTTGTTCCCACACATAATAACCTCCATCCTTTAACAAGATACTTTTATCCTTTAGAGGGAGATAGTTCCTATAACCAAGCTGGTTGGTGTAAAATCCCCTGTATATCAGTACCCTTGGACCTGAAGAGGTGCAGGAATTACGACTTCCATTCGCATCTATTGTCTTAAAAGAGTTTAAGTGATAGATTAGGCTTATGCTATTAGGTAGTGTCAATGTAAAGCTAATACAGATTAATGGATTTACATTTATATCCATCCTTCCCCTTGTCAGGAGGATGGGTATCTAACTTCTACTTTTAAATAGAACAGAATAGTGCTCAGTATTGTAGCTTACCTGCATCAGTGTGCTTTCCAGTAACATAACGTGTCAACCGCTGCACCCCAAGAGGAAAAAAAAAAAAAAAGCCCAGATATTCTCGCTCTTAACATAGACTGATATTGCAAACGCTGTTACAGATATGATGTTTCTTGTCCTACAACAAGCTAAAAAATACTGCACTATGTGTTGAAAGACTTGTGGGTAAAATAACTTAGGTAATGGGCTTTGAAGGTCATCTGGCAATTCCACACTCCTGTCTCCAAAACTTTCCCTACTGACAGGTTCCTTCTGAAGGCTAGAGTATTTCCTACTCCCCTGACTTCATAAACACGAGCCTTGGAAGGTTCTGCTGGGTCACTAGCCACTCAATATTCATGAACTCTGGTTATTGTGCTTCAAATCCAGAGTTCTTTGAGACTTTCCTCTTACACTTCCCTGTACCAATGATCAGGTTTTGAAACTGGTCTAAAGGGTTGTGTACACTTGAAACATGGGGCCAGGAACTACAGTATTCCAATGTTACCTAACACCAGGCCGACCCCAGAAAGAGAGGTGGTGTTGTAAGGAGCTCTTTCCTTATGATGACAACTGGATTTCTTCTTCTCCTCATTCTCCTTCTTAGAAAAAGAATCATCAGAATCCGAATCAAATTGAAGAGGAGGAAGATGATCCGCACATTTCCTCCTATTTCCAACCCTTCCCTCAGGCTCTACAAGCAGAAGAGTTAAGGTCTGAGCAACCAATGACAACAACACTACAGTATCCCGAGAGGAGAAACCACATGGGTTGGTTCAACAGGAACTACAAAGTTGAGGAACACTGTCATGGGGAAGGGGTTAGGCACACTCACAGGGGCTTACAACATAGATGCATGTAAGGTTACAGAGTCAACTTAGGCCCAACTTTAGGTGTAACACCCTCAAATACCAGAGCTTTTCTTGCCAGCACTGGTGTCACAGAACATTTGCTTTCCTTTTAGGCTATAGAGGAGGCACCAGTAGAGACATCACTGACACTTCAGACACAACAACCATGGCTTTCATCAATAAGGGAGACTGGTACTCGGGACACTAGTAGACATAGTCTTGGCTACCAGATCCCTCAACAAGGACATGGAGGGCTTACCTGAAAGATTTAAGGAGCCCCTAGCCTTTTTTAGGTCATATTTGTTGCAATGGGAGAAGAGCTCCTACTTCCAATGGGGAGAGGCAAACATTGGGTAAACTCCCACATGCCACCAGAACTTAAAAACCCTGCCTGACGTAGATCAGTGGGCTCCTTGCTTCTGATGTACATACACCAGGGACAGAGCCAGGGTTTTAAGTACAGAAGTAGTAATAACAGGCACACTACTGGACATGAGAGTGAAAGAGGTGAAAGACTTCTTAAGCGACTTCTTGGGTGCTGCCAAGACACTACAGAGAAGGCTTAGCTCTCTTCCTCCCCTTCAAAGCATATCCCGTCCACTACACAGGAGGCCACGACTTACACTCGGCACACAGGAATAATTGCAAACAATCCTGCCTCCTACAAGATGCACAGAGAGAGAGAGTGTGGGTCGACTACCGGTTTAATACAAAATGTTATTTTGATAATAAAATAAATTTTTGAATATACTTACCCGGTGATTATAATAGCTGCAACTCTGTTGCTCGACAGAAAACTCTAAGGTAAAATTCGCCAGCGATCGCTACACAGGTTGCGGGTGTGCCCAACAGCGCCATCTGTCGTCCAGATACCCAGTACTCAATGTAAACAAAGAACTCAATTTTCTCCTCGTCCCACTGCGTCTCTATTGGGGAGGAAGGGAGGGTCCTTTAATTTATAATCACCGGGTAAGTATATTCAAAAATTTATTTTATTATCAAAATAACATTTTTCAATATTTAACTTAGCCGGTGATTATAATAGCTGATTCACACCCAGGGGGGTGGGTAGAGACCAGCAAAATATGTTTACATTATTATGAGCTAAGAATTTTTATTTCATTTTAGAAGTTATCAAAATAACAAAAACAAAATAAATAGGTACCTGGTAAGGAAGTCGACTTGAACAATTACTCTGCCTTTTTAAGTACGTCTTCCTTACGGAGCCTCGCGATCCTCTTAGGATGCTGATCGACCCCTAGGATCTGAAGTATCAAGGGTTGCAACCCATACAACAGGACCTCATCAAAACCCCTAATCTAGGCGCTTCTCAAGAAATGACTTTGACCACCCGCCAAATCAACCGGGATGCGAAAGGCTTCTTAGCCTTCCGGACAACCCAAAAACAACAATAAAAACATTTCAAGAGAAAGATTAAAAAGGTTATGGAATTAGGGAATTGTAGTGGTTGAGCCCTCACCCACTACTGCACTCGCTGCTACGAATGGTCCCAGAGTGTAGCAGTCCTCGTAAAGAGACTGGACATCCTTAAGATAAAAAGACGCGAACACTGACTTGCTTCTCCAATAGGTTGCGTCCATTATACTTCGCAGAGATCTATTTTGTTTAAAGGCCACGGAAGTTGCGACAGCTCTAACTTCGTATGCCCTTACCTTCAGCAAAGCTTGGTCTTCCTCACTCAGATGGGAATGAGCTTTTCGTATTAACAGTCTGATAAAATAGGATAAAGCATTCTTTGACATAGGCAAAGATGGTTTCTTAACTGAACACCATAAAGCTTCAGACAGGCCTCGTAAAGGTTTAGTTCGTTTTAAATAGAACTTAAGAGCTCTCACAGGGCATAAGACTCTTTCTAGTTCATTTCCAACCATATTCGATAAGCTTGGAATATCGAACGATTTCGGCCAAGGTCGAGAAGGCAGCTCGTTTTGGCTAGAAAACCAAGTTGTAGAGAACATGTAGCCGTTTCAGATGAAAATCCGATGTTCTTGCTGAAGGCATGAATCTCACTGACTCTTTTAGCTGTGGCTAAGCATACCAGGAAAAGAGTCTTTAAGGTGAGATCTTTTAGGGAGGCTGATTGTAGCGGCTCGAACCTGTTTGACATGAGGAATCTTAGTACCACGTCTAAATTCCAACCAGGTGTAACCAAACGACGCTCCTTCGTGGTCTCAAAAGACTTAAGGAGGTCCTGTAGATCTTTATTGTTGGACAGATCTAAGCCTCTGTGACGGAAGACTGATGCCAACATGCTTCTGTAACCCTTGATAGTGGGAGCTGAAAGAGATCGTTCTTTCCTCAGGTATAAGAGGAAGTCAGCTATTTGGGTTACAGAGGTACTGGTCGAGGATACAGATACTGACTTGCACCAGTTTCGGAAGACTTCCCACTTCGATTGGTAGACTCTAAGGGTGGATGTTCTCCTTGCTCTAGCAATCGCTCTGGCTGCCTCCTTCGAAAAGCCTCTAGCTCTCGAGAGTCTTTCGATAGTCTGAAGGCAGTCAGACGAAGAGCGTGGAGGCCTTGGTGTACCTTCTTTACGTGTGGCTGACGTAGAAGGTCCACCCTTAGAGGAAGAGTTCTGGGAACGTCTACTAGCCATCGAAGTACCTCGGTGAACCATTCTCTCGCGGGCCAGAGGGGAGCAACTAGCGTCAACCTTGTCCCTTCGTGAGAGGCGAACTTCTGCAGTACCTTGTTGACAATCTTGAACGGAGGGAATGCATATAGGTCTAGATGTGACCAATCTAGGAGAAAGGCATCTATATGAACTGCTGCTGGGTCCGGGATTGGTGAGCAATATATTGGGAGCCTCTTGGTCATCGAGGTTGCGAAGAGATCTATGGTTGGCTGGCCCCAGGTGGCCCAAAGTCTCTTGCATACATCCTTGTGGAGGGTCCATTCTGTTGGAATGATTTGTCCCTTCCGACTGAGACAATCTGCCATGACATTCAAGTTGCCTTGGATGAACCTCGTTACTAGCGAAATGTTTAGACCTTTTGACCAGGTGAGGAGGTCCCTTGCGATCTCGTACAACGTCAGTGAGTGGGTCCCTCCTTGCTTGGAGATGTACGCCAAAGCCGTGGTGTTGTCCGAGTTCACCTCCACCACTTTGCCTTGAAAGAGAGACTTGAAGCTTTTCAAGGCCAGATGAACTGCCAGTAGCTCCTTGCAGTTGATATGCATTGTCCTTTGACTCGAGTTCCATATTCCCGAGCATTCCCGACCGTCTAATGTCGCGCCCCAGCCTACGTCCGATGCGTCCGAGAAGAGAACGTGGTTGGGAGTCTGAACATCCAGGGGCAGACCCTCTCTGAGGCTGATACTGTCCTTCCACCATGTCAGGCAAGACTTCATCTTCTCGGAAACGGGGATCGAGACCGCTTCTAGCGTCTTGTCCTTTTTCCAGTGAAATGCTAGGTGATATTGAAGAGGACGGAGGTGTAGTCTTCCTAATGACACGAACTGTTCCAGGGATGATAGCGTCCCTATCAGACTCATCCACTTCCTGACTGAACATCGTTCCTTCTTCAGCATCTTCTGGATGGATAGCAGGGCTTGATCTATTCTGGGGGCTGATCGTCTTGTTGTTCAGCAACGTCCTCATCAGAGGGTTCCTCATCCGAAAACTGATGAGGAAACGGCAACGTAGTGGGCAACGTCTGACTCGCTGAGTCCGGTCGCACTGGTGGATGCGTGACGGAGCCGGACGCAATATCATGGAACTGCTGCACAGTCTGTGAACTGTCAACAACCATGGGTGCGCGAGGAAGCACAGCGTCAACCCGAGACTGTCTAGACCGTCTGGGTTGTGCAGTCAACACCCTACCGGGTTGCTGAGGTTGACGCACTGCGTCAAAACAAGTCACCTCTGCTGGTTGTTGAACGTCCTGAACGTCAACAACCACCTCCGAGCGTCGCTTAACGTCAACGTGCGGCTGGCAACCCACACTGGGTCGCATCGGTGGAGGAACCACCTCAACTGGCAGACGCGAGTAGGTTACCTCAGCGTCAACAGGGCGCACAACCGACCGGTTGGAAGGTTGTTGGCCAGAAGGTTCGGTAGCAACCTTCTCCGCATTAAAGTCCTCTATCAAGGACGCAAGCTTGGACTGCATGTCTTGCAGCAAAGCCCATTTAGGGTCTACGGGAGCAGGTGTGGCAACAGACGGGGTTAGCGACTGAGGCGGTACCGTTTACCATCCCTGAAAGCCTTGTTATGCGTGACCTAATTGTACAGCAAAACTTCAAAGGCTCGAAAACAGCTGAGAAGTTGACCTGTAAACAACTTGGAGCGTCTCCTTGCCAGGCGCCAGGGAGAGTCTACGAGAATTGAGAAGTCTATCTGGGCAGAGGCATGAACTCCCAAGCCGAGAACTTCTCTCGTGTCATATCAGACTCTCGCTCTATAAACCAGTTTAAAAGAAGGGAAAGCAAAGGCTGTATCCCCCAAACTCCTCCTGGTGAAAAACCAGTCGCCTAGCCAACGTAACGCTCTCTAGGAGAGCGAGAGAGCACTAGCTTAAAAACAACGGCTTCGAAGTAGCTAGGCCTAGTGTAAGCTCTGACGTTTAGGCGAACGAGGAGCAGCAGTTACAAAAAGATCCGGACAAAGATCCTTAAAAAAATCATCATGATTTAATTAAAGTCCATAGGAGGCTAAGCAGCTTTAGGCTCCTCTCCATCTGACAGAGTCCTCAAGGGAATATCAGTAGGAGGGAGAACAGCAACTTCCTCATCTACAGGAACCTTGTCCGATAAAAGCTGAGTCTCAAGCAAGGGAGAGACCTACCGTGGTGGCAATGCTTTACAAGCAGAGTCCACACTCACTGGTGCATTAGTAGCGGACCAGAACGCAACGTCATGTAACTGCTTGACAGTCTGTGAACTGTCAACAACTGAACTGTCAACCACAACAGGTGCGTGAGGACGCACAGCGTCCACTCGAGACTGCTTTGACTGCCTAGACTGAGCAGTCAAAACAACTCTAGAATGCGGAGGTTGACGCACAGCGTCAAAACAAGTCAACTCCGATTGTTAGTGAACGTCTTGAACGTCAACAGGAGCATCAGCAAGTGGCCTAACGTCCAAATGCGGCTGAAAAACCACACGAGACCGCATCGAGTGTGGTTCTAAACAACCTGACTGACGTGACTAAGCTACGCCAACGTCAACAGTAAGCACAAAGGAACGTTAGGTTGGCTGAAAGCCAGGATATCGATGAGATAAACGGCTAGACTCAACGGACTAATCGGCAGAATAGTCTTCCATTGGGGAGGCAAGCATATACTGCATGTCTTGCCACACAACCCATTAAGGATCAACGGAAATGGTTGTGGTAAGAGACGAGGGTAACGTCTGTGACCGCAACACTTTGCCTACAAAAAAAGACTCTCGGAGTCTGTGTTACGCTTTTGTTAGGCGGCGAGCAGTTATCCGATGACTGCATAGGGTCAGAGCTGTCCTAATGGTTGTAACCAGGACGCTGGACCTGTCCTGAAAGGACTGACTTTCGCTTAAGGGCTTCGAAACCTTGTGACAGGTTTCTTATGCGAAAAGCCTTCGGATGACGAGGAGAAGCAATGTCTCTCTCGTCTTATGGTAGGGGAGATCTTGGTAAGATACACCCGATACCATAGAGGGAAAACGTCTGTTCGTTGGTCAAGGCCTCTCGAACCCATAAGTCGTTTGACATTACTTCTCCCCTGGGCTTGGGAGCATGTAAGAGGTCCCGGACTAGGTGAACGACAGGCACGAACAGACGAACCCTCGGACGCAACACTGTAACACTTTGCGCCTCGGACGCAACACTGTAACACTTTGCGCATATCACTTTATCACTTCGATTTTCTGTTTTGCACTTATTTCTACCTGAAACACGCAATTCTACCCTTCATTAAAAGGTAGTAATTGCGAAATCAATCGTATAATGCAAGCTCATTAATACCAGCAAAAAACAGAAAACATCTTTTAAGATAAAAAAATCAGTGGCTGGGAAAGAGACTAAACACTAGTTCATATAACTACGTTTTCAATCTCTCACCGCACATAGCCTGGGGACGAGAATAAAAAACTAAAAACGTTTTATCCTTCCTCCCCGTACAGCGACTAGGGACGAGAGTAACTCGAGAACAACGTTACCCGCTTGAACGAAACGTTTTCTCTCCTCTCTCTCCCTCCGTCTCTATCTCTCTCTCTCTTTCTCTCTTGATTTCGCACCTAAGAGAAGAGCCCAATTATATTTCGTCAAAAAAACATGTTATTTGACTAAAGGAAAAAACTGAAAGGTTTTTCAAATAAAAAGTTCCTTTAAAATAGAATTTAAAACATTTAAGCTAAGAAAGAATGAACAAAACGTCAGAATCGATTTACTCTTACTGCAAAGTGAAACCGTGATACACTCTCTCTCTATCGTAACGATAGAGCGCATGTTGAACGTCCTGAACGTCAACAACTGCGTAGCATAAATAAACTAAACGTTAGTCCATCTTTGAAAACAGTACGAAGACTATCAAAGAAATTCTTTCATAAAATATTACATTTAAAAAGTTTTAAATCCTTAGCTCTTTAAAAGCTAATTACGATATAAAGGGCTCAACGTTGATTAACTTCGGTTTCCAAGTTAGGACCGCCTACTCTCAGGAAAGGTCTATATAAACAAAACATTAATTATTTTTATATGTTTATAATAAATGGAAAGTTAATCGAAGAGGCCTAATAAAGGCGGAGAGATATAAAATATATAGAGGAAAATCTATAACGTGATATAAT
Organism: Palaemon carinicauda; assembly: GCF_036898095.1. NCBI lineage: Eukaryota > Metazoa > Arthropoda > Malacostraca > Decapoda > Palaemonidae > Palaemon > Palaemon carinicauda. The sequence continues at coordinate 75,025,573 of NC_090742.1, read as the reverse complement.
TACTAAAAGCCTAAACACACTTCCGCTAAGGGAAGGGTCGGCCATTTAAAAGTGAAAGAAAGTTCATACTCTCTTTGTCACCATAATTAAATCTATCCAAAACGAGTTCAAGATTTAAGATGAAGATAAAACACCTGCATAGCGAAAGCTCAAAACTAGAATAGTGTACTTCACCAACTAGTTGTGAAAACAAAACCAGTTTAGCAACAGCGAATAAGCACGTCTTGTCGGGAGCACGACAGAGAGAAAATTGAGTTCTTTGTTTACATTGAGTACTGGGTATCTGGACGACAGATGGCGCTGTTGGGCACACCCGCAACCTGTGTAGCGATCGCTGGCGAATTTTACCTTAGAGTTTTCTGTCGAGCAACAGAGTTGCAGCTATTATAATCACCGGCTAAGTTAAATATTGAAAATTTCTTATTTCACATCTATGATTTGCAGGCACAGCCAGCAATCATTTCCTACTTAAAAAGAAAGATGAAAAAATTTGGTTAGTGCTCACAACAGGTGTAGAGGAGGAGCTCCTTGCTCGCATTCACATCCTATTGTTAACTACCTAGTTAACAAATTTAACGGCTGTTCCAGCTCCGCTGGAGATATGTCCCTGATTTAAAGTATGAAAGGTTTGTATACACATAGGAACAATAAAATGTGTTTCAACTCAATTCTAAATTCTGACTAAATACAAAAAAAAAGGTTTATTGAATTACACAAGAGAAAAACAACTTTAGTCTATATCAACTTTTGATAAAATACTTCTATTACAAAATTGCATGGCTCTCCGGCATAAACTTTAGATCAAGTTCCTACTTTCAGAGTAAAACTCCAAATCTTACCTCTATTTTCCAATGTAAGGACATCCTTTGAATGAAGTTTGCGGGCTGGCTTACTAAATTTCCCATCAGCCATTTTTTAAAAAGTTTCTGTAAATATGACAAATTTCTTTGTAATTTGTATTTTTTCAAACTATACAAACCTGACTTCTTTACTTAAGAGATAGGATTCACCATCACATTGGTTTAGCCATGAAAAATGACAACTATGGAAGTAATTTGTATTTTTCCTAACTTTTAAACCTTTAGCTATTTAATAAGGATTATCTTTCGGCGCTGAAAGACTAGCCATTAGACAAATAAGCGAAGTGGTAATCACCCAACACTAGTTAGTGGGAGGGTGGAGAGGGTATCCAGGGTAACCAAGTACCCCAACTCAATTGTGATATTTCACCACTTTTGATTAAAGCAGAGCTTAGGGTGGAAAGGTGATGGCAGAGCAATTTGATTAAATATGTTATTTTCATTAGTAAAATAAATTTTTGAATATACTTACCCGATGATCATGTAGCTGTCAACTCTGTTGCCCGACAGAAATCTACGGTCGGGATATGCCAGCGATCGCTATACAGGTGGGGGTGTACACAACAGCGCCATCTGTGAGTAGGTACTCAAGTACTTCTTGTCAACAAGAACTCAATTTTCTCCTCGGTCCACTGGTTCTCTATGGGGAGGAAGGGCGGGTCCTTAAATTCATGATCATCGGGTAAGTATATTCAAAAATTTATTTTACTAATGAAAATAACATTTTTCAATATTAATCTTACCCGATGATCATGTAGCTGATTCACACCCAGGGTGGTGGGTGGAGACCAGCATACATGTTAACAAAGAAGCTAAGTATCCCGTATCTTATTTTAGCCGTTATTCAAAATAACAAACATAAAATAAATAAGTACCTGGTAAGGAAGTCGACTTGAACCATTACTCTGCCTTTTTAAGTACGTCTTCCTTACTGAGCCTAGCGATCCTCTTAGGATGCTGAGCGACTCCTAGGTGCTGAAGTATGAAGGGCTGCAACCCATACTAAAGGACCTCATCACAACCTCTAATCTAGGCGCTTCTCAAGAAAGAATTTGACCACCCGCCAAATCAACCAGGATGCGGAAGGCTTCTTAGCCTTCCGGACAACCCAGAAATATTTCAAGAGAAAGATTAAAAAGGTTCTGGAATTAGGGAATTGTAGTGGTGGAGCCCCCACCACTACTGCACTCGTTGCTACGAATGGTCCCAGAGTGTAGCAGTTCTCGTAAAGAGACTGGACATTCTTAAGATAAAAGACGCGAACACTGATTAGCTTTTCCAAAAGGTTGCGTCGAAAATATTTTGCAGAGATCTATTTTATTAAAAGGTCACGGAAGTTGTGATAGCTCTAACTTCGTGTGTCCTTACCTTCAGCCAAGCTTGGTCTTCCTCATTCAGAAGGGAATGAGCTTCTCGTATTAACAGTCTGAAAATAATAGGATAAAGAATTCTCTGACATAGGCAAAGATGAATTCTTAACTGAACACCATAAAGCTTCAGACGGGCCTCGTAAAGGTTTTTAAAATAGAACTTAAGAGCTCTACAGGACATAATACTCTTTCTAGTTCATTTCCAACCATATCGATAAGTTTGGAATAACGAACGATATTGGTCAAGGCCGAGAAGGCAGCTCGTGTTTGGCTAGAAAACCAAGATGTAGAACATGTAGCCGTTTCGGATGAAAATCCGATGTTCTTGCTGAAGGCATGAATCTCACTGACTCTTTTAGCTGGTAAAGCATATCAGGAAAAGAGTCTTAAAGGTGAGATCTTTCAGGGAGGCTGATTGAAGTGGTTCGAACCTGTCTAACATAAGGAATCTTAGAACCACGTCTAAATTCCAACCAGGTGTAACCAAACGACGCTCCTTCGTGGTCTCAAAAGACTTAAGGAGGTCCTGTAGATCTTTATTGTTAAATAGATCTAAGCCTCTGTGACGGAAGACTGATGCCAACATGCTTCTGTAACCCTTGAAAGTGGGAGCTGAAAGAGATCGCTCTTTTCTCAGATATAAGAGGAAGTCAGCTATTTGAGTTACAGAGGTACTGGTCGAGGATACGGATAATGACTTGCACCAGTTTAGGAAGATTCCCCACTTCGATTGGTAGACTCTATGGGTGGATGTTCTCCTTGCTCTAACAATCGCTCTGGTTGCCTCCTTCGAAAAACCTCTAGTTCTCGAGAGTCTTTCGATACTCTGAAGGCAGTGAGACGAAGAGCGTGGAGGCCTTGGAGTACCTTCTTACGCGTGGCAGACGTAGCAGGTCCACCCTTAGGGGAAGAGTTCTGGGAACGTCTACTAGCCATCGAAGTACCTCGGTAAGTTATTCTCTCGCGGGCCAGAGGGAAGCAACTAGTGTCAACTTTGTCCCAACGTGAGAGGCGAACTTCTGCAGTACCTTGTTGACAATCTAGAACGGAGGGAATGCATATAGATCTAGATGAGACTAATCTAGTAGAAAGGCATCTAAAAGAACCACTGCTGGGTCCGGGATAGGTGAGCAAAGTATTGAGAGCCTCTTGGACATCGAGGTTGCGAAGAGATCTATGGTTGGCTGGCCCCAGGTGACCCAAAGTCTCTTGCATACATCTCTGTGGAGGGTCCAATATGTTGGAATTATTGTCCCTTCCTACTGAGACAAACTGCTAAGACATTCAAGTTGCCTTGGAAGAAATTTGTTACTAGTGAAAAGTCTAGACCTGTTGAACAGGAGAGGAGGTCACTAGCGAACTCGCACCATGTCAGAGAGTAGGTCCCTCCTTGCTAGGAGATGAACATCAAAGCAGGGAGTTGTCCGTGTTGACCTCCATTACTTTGTCTTGAAGGAGAGACCTGAAGCTTTTCCAGGTCAGACGTACTGCCAGAAGCTTCTTGCAGTTAAAATGCATTGTCCTTTGACGCGAGTTCCATAATCCCGAGCATTCCCTACCGCCTAAGGTCGCACCCCAGCCTACGTCCGATGCGTCTGAGAAGAGAACGTGGTTGGGAGTCTGAACAGTCAGGGGAAGACCCTATAAAAGGTTGATAAAGTCCTTTCCTCAGGTTAGACCAGACTTATCTTCCGGAAACCGGGATCGAGACCGCTTCTAGCGTCTTGTCCTTTTCCAGTGAAGAGCTAGATGAAACCGAAGAGGACGGAGGTGTAGTCTTCCAAGTGACACCAATAGCACCACGGATGACAGTGTCCTAACCAGACTCATCCACAGCCTGACAGGGCCGTATTCCTTCTTCAGCATCTTCTGGATGGATAGCAGGGCTGGAGATAGATCTTCTTGTTCAGCCATGTCCTCATCAGAGGGTTCCTCATCCGAAACTGATGAGGAAACGGCAACGGAGCAGGCAACGTCTGACTCGCTGAATCCGGTCGCACTGGTGGATGCGTGACGGAGCCGGACACAAGATCATGGTACTGCTGCACAGTCTGTGAACTGTCAACCATGGGGAAGCGAGGAAGTACAGCGACAACCCGAAACTGTCTAGACTGTCTGGGTAGTACAGACAACCCCTTATCGGGTTGCTGAGGTTGCCGCACTGCGTCACAACAAGTCACCTCTGCTGGTTGTTGAACGTCTTCCCAGTGACACACTGAACGTCCACAACCACCTCCGAGAGTAGCATAACATCAACGTGCGACTGGCAACCCACACTGGGTCGCACCGGTGGAGGAACCATCTCAACTGGCGGACGTGAGTAGGATACCTCAGCGTCAACAGGGCGTACAACCAACCGGTAGGAAGGTCGTTGGCAAGAAGGGTCTTCTCCGTAAAAAATCCTCTATCAAGGACTAAGCTTGGACTGCATGTCTTGCAACAAAGCCCAAGGTCTATGGGAGCAGGTGTGGCAACAGACGGGGTTAGCGACTGAAGCGGAACCATTTACCCTCCCTGGAAGCATGTTATGCTTAAATAAAAGTCCATAGGAGGCTAAGCAGCTTAAGGCTCCTCTCCAAATGACAGAGTCCTCAAGGGAATATCAGAAGGAGGGAGAACAGCACTTTCTCATCTACAGGAACCATATCCGAGAAAAGCTAGGTTCTCTCAGTGAGGGTTTCACTGGTGCAAAAGCAGCAGACCAGAAGGCAACGTTATGAAACTGCTTGACAGTCTGTGAACTGTCAAAAACAGAACTGTCAACCACAACAGGAGCGTGAGGACATACAGCACTGGTGTATAAGTAGCAGACCAGAAGGCAACGTCATGTAACTGTTTGACAGTCTGTGAGTTGGCAACAACCAAAGTTGTGTGGGGAAGCCTCAACTCCTGACTGACTAGTATGCTGCGGGCGAGTGGCGGTAACCACAGTGTGTTGCGGGGCTGACACACCGTGTCAAAACACGGCAGCTTGTGGTAGCTCACGCACGGCAACGGAGTGCTCTGTGTGTGGGAGTCATCATACATCTGGCAGGGTTGACTGTGCATGGGTGGAGGAGCTCTCACAACAAGAGTGTGAGAGCAGGAAGCCATGCCGGGCCGGAGCATGCTGTAAGGTATGCGGCTCATGCTGCATGGTATGCGGAGCATGCTGTAAGGTATGCAGAGCATGCTGCATGGGCTGCGGAGAATGCCGCATAGTGCTGGAACCCGGCAGCTCTACAGAACCTTCCCACTGCTGATGCGGTAGCTCACGCATGTTAGCAGATGGTGCAGCAAGAACATGCGTCTGGCAGGGTGGACTGCGCATCGGTGGTGGAGCTCTCACAGGTGGAGTGTGGGAGCAGGCAGCCGCAGTATCTGCTGAGCGCACAACCTCGGCGGGTTGTAGGTTAACAGGTGCATTGTCAACCTTCCAGCACGATACTCCTGCATGAAGGAGCAAGCTGAGACTGTATAGTCTGCAGCATGGACCACTAGGGTCTATGAAAGACAACAACAAACGGAGCTACTGTCCGTTGTGACTGAGGGTCTAAAACAGCTGGTGTGGCAACAGACGGAGTTACTGCCTGTTGCGGTACCACCTTGCCTCTCTTGGGAGGTGTGCAGTTGTCGTACTGCAGCGAGTCCGAACTGACCCAGTGGCTACACCTAGGCCGTTGGACTTGCGCGGAAGGGACCGACTTGCACTTAAAAGCTGCAAGATTTGGTCCATGGTTTCTGCGAGAAACCTCTTCCGCAGACGAGGAATAAATGGGCTCTCTCGTCTTTGTGTGGGTGGGGTGATCACGTTGGCAACGTGTGTAGATACACCCGAAACCACGGAGGGAAACGTTTGTTCGTCGATCAAGACCTGTGGAACCCATAAGTCCTTCGACATTACTTCTCCCCTGGGCTTGGGAGCTTGTAAGAGGTATCGGACAAGGTGAACAACTGGCACGAACAAACGAACCCTCGAACGCAACACTGTAACACTTTGCGCATATCACTTTATCACTTTTGATTTTCTGTTTGCACTTATTTCACTGAACTCGAAACTTTAAGTGGTTTGTACCTGAAACACGCAATCCTATCCTTCATTAAAAGGTAGTAATTGCGAAAACAGTTTTACAATGTAACAGAAAAACATAATGAAAGATAAAGAATTCAGTGGCTGGAAAAGAGACTAAACACTAGATCAAATAAACTACGTTTAAAATCTCTCACCGCATAAAGCCTGGGAACAAGAATAAAACTCTAGAAACGTTTTACCTTCTTCCCCTATAGCGACTAGGGAGAAGAGTAAAAAACGAGAACAACGTTACCCGCTTGAACGAAACGTTTATCCTCCTCTCTCTCCCTCCGTCTCTATCTCTCTCTCTCTCTCTCTTGACTTAGAACCTGAGAGATGAGCCCAATTATATATCGTTAAAACATATTATTTGTTAAAGGAAAAAAACTGAAAGGTTTCCCAAATAAAAAGTTCCTTTATAGAATTAAAACCATTTAAGCTAAGAAAGAATGAACGAAACGCTAGAATCGGTTTACTCTTACTGCAACGTGAAACCGTGAAATACTCTCTCTCTATCGTAACGATAGAGCGCAAGTTGAACGTTCTGAACGTCAACAACTGCGGAGACTAAACTAAACGTTAGTTCAACTTTGAAAACAGTACGAGACTATCAAAGAAATTCTTTCAAAAATATTAAAATTAAAATAGCATAAATTCTTAACAGGAAAAACGATATGACGGGCTCAATGTTAATTAACTTCGGTTCCAAGCAAGGACCGCCTACTATTAGGAAAGGTCGCATATAAACAAACATAAAAATTAATTTTTATAAGTTTATAATAAATGGAAAGTTAATCGAAGAGGCCTATAAATGGCGGAGAGATATAAAATAAATCTATAACTTTGTTAAGCAAAGTTACCAAAAACCTAAACACACTTCCGTCTAAGGAAAGGGTGGGTCATTAAAAGTGAAAGAGAGTCTATACTCTCTTCGACACCAACACTTCCGTCTAAGGGAAGGGTCGGCCATTTAAAAGTGAAAGAGAGTCCATACTCTCTTCGTCACCATAATAAAATCTATCCAAAACGAGTTCAAGTTTTGAAATGAAGATAAAACCCCTGCATAGCGAAAGCTCAAAACTGGAATAGTGTACTTCACCAAAAAGTTGTGAAAACAAATCCAGTTAGGGACGGCGTATTAGTAGGTCTTGCCGGTGGCACGACAGGAAAAATTGAGTTCTTGTTGACAAGAAGTACTTGAGTACCTACTCACAGATGGCGCTGTTGTGTACACCCCCACCTGTATAGCGATCGCTGGCGTATCCCGACCGTAGATTTCTGTCGGGCAACAGAGTTGACAGCTACATGATCATCGGGTAAGATTAATATTGAAAAAGCTAAAGCTTTGTTAATGGTAAAATACAAATTACTTCCAAATTTATCATTTGCTCCAACAATAATAAACATAATGCTATTTATTAGGGATGACTCACCGTTCGAGGGGGGGGTAGTCCGATCTCTGGCTTGGTCATTGACCTATGTTTTATTTGAACAGGTGCATGCTGTACCTGGGAAAAACCTTGACACTTCACTAAAAGGAGACATTAAGAAATGTGCCCGTAACGGACTGAGCAACCAGTGCAGTTGTGAGGATCTAGCAATGTGGACGTCTAGGTAAGATTATTCCGAGTTTAAAAATACGAATACAAACATAGACGTTCCCAATACCCACCTTATGGGGAGTATTGCGGATGTTTACAAATATGAAGACTATACTAGGTTACACAAGGGAAATAGTTCTTACCTGCAGATAGGTTAGGTCAGCGTGCAGAGGACCCATGGTGTTGTTCCCCAAGAGAGGGGAAGATGAAGGAACAGAAAAGAGCCAGTCATTCTTTACATTCATATAGACTAATCCCAGGTTACAACTGCCCTCAACCATCTGCTACTTGGCCAAAAAGGAGCCTGAGGTATTTTCAAACTACTTGTTGTGCAGCCACCACAGAACCAATGGAAAAAGTATTCCTGTTCCTGTGGGTCCTGTCTTGCAGGTAGTGGGGGGAGAAGGTCGTTTGACGCTTCCACACACCTGCCTGTAACACCTGCACCATAGAGTATTTGCGTTTAAACGCAAGGGACGTGCTTATGCCCCTGGTGTCATGAGCTCTAGGTCATCAAATGGGAGGAAGGTCAGGATCATGAGCTCTAGGTCATCAAGTGGGAGGAAGGTCAGGATTCAGTACATAGTCTATGACCCTAAGAATCCAGGCTGAAATGGTATTCTTTGTGACCCTCCCTGTGGTAACAAAAAGTGCTGGGACATGGGAATGAGCTGCTGCAGTGCTTTTAAAATAATATCTCACACTCCTCACTGGGCAAAGTAGCAGTTCATCTGGATCATCAGTTACAGAACGAATACTCGTAATCTGAAAAGCACCGAACCTAGCATTTGTGACAGCTGGATTTTGAGTCTTTGCAATACTGTAAACTCAGGAACAAAGCCAAGTGTCACTTTCCCCCATCCCCTAGAAAGAGCGACATTGTAAGATAGAAGATGAAGTTCACTAACTTTCATTTGCTGAAGCTAAGGCAAGTAGGAACGCTATCTTCAAAGTGAGATGGCAATCAGTTGTCTCGCGTAATAGTTCATAAGGAGGGCCCTTCAGTGACCAAAGGACTTGAACCACGTTCCAAGGAGAAGCTAACTTCCGACTGGGGGCAAGAGATCTCATAGCTACGTACGAGGAGGGATAACTCCAACGAAGAGGAAAGATTGACTCTTTTCAGTCTAAAGGCCATGCTGAAGGCTGAGCAATAGCCTTTCACCACCGAGACCGAGAGGAGCTTTTCCTCCCGAAGGTAAACAACGAACTCCTCTATTAGAGGAAAAGTGGCATCGAGGGGTAGAGATACCCTTTCCACGACACCAACCACGGAAGTGTCCACTTTGCCTGGTAGACAGATGCAGATCTTCTAAGGTATTCAGACATCCTTTTTGCAACAAGCCTTTCTGAGAGAGGAGATGCTGGATAGTCTCATTGCATGAAAACATAAGGAATGTACGGCTTTGTGGAAGATGTTCATGTCTTGTTGTCTGAGTGGATTAGGACGTGGAGGGAGTTCCCTTGGGAGCTCTATCAGGAGCTGCAGAAGGTCTGGAAACCATTCCACGTGATGCCATAGCAGGGGTCTTGTTGAGCAACCTTTTCATCAGACAAAACAGGGGAAAGGAGTATACATCGATGTTGTCCCACCGTTGTTGCAACGCATCTTGCTACAGAGCCTGAGGATCAAGGACTGGGGAGCAATACAGGGGGAGCCTGAAGTTCAAGGACATCACGAACAGGTACACAGTTGGGAATCCCACAAAGTCTGGACTCTGTTGGGTATCAGATAATTCAAAGACCATTCAGACACCACTATCTGAGTTGCTCTGCCCAGACTGTCTGCGAGCACATTCTTCTTGCTTGGAATGAAGCACGGAACAGGGACACCAAACGTTCTTCTGCCAATTGTAGTGTCTCTGTTGCTAGATGGCATAGGTGCTGCAAAAAGGTACCACCTTGCTTGTTGATATATGCCACTACTGTTGTGTTGTCGCTTATCAACACCACAGAGTGACCAGCCAGGATCGAATTGGAACTGTTGGAGAGCCAGGAAGGCTGCTCTCATCTCTAGGAGATTTAAGTGGATACCTTTTGGACGTGGACCATGGCCTGGAGATTGTGTGGTGCAGCATGTGGTGCCCCTACCCTTCTTTTGATACATCTGTGAAGAGCATCAATTCTGGGGGAGGGATGAGAGTCTATCCCTCTGCAGAGGTTCTCCTCTGTCACCCACCACAGAAGATCCGTCATCTGGCCCAGTCCTATGGGAACTAGAGTATCTGGGGAGCCGGTGTGTTGTTTCCACCTGGATTGCAGTTGCCACTAAAGGGAACAAACCTGAAGGCGACTGTTGGGAACTAAATGGAACAGGGAGGCTAGAAGACCTAGAAGACATAACCACTGTCAGGAAAAAAGTATTTTTCGTTTGAGGAAGGGACTTGCATCCTCACTGAGCCTGTTTACTCTGTCGTCTGATGGAAAGACTTTCTGAAGATTGGTGTCGATTATCATACCAAGGTAAACCAGTCTTTGAGAGGGATGCAGGGATGGCAGTATTATTTGTTATAAATCAAGAATAAAAGAATATTCAATTTAAAACCATAAAAGCAAAGATGTCCTTTTAAATTTAAATAGATTTCAGAAGACCTGCTTCAAAATAAATCTAAAAATACCATAGCTGGCAAGAACGTACGCTGAAGAACCCCGAAGGGTTTTCAGGAACGTAAGGGTGATGTTAGCGAGAAACCTCGGGCTGAGCAAACCCAGCGCACCAGGCGAACTCAGTGATATCACATGGAGAATTTTATTTCTACATAGAATATAATATGAACAGATTTAGATGTGGTGTCCTTTTCATTGTATTTACTATTCAGACTAAAATGCTTGTATTAATTTATTTTTCAAGCAGGAATCTTATTAAATGGAAATATGCTGAAAATAATGTAGATAAAATCTAATAAAATGACAAAATTGGAAGTAATTTGTATTTTTCCTAGCATTACAAACCTGTAACTATTTATAGGGATATTACTTTCGGTGGAGCTGAAAGACGAGCTATTAGAATTTAGCAAGGATTAACAACCTACCCACTAGTTAGTGGGAGGTGCGGGGTAGTAGCTACCCCTCTCACTCACACACCTGTGGCAACCCACTTTAGGATTTTTCCTTCCACAGGAGGATTTGGTGCCTTTCCTGTCCTTGGCAGGAAAGGGCTTTTTGGACACCTTCGTACCTATTGCTGCCATCCAGCTAGTCATCGATTTCTGATGTTTGTTTTCCAGCTAGGAGCTTGGTCTATAGGGCCGGGATGTTAGGGCCCTATGGAGAAGGGAGTCCTGGTGGGACTTCCTCCATCTCTCCACAGCTCGCTCGACGTCTCCTGCCTCAAACAGAGAAAAGCCCTCCAGAGAGCAGTTCCGGAGTTTCACAATCTAAAAATGTGGGACTTAGCGATGGAACCTGTCAACTATCGAGTCACTCCTTCTTAGGATGGTATATGCCCACAAGTTAACTACTTGATGGGCAAGGAACTCGATGGTACGAGTGCCTGACAGACGAAATGTCTTGAACGCCTTCCTGGAGCTTTCCTTGAATAAATTCTCGTTCCGCACCAGCTTTCCCACATAATCCAACCATAGATCTAGCCACGAAGTAACCTGCATGGCGTACCTCGCCACATTCTCCTGATTGAAGATCTCAGAAGCAGAGAATGACACTTGCAGTCTGGAAAGTCTCCCCAGAGAGGTCCCCTTCGTCAATTCCTCTAAGGAATGATATAGAGGAAGGACCGGGAGAGGCTCATCAAGGATCTCGTAATACTTCCTCTGCTGGACACCAGGAGGTAGGAGAAGTCTAGAGGATGAGCCTGTACGAAGGGAGCCAGAGGAGCCGGTGAGCTGAGACATGACCTTCCGTCGGGTACTCTTCAGCCCTTGAGACCAGGGCAGGGATGCTCTTGAGTGCCGAAGACACGGTCCAAGACCGTGTCTTTGACCTCCTGAGGAGCCATCACCAGGTCTGCCAACCCATTAAGGGACCTCATACAAGCCAAACCTGCCAGAAAATGCCTGCTGAATGGAAGACACCTTCCCTTTCTGTGCTCTTACCAAAGAACGCCATATCCTACGTTTGCGGTGAGTAGAATGAGGCGAAGGCGAACGACGAGTAAGAGACTGTCGAAGCTCTGGAGAGCACCTGGAAGATTGTGAAGAAGGCTAGCTAAGCCTCTCCTCACAGGAACGAAGCTGATCCCTAAAATGGTGATGTTCTGGCGATCAGCATTGTCGGCATTCTCGAACTGATTCCCAGTTTTGCTGTGCAGTTGGAGAGTGATCATGTGTGGTCGCCTGCCTACAAGTTGTCGAAGATCGGCAAGCAGCCAGAGTTTGATGATGTCTACCACCTGGTCTCTTAAGAGTTCAGCGAGACGTCGGCGAACGACAAATGGAGGGTGACTGACAAACAGTCAACAGTTGCCAGTGGGCTTGCGAGCAGCGGGTTGTCGGCGAGAGCCAAGCTATCGGTGATCAGTGAGTCGGAGATCAGTGGCAACCTGGGGATGAATGACAAGTCCTAGGAGAACAGCAAACCGCTGTAGAAGCCCGCAAATGGCTAACCGTTGGCGAACGGCGAACAACTGCCTTCTGACGAGTCAGCGCGGGACGAGTGACCGGGTGGCTGGAACCATCTGGAGAAGTACATACCAGAGTTCGCTGACGAGTAGATGGAGAGGATAGATCATCTGACGAACGCCGCAAGGCTGGCGAACGATGAGACTGAGCAGAGTCCGATGACATAGGTAAAGGTCGGGAACCAGGAGGAGCATAGCGTGATTGACGAGCTCTGGGTGATGAAGGATCATCCAAAGCGAATCGTTTTGCTGAGCAAGATGACGGGCTAAACAGACGTCTCTTTACCAAAGGCGAAGGGGCATGTCTGAAGCGAAGAGGCGCATGAGCACGGAGAAGACGACGGCCGCGAGGGCGAGCCTCCACAGGGGAGGGCAGAACAGCAGGCTGGTCACTAGAAGGCCTCCGAAGAGGAGTCTCTATGGGTGATAACTCTCGCGAACGAGAGAAGTGATCACCCGCAGGAAAAACATGCCTTGGATTTTACTCCATCCCCGAAGGATGGTTGGAGAAGGGGGAGCGCAGTCCTCGGCAGTGGCAGGAACAGAAGATGAGGCAGGACGCAGAAGACTCCTCAGAGACCTGAAGATCAACACTCAGCAGGGTCATCGGGTCGACCACGGAAGCGGAAGAACGCTCCAACTCTGCACCCCGTTGGATGAGCTGCACCAATACTCCCTTCGAAGGCAGGCCAGGCAATCCCAGGGATGGCCATACCTGCAAAACAGAAGAAAGAAACAAGGACTCACCCGGGGGGAGAGGCAGGGCCACTTTGCTAAGGGAAGCAACACTGTCTCTCGAGGACCAGAGTTGGCCAGGAGTTGTGTCCTGCGCTACTACTTGATGGTTCCCCGGAGGAAGCCGGTCGATCAAGAGCTTCGGGGGGCGGAAGAAGAAGCTTTTGGTTTCTTCTGCTTCGAGGAAAACCCCGAAGGAGAAGAATCCCTTTTAGCCTTCTACTTCCATTGTCGCCCAAACCTTTCCCACTGGGAAGCAGACCACTCCCGACATTCAGTACAAGTGTTACCAGCATCGCAGCATTGACCTCTACATGCGGGACAGAACCGGTGAGGATCCATTTCGATGGAGGACATGAATGTCCCACAGGAGTGGCCCTCAGGACCCGGGCAGGTATGCATCGCTAATAAGGTAAACACACAAACTGTAAAAGAAAAAGCAAAAACTTCATCAATAGTGGCTGTCCAAAAATTTGGTGAGGAGGAAGAGCGGTAACAACCGTTCTCCATGCGAGCCAAAAGCAAAGTAGGTTACTGTCACAGGTGTGTGAATGAGAGCGGTAGCTACTAACTCACCCATCATCCCCGCTAACTAGTGGGTAGGTGGTTAACCCTCTCTTAATTCTAATGACTTATGTTCCAGCTCCGCCGAAAGTAATACACCTATAAATAGCATTGGTCTGTATTCCTGTTACGGAACAAAGAGATGTTAATTCACATATATGTAACATAGGGATTCTTACTGTGAGAGAGAGAGAGAGAGAGAGAGAGAGAGAGAGAGAGAGAGAGAGAGAGAGAGAGAGAGAGAGAGAGAGAGAGTTAATAATTACAATAAAAGTTTGCAAACATTTGGTAATGTTTTAGTAATTTTCCATCTTATTTTTTTCATTTGTGGTACGATAAATATCCATACATTCATTAAAAAATAATAATATTGTATATATTTACAGTATTTTACTGTAAATGATTCCTTAAAACACGGCATTAGATTTCGTTAGCTCAGACTGACAAGTTTAAGCAGATATTATCCATTCTAAAAAAAATCCTGACTTTTATAAAGACAATTATGCTTCATTAAAGCAATTTTTACGCTTATTTTCAATTTCAGTATTAGGGACTTTCTTTTACTCTACAGTATCATTTTGTGTTGTTAGTTACAAACAAATGTTTTGTTGAAATTTGTACAAAGCATGATGTGGCGGTGTCTAGCTTCATGAGTTGAGGTGATGATATTTGGTTTACGAGTCATCTTACCTTGTCCTGAAGTTGTGTCAATAATGTACAAATACATCTGAAAAATGTTATTTTGATTATAAAATAAATTTTTGAATATACTTACCCGGTGATTATATAGCTGCAACTCTGTTGCTCGACAGACAACTCTACGGAAAAACTCGCCAGCGATCGCTACACAGGTTGCGGGTGTGCCCTTCTGTCGACCAGATACCCAGTTCTCAATGTAAACAAAGACTCAATTTTCTCCTCGTCCCACTGCGTCTCTATTGGGGAGGAAGGGAGGGTCATTTAATTTATAATCACCGGGTAAGTATATTCAAAAATTTATTTTATTATCAAAATAACATTTTTCAATATTTAACTTAGCCGGTGATTATATAGCTGATTCACACCCAGGATGGTGGGTAGAGACCAGTAATATATGTTTACACTTTTATGAGCTAAGAGTTTTTTATTTCATTTTAGAAGTTATCAAAATAACAAAAACAAAATAAATAGGTACCTGGTAAGGAAGTCGACTTGAACAATTACTCTGCCTTTTAAGTACGTCTTCCTGGAGCCTCGCGATCCTCTTAGGATGCTGATCGACCCCTAGGATCTGAAGTATCAAGGGTTGCAACCCATACAACAGGACCTCATCAAACCCCTAATCTAGGCGCTCTCAAGAAATGACTTTGACCACCCGCCAAATCAACCAGGATGCGAAAGGCTTCTTAGCCTTCCGGACAACCCAAAAAAACAACAATAAAAACATTTCAAGAGAAAGATTAAAAGGGTATGGAATTAGGGAATTGTAGTGGTTGAGCCCTCACCCACTACTGCACTCGCTGCTACGAATGGTCCCAGTGTGTAGCAGTCCTCGTAAAGAGACTGGACATCCTTTAGATAAAAAGACGCAAACACTGACTTGCTTCTCCAATAGGTTGCGTCCATTATACTTCGCAGAGATCTATTTTGCTTAAAGGCCACGGAAGTTGCGACAGCTCTAACTTCGTGTGTCCTCACCTTAAGCAATGCTTGGTCTTCCTCACTCAGATGTGAATGAGCTTCTCGTATTAACAGTCTGATAAAGTAGGATAAAGCATTCTTTGACATAGGCAAAGATGGTTTCTTAACTGAACACCATAAAGCTTCAGATTGGCCTCGTAAAGGTTTAGTTCGCTTTAAATAGAACTTAAGAGCTCTCACAGGGCATAAGACTCTTTCTAGTTCATTGCCTACCATATTCGATAAGCTGGGAATATCGAACGATTTCGGCCAAGGTCGAGAAGGCAGCTCATTTTTGGCTAGAAAACCAAGTTGTAGCGAACATGTAGCTTTTTCTGACGAAAATCCGATGTTCTTGCTGAAGGCATGAATCTCACTGACTCTTTTAGCTGTGGGTAAGCATACCAGGAAAAGTGTCTTTAAAGTGAGATCTTTCAGGGAGGCTGATTGTAGCGGCTCAAACCTGTCTGACATGAGGAATCTTAGTACCACGTCTAAATTCCAACCAGGTGTAACCAAACGACGCTCCTTCGTGGTCTCAAAAAACTTAAGGAGGTCCTGAAGATCTTTATTGTTGGAAAGATCTAAGCCTCTATGCCGGAAGACCGATGCCAGCATGCTTCTGTAGCCCTTGATAGTGGGAGCTGAAAGGGATCGTCCTTTTCTCAGGTATAAGAGAAAGTCAGCTATTTGAGCTACAGAGGTACTGGTCGAGGATACAGAGACTGACTTGCACCAGTTTCGGAAGACTTCCCACTTCGATTGGTAGACTCTAAGGGTGGATGCTCTCCTTGCTCTAGCAATCGCACTGGCTGCCTCCTTCGAAAAGCCTCTAGCTCTCGAGAGTCTTTCGATAGTCTGAAGGCAGTCAGACGAAGAGCGTGGAGGCTTTGGTGTACCTTCTTTACGTGTGGCTGACGTAGAAGGTCCACCCTTAGAGGAAGACTTCTGGGAACGTCTACTAGCCATCGAAGTACCTCGGTGAACCATTCTCTCGCGGGCCAGAGGGGAGCAACTAGCGTCAACCTTGTCCCTTCGTGAGAGGCGAACTTCTGCAGTACCTTGTTGACAATCTTGAACGGTGGGAATGCGTATAGATCTAGATGTGACCAATCTAGGAGAAAGGCATCTATATGAATTGCTGCTGGGTCTGGGACTGGTGAGCAATATATTGGGAGCCTCTTGGTCATCGAGGTTGCAAAGAGATCTATGGTTGGTTGGCCCCAAGTGGCCCAAAGTCTCTTGCATACATCCTTGTGGAGGGTCCATTCTGTTGGAATTACTTGCCCTTTCCGACTGAGACAATCTGCCATGACATTCAAGTTGCCTTGGATGAACCTCGTTACTAGTGTTATGTCTTGACCTTTTGACCAGATGAGCAGGTCCCTTGCGATCTCGTACAACGTCAGTGAATGGGTCCCTCCTTGCTTGGAGATGTACGCCAAGGCAGTGGTGTTGTCCGAGTTCACTTCCACCACTTTGCCTCGAAGGAGAGACCTGAAGCTTTTCAAGGCCAGATGTACTGCCAGCAGCTCCTTGCAGTTGATATGCATGATCCTTTGACTCGAGTTCCACAGTCCTGAACATTCCCGACCGTCTAATGTCGCGCCCCAGCCTGCGTCCGATGCGTCCGAGAAGAGAACGTGGTTGGGAGTCTGAACAGCCAGGGGAAGACCCTCTCTGAGGTTGATACTGTCCTTCCACCAAGTCAGACAAGACTTCATCTTTTCGGAAATGGGGATCGAGACCGCTTCTAGCGTCTTGTCCTTTTTCCAGTGAAAAGCTAGATGGTATTGAAGAGGACGGAGGTGTAGTCTTCCTAATGACACAAAAAGTTCCAGGGATGATAGCGTCCCTACCAGACTCATCCACTGCCTGACTGAGCAGTGTTCCTTCTTCAGCATGTTCTGGATGCATAACTGGGCTTGGCTTATTCTGGGGGCCGACGGAAAAGCCCGAAAAGCTAGACTGTGAATCTCCATCCCTAAATACACAATAGTTTGGGATGGGACCAGTTGCGACTTTTCCATATTGACAAGGAGACCCAATTCCTTGGTCAGATCTAGAGTCCACTTTAGATCCTTCAGACAGCGACGACTGGAAGAGGCTCTGAGAAGCCAGTCGTCCAAATAAAGGGAGGCTCGGATGTCCGATAAATGGAGGAATTTGGCTACATTCCTCATCAGCCTCGTAAACACAAGAGGAGCTGTGCTTAGGCCAAAGCACAGGGCCTGAAACTGGTAGACCACCTTTTCGAAAACGAATCTCAGAAAAGGTTGGGAGTCCGGGTGGATGGGGACGTGGAAGTAGGCGTCCCTTAGATCTAAAGAGACCATCCAGTCTTCCCTTCTGACCGCTGCTAAGACTGACTTTGTGGTCTCCATGGAGAACGTCTGCTTTGTGACAAAGACATTCAGAGCACTGACGTCTTGCACCGGCCTCCACCCTCCTGTCTTCTTTGAAACCAAGAAGAGGCGGTTGTAGAATCCCGGAGATTGAAGGTCCGAGACTTTGACCACCGCCTCCCTTCTCTAGTAAAAGAGACACTTCCCGTTTCAAGGCTCGTCTCTTGTCTTCCTCTCTGTACCTGGGAGAGAGATCGATGGGAGACGTTGCTAGTGGGGGTTTCCGTACAAAAGGGATCTTGTACCCCTCTCTGAGCAACTTCACAGATTGTGCATCTGCGCCTCTCTTCTCCCAGGTCTGCCAGAAGTTCTTGAGTCTGGCTCCCACTGCTGTCTGAAGATGCGGGCAGTCAGACTCTGCCCTTATAGGACTTGGATCCTTTCTTCTTCCCTCGTTTCCCTTCGGCACGAGCACCTCCTCTGCTGGAGGCTCTGCCACGAAAGGGCGGAATAAAACGAGACGCTGGAGTGTCCATCCTTGGTCTAGCTGACAAGGTAGGCAAAGGGAGAGCTTTGCGAGCTGAGGACGCAACAAGATCGTGAGTGTCCTTCTGCACTAACGAAGCGGCTATTTCCTTAATCAGGACTTCTGGAAAAAGGCACTTGGAAAGAGGAGCAAAGAGAAGCTCAGATCTCTGGCACGGTGTAACTCCAGCAGAAAGGAATGAGCAGAGATTTTCTCGCTTTTTTAGGACTCCGGACACAAATGATGCAGCAAGCTCATTAGACCCATCACGTACGGCCTTGTCCATGCAGGACATAATGAGCAAGGAAGTCTCTTTACCTGTCGAAGAGATCTTCCTGCTTAGGGCTCCTAGACACCAGTCTAAAAAGTTAAAAACTTCGAAGGCCCTAAAGATTCCTTTCAAAAGGTGGTCCAGGTCCGAAGATGACCAACATATCTTTGAGCGTCTCATGGCAAGGCGGCGGGGAGAGTCTACAAGACTTGAGAAGTCGCCCTGGGCAGAGGCAGGAACTCCCAAGCCGAGAACTTCTCCCGTGGCATACCAGACGCTCGATCTAGAAGAGAGTCTAGCAGGGGGAAAAGCAAAGGCTGTCTTCCCTAAACTCTTCTTGGACTGCAACCATTCTCCTATCACCCGCAAAGCTCTCTTGGACGAGCGTGCGAGGACGAGTCTAGTAAAGGCAGGAGTGGTAGACGGCATGCCTTAAACAAACTCTGAAGGCGGAGAACGAGGAGCCACAGAAACAAACTGGTCAGGAAACAGCTCTTTGAAAATGGCCAAAACTTTTCTAAAGTCCAAAGAGGGTTGAGTAGACTTAGGCTCGTCCAATTCTGATTGTGGTTCATCTATATGTGCAGCAACATCATCATCAGAAAGTTCCTCATCCGACAACTGATGAGGAAACGGCAACGGAGTGGGTAACGGCTGGTTCGCTGAGTCCGGTCGCACTGGTGCATGCGTGACTGAGCCGGACGCAACGTCATGGAACTGCTGCCCAGTCTGTGAGCTGGCAACAACCATGGTAGCGCGGGGACGCACAGCGTCTACTCCAGACTGTCTAGACTGATGTGGGTGCGCAGTGGAAACCACACTGGGTTGCGGAGGTTGACGCACCGCGTCAAAACAAAGCAACTCTGACGGTTGTTGAACCTCCAGAACGTCAACGGCAACCTCCGTGCGTCGCTTAACGTCAACATGCGGCTGGCAGATCAAACTGGAACGCATGGGTGGAGGAACTCTCTCAACTGGTGTGCGTGAGAAGGTTACCTCAGCGTCCACAGGACGCACAACCGATCGCGTGGAGGGTTGTAGGCTAGGTACTGCACTAGCTGGTACGGCAGCAACCTTCTCCGCACGAAAGTCCTGCATCAGAGACGTAAGTTTAGACTGCATGTCTTGCAGTAGAGACCACTTAGGGTCTACGGGAGCAGGTGCGGCGACAGACGGTGTTACTGTTTGAAGCGGTACCGCTTTGCCTCTCTTAGGCGGTGAGCAGTCATCGGATGACGGCAACGAGTCCGAACTGACCCAGTGGCTACAACCGGGCCGTTGGACTTGTGCTGAAGGGACCGATTTACGTTTTAACGGTCGCGAGACCTTGGTCCAAAGTTTCTTGCGAGAAACACCTT
Organism: Palaemon carinicauda; assembly: GCF_036898095.1. Classification (NCBI taxonomy): domain Eukaryota; kingdom Metazoa; phylum Arthropoda; class Malacostraca; order Decapoda; family Palaemonidae; genus Palaemon; species Palaemon carinicauda. The sequence continues at coordinate 75,005,657 of NC_090742.1, read as the reverse complement.
CAGAAGAAGAGGTATAAATGGGCTCTCTCGTCTTAGTTAGGTAGGAGCGATCTTGGGTAGATACGCCCGATACCACGGAGGGAACGTCTGTTCGCTGATTGAAGCCTCTCGAACCCATGCGTCGTACGACATTGCTTCTCCCCTGGACTTGGGAGCTTGCAAGAGGTCCCGGACTAGGAGGACGACAGGCACGAACAGACGAACCCTCAAGCGCAACACTGTCCACAACACTATCACTTGGCTTTTTAGCACTTCCCACTGCACTTTGGCACTTAAACTCCTTCACATCCGCCATGAGCTGATTACGGTCACTAGCAAGGGACTCAACTCTCTCACCCAGAGCCTGGATGGCACGCATCATATCAGCCATCGATGGTTCCTGAGTGCCAGGAGGGGGGGTTAGGAGCAACCACTACAGGGGAAGGAATAGGTTGTGGGGCATGAGGAGAGGATATATCAATAGAACGAGAAGAACTTCTCCTAACTCTATCTCTCTCTAGCCTACGTGTGTACTTTTGAAATTCGATAAAATCGAATTCCGAAAGGCCAACGCACTCCTCACACCGATCTTCCAATTGACAGGTTTTATCCCGACAATTGGAACAAACAGTGTGAGGGTCGATAGAAGCCTTCGGAAGACGCCTAGAACAGTCCCTAGCATTGCATTTCCTAAATTTGGGGACTTGTGAAGGGTCAGCCATTTTGAATTGGTCAAGGGAAATTCCAAAAAACGATCAAAAAGTCATCAACAAAGAATCCGTTATCAAAAAGAGTTCAAGGATTTGTGTGAAGAAAAACCCTGCACAGCGAAAGCTCAAAACTAGAATATAGTACTTCACCAATTAGATGTGAAAAACTCCAGTTTAGCAACAGCGAGTAAAGTACGTCTTGCCGACACGGCGACAGAGAGAAAATTGAGTCTTTGTTTACATTGAGAACTGGGTATCTGGTCGACAGATGGCGCTGTTGGGCACACCCGCAACCTGTGTAGCGATCGCTGGCGAGTTTTTCCGTAGAGTTGTCTGTCGAGCAACAGAGTTGCAGCTATATAATCACCGGCTAAGTTAAATATTGAAAAATAATAATTACTAAAATGCCATGATAGAAAGCACATGAAAATAATGTAAAGCAGTACAGTGGGTTACCTGGTGTGTTAGTCAACCACAGGTAGGTAATGAATAGCGAGTTGGTATAAGTCGACCCACCCTACGGCAGGAAGTATTCGCGGATTCTTGATTTTCGTGCCTGCTCTGTTACCTAACCACCTCCTGCATAAGTAGGGCTGACTATATATTCAAATTTTTCCATTTGTGCCCACATAAATACATTACTTCATCCTTTATGTAGGAGATTTCCTCGGTGGTGGGAAGTACAGTACATCTTCTAAGTTGACTGACTATGGTTCATGAACTATGGAAACTTTATTTTCATCGTCTAGGAGAGGAGTGAGAAAAGCTTACTCCATAAAACTCCTAATCAGCAACAAATGAAGGTGTTCAAGATTTTAGGGCCTTGGCCAATAATAGTTGAAGATAAAACCAGTACTTGGAATACAAAAGAAAGAACATCTCTCCCAACAAGAGAGAAGGACAAAGTCAAAGGTACTTATCATCCCAACAAGCCAAAGCAAGCACTTGATTAGGAAAAGAGTCTATTCTAACCTTGCATTTATTTTGGAACTGATGTAGTTTTTCATACAGGTACCACTGTGCATTAGTTACTGAAATCATTCAAATAGTCCCTAGTCTACGGTAAGCTCACATAACATGAATTAGAATAGCATATCCTTATTTACCATGCGAGTAGAGAGCAGCTTTGCTCTCCCTGCAATTCCCGCTCGCATTAATATTATTATTATTATCACTTGCTAAGCTAAAACCCTAGTTAGAAAAGCAGGATGCTATAAGTCCAGGGGCTCCAACAGAGAAAATAGTCCAGTGAGGAAAGGAAAAAAAGCAAAAATAAAATATCCTGGGAACAGTAACAATAAAACAAATATTTCCTATATTACCTATTTAACAAAATAAGAGGAAGAGAAATAAGATAGAATAGTGTGCCTGAGTGTACCCTCAAGTAAGAGAACTCTAATCCAAGATAGCGGAAGACCATGGTACAGAGGCTATGTCACAACGCAAGACTAGAGAACTATGGTTTAATTTTGGCGAGTAGAAGAGCTGCTTACCATAGCTAAAGTCTCTTCTACCCTTATCAAGAGGAAAGTGGCCACTGAACAATTACAGTGCAGTGGTTAACCCCTTGAGAGAGGAAGAATTGTTTGGTAATCTGTGGAGAATATGTAAAGAATAGGCCAGACTATTCGGTATATGTGTAGGCAAAGGGAAAAGGAACCGTAACCAGAGAGAAGGATCCAATGCAGCACTGTCTGGCCAGTCAAAGGACACCATAACTCTCTAGAGATAGTATCTCAATGGGTGGCTGGTGCCCTGGCCAACCTATTACCTACAAAATGGCACCACGGAGTGGTGTGTTCCAGTAACAAGAGCTCTACTGTACAGAGATTTTGGGTAAAATTAAGTTTCTGAATACAGTAATTGGTCAGGCAAGATCTTTTCCTGGGATTTTGAAATAAATTACACACAATTTTATCCTATAAAATTTCATGATAGGGTGGAAATGGCATGAAATGGGTGATCTGTCTGTAAATCTACATAGTAATACCCTTTACTTTACAAACACAACTAACCATATAAAGCAATGAAAATAAAATATAACGACAGACAGGACGTCCCACCCGCATAGAACACCTACAGTAAACTTTAACACCTAACCTAATCTACAAGCCATGTCCTTACTTACTTAGCTAACGGGGGCTAATGACCCCGAGACCCCTTTACACTGTCATATTCTTAGCAATAGGGTTGAGAATAAGGAAGGGTTGTCCCATAATACCTAAGTGAGATACGATGCATGGCCATCATCATACATACACCTCAAATACAATTATGGGTTTTATTATAGTTCCAGCCAGGGAAACCTTTGTTTAATAAAAATAATGTTTTTCCTATAAGAAAAATCATGGTTTCTTAGAAAATTACATTTATTTTTGGGGCTAATAAATAATTAGAGAGATTTGCCCTAATGCATCCACAGGACCCTTTGTATATTAGCGGCCAGTTCCTCCCACATGCATTGAAAGTAGACATCAACTAATGTAATCGTCCCCCCGTAACCTAACCTACAAGCCGTGTCCTTACCTACTTACCTAACAGGGGGGCTAATGACCGATTGCAACCCTCTATACTCTGCCATATTATTAGTCAGCCGTCATCATACATACACCCCTATCTGCCGCTAATGGGTAACACATAAATTTGTGATTGTCACATGAAAACAGCTTAGCCTACCAGTAGGCTTTGCAAAAGTCTATATCTATAGCATGCTTAGGTTATAGCCTATTTTTTTCTATAAGAAAAAGTAGTTGTTTACCTAGGTTACATTGCCCTGTAATACACTACAATAAAACCCTAAAGGGGTACCCCTGAGAGACCGTGCAAATCTGCCTTACTATAAAGAATTGACTATAGTAGACATAAAATCAGTTCATGGTAATATATGATATATTGTATGAGTTACCTTTCAGATGCCAGGTCATTAAACACGGTTATCACGTTCAAATAAATTATTTACGACTAAACTCACATAAGTAAATCAAATCTAGGTGTTCGTACTATCGTAGCTTAGTAGTAGTAGTAGTTAACAAATTTATACCTTGTATCAGCTCACAGGGAAACGCGTTCAATTCGCCTTCTAGTTACAGAGTTCAGACCAATCTAGCATTATTTGGGATATATGTATATAGAAATATTAAAGCAAGAAATAAAAATTATTCTTCTATTCCAGAAAATTTAACTGCAACATCAAGATGCAAACTTTGATTCTGAGTTTTCTTGATATTTTTTTTTTTAAAGCAACATATGTATAGCTCAAAATGTTCAAGGCACAGGTAACAGAAACTTTACTTTTTTATTTGAACTTCCAACTGCACTTATATAGTTTTATAGGGTCTTGAACTTTAAATTATAGTAGTATAAAATACTCAAATGCTACCAAATAAACCAGAATAGACACCTAGATAACACCGCATAGTGAATTTTACATTTTACATGTAGGCTAATCATTCACTCATTTGTTAAAATTATATATACACATTTTCACAGATCATTGCAGTTAATGCATAAAATACAACAACGCCTAGCTTGTATTTATTCATGTGCCACACTCAATTGTATTTTGTTTTTAAGTTTTAAGCTCTAATTTGATATGTAATTCATTGAATTCAAAAGAATTGTACAAGACGAATTTTATCATCTAAGATTTGGATATTTCATGCTACCTTGGATTAAAGAATCTAAATTTTTAATTCACTAGAAATAAGTAAAGGAGACTGGCTACTTATTGTTAAGGATAATACATCTATCTGTTATATGTGTACAATAGCCTAATACAAGCCCTTCACGTTAAGTATGGAAGACATGCCAAAATAGTCACAGATAACTATAGGATAGGTTTTATTATGTTTTCATTTCGCTAGCCTAAAATAGTAATTTTCCTTATGCCATGCTAGTTGAAAAAAAAAATCAAAATGGTCTTGTACTTAAATTGCCATTTATAGTAAAATTGAATAGTGTTCTGATGCCTGCCCATGATATAGGCAAAGCTTTACTCAAGTTAAAACTACATTAATAAAATTAAAAAATTAACTGTAATTAGACCAAAGTGTTGACAAAACTAGGTTTTGACTTACTATATTATCCAGCATTATGACCACCTAGTAATGCTTATTAGATTCATAATTCATGTACTTCCTGTCATGAAAGGATCAACTTTATTCACTATGAAACAAGTGACAGCCTCATCTTTAAGTTTCCTTCTACAAAGTTTTGCAAGAAAAGCAATTGCTATAATTTTTTTTTTCAGCAACATATGAATAAGACTAGAACTCAGTCTATTTTGATCACTTTTACTTATAGGTCACAAAGGAAGAGGCTACCCGAAACACAATAGAAAGCCAGCCATATAAACATGTCTAAAAAAACATATAAACATAAAATGCTGCATAAACATTATCCTCTACCTTACCCAAATCTTTGGTAGATATCTATGTAGCAATGCACATAGAATAACAATGACTAACTTATATATGGATAACGTGTTCACATATGAGTTGCAGTCTTTAGGAATATAATCACTGAGCACAGCATAACAAAAAATGTTTCTAAAACTAACACTACAGTATATAGTATATGCTATCATGTGAACTATCCAATCAAGCATCAGCAGCAAACAGAAGGGGATTATTCTGCCCAACATGTCAAAGTCGCCAGATTGGCAGATTTTTGCCAAACAGGTCGTTGTTTTATGCCATATCTAGTGGTGCTGTCCGAAGGCCTAAAGTCTTGTAGCATCTGAGAAGCCTGTTCAAATCTCTCATCTGGTGGAAGAGGAGTCTGAGAGGACACCAAGGCTCATGCAGTTCACTTGTGGCCCGAGCAGGATGAACTGGCAAATTGGCAGACTCGTCAGGTGCTGGTGATTACAGCAGGAGGATGGTTGTGGTCTAGACTGCATTAAGTCGTAAAGTGTTGATACTGTACTTGGCGACCGAGGAATCATAGGTACAGTATTGTTGGTGTACTTTGAGATGGAAGTGTAAGTGTCACTCTGCTTGACCCATCATTTAACAACAAAAACAGGCCATGATGATGGACTCCTGTTACTTGTCCAGTTTTGTCCCATTTTAGGGGATTCAGGCCAATCTGGTTTTGGATTCTCCATGGTCGCCAATTATAAGTGGTAGCAGTTGTCTTGTATGTTCCGACCTGCGCTCAGCTGCCTTCATACGTCGGTTCATAAGTGCTTCTTCACTGGCAGCTAAGGTCTCTCGCCAGGTTTCACGTGGTCTGTACTGACATGGGAAGGAAATCCTTATCAGACTTCTCAAAGACTCATTGGGCTGGAGAGAATTTGGTGTCTTTGTCTGGACAGTTTCTGTACTGGAAGATTGCTTGCTGGAAGGAGTCAGTGTCAAGGTCGCCATATGGTTCTGCATTGTCTGTAATGAGCCTTTTCATTGTCTTTACTCTGACCTCACCACAGCAATGGAAGACACCAGGTGACAGGCAATGATGTACAACCTAAGTTTTCAAGAAGTTACAGGTCCAGCAGCAGTGAACTCATGACCACCATCAGATGAAAGTTCATCAGGTATGCCTTACGTAACAAATGATCTGCAAAGGCTATCATTGAGCCCAGTGGAACTCTAAGATGTGCTTTCAAGAATGGGTATATTGGAGTATCTGTCAACAATGACGAGGTAGTTCACTCCTTTGTAATGGAAAAAGTCTGAACATACAGACTTGTGGGGGTAGGTGGAGAACTGGGGTGAGATGGTGCCATAAAATTGCAATGATTATAGCTGCTCCTGAGAACAGTGACTGCAAGGGCCAATCCAGGCCAGGAAAGACATCTCAGCTCTTGTGATCATTAAAGATTAAGCCTTGGTGGGCAGTGTGTAAGGGAGTCGAACAGTCTTGTCTGAGTGAAGGAGGTATCACAAAACTGTCTTTGAAGATTACTACTCTGTCCAATGTGTGTGTGGGTGGTCACGAAATTTATAGTACTGTATTCTTGGAGTGCTCATCAGTACTTGTTGTAATGTGAACCCTGTTCCAGGTTACAGACTGTGATGAGTTCAGAGTAGAGGGTACAACCAGGTGAACAGTGTCCTTGACATCATCCTGTTGGGCCACAATCCAGTTAATGTCTGAAAGAAAGGCATGCTATACATCAGTGTGAGGGAAGGGTGGTTTCCGATGTACCCTGTATCAGTCTGTGTGATGACAATGTATATCATCTAATAGGTGCATCTTGGGAGGATGACCCTTGCCAGATGGGCAACGGAAGATGGTGTCAGCAGCATGATATTTCACACCAGACACAGGGGTCATGTGGTATCTCCAAGATTTTGAGTCGAGTGTTGGATATATCATCAAGAGACCAATCCCTAAATAAATTGAGAAGTGGTTTATGGTCTACAGCAATAAGATCTTTACATCCCAGGACAAAGTATCCAGCCTTTTCCAACGCATCAACCACAGCTAGTGCTTCTCCCTCCACTGGGGCATAGCATGATTAAGCAGTGTGTGTGTGAAGCAACTGCCAGCAATTGTAATTTTCCAACATGACAGGCAGCAGATAGATCTGTCTTTGGGCAGGCACAGTGTTTTTGGAAGAGCCAGAATCCTATCCCAGCTTTGGACCAGTTAGTGGCAAGGCATGTTGGTTTGGTTTCATCAAAGTGACATACGCCCTCTTCAATCTTGCTCATGATTACTGATTTAGATTCTTGGAGTAGCTTGTCCAAGTCATCTTTCCATTGAAAGGGTGTCCCTGACATTAGAAAGTCATGGAAGGGTAGCAGTCATTCAGTCATTTTTAAGGCGTAGGACAATTGATTAATAAGTCCACAGCAGGATCGGATGTCAGTGATATTTCTCCATGTTGGAAAGTCTAGGATTGCCTGTAGGACCTCTCTAACACTTGTTAGTTGTGATCTAAAACACTGCAAACTCTACCTTCTCCTCGCCAAATATGAACTTGTCCAGATTCAATGTTTTTTCATTCCTACCACAAATGTCCAGCCAGTTGCATGCCTGGAAGAAGCTTTCCTCCAGATTGTTAGCCCAGAGGAGTGTCACATGCACTTGGTCTTATAGGTAGTAAGTTGGCCAGGCCACCAGCCACCCATTGAGATACTACCACTAAAGAGTTATGGGGTCCTTTGACGAGCTAGACAGTACTATATTAGATCCTTCTCTCTGGCTACGGTTCACTTTCTCTTTGCCTACACATACACCGAATAGTCTGGCCTATTCTTTACAGATTCTGCTCTGTCCTCATACACCTGACAACACTGAGATTACAAAACAATTCTTCTTCACCCACGGGGTTAACTACTGCACTGTAATTGTTCAGTGGCTACTTTCCGTTTGGTAAAGGTAGAAGACTCTTTAGCTATGGTAAGCAACTCTTCTAGGACACTCCAAAATCAAACCACTGTTCTCTAGTCTTGGGTAGTGCCATAGCTTCTGTACCATGGTCTTCCACCGTCTTGGGGTAGAGTTCCCTTGCTTGAGGGTACATTCGGGCACACTATTGTATCTTATTTCTTTTCCTCTTGTTTTGTTAAGTTTTTATAGTTTATATAGAAAATATCTATATTAATGTTGTTACTGTTCTTAAAATATTTTATTTTTCCTCGTTTCCTTTCCTCACTGAGCCATTTTCCCTGTTGAGGCCCTTGGGCTTATGGCATCCTGCTTTTCCAACAAGGGCATGGAGTATTCATCACCAGATGTAATGTATCTCTGAGGAGCAGTGCAATTATGGTATCTGCCCCATTAGGCGATGAAGGTGATAAAGTGTCTGTCTTTTCTGAGAGCGATGCTATGATACCCATTCCAAGCATCAAATGCTGACTTCACTGTTCCATGTAGTACCGATCTTGCTTGGTGAAAAGGGGACAGTATGGAGGGTTTCCCAGGTGCCGTGCATGTTCAGGGGTTGCAAATTCACAGTGCGCTTTAGTTTGCCATTTTTCTTGGAGCAGACAACTGTTGCTGTGGCACCATTTCACTGGTTCAATTACACCTAATCGAACATCTTGATCCAGCCCCACCTTTACATTGTCTCACTATTGAATAGGTACTGGGACTGGAATGTGGACAGTGGACCGCTACAGGGGTGGCATCTGGGTCCACTATGTTGAAGCGGTGCCCCCTCCATCATGGGTAATGGCTGGTGTTCACTTGTATTAAAAGTGCTTGACTTATAGTGGTCAAGTAGGACCTGACAGTTTCTCTCAGTTCCCCTTCGTTGCTGGGAATGGAAGACTACAGTACTCGGAAGAGGAAGAGGCATTTTGTGGCGAGACCAGTCATTGTTGTCCCTTATGTGTGGAGCGTAACTTGTGGTATCAGCAGTTTGGTGGCTTTACACTTCACCAATTGTTGGAAAGGTGTCATTTATAATTCTGAGGCTATATAGGCCTCCCTGCTGAGGAATAGCTTATCAGAGTTGTCAGTAACTTAATTTGTTTGACAGGTCTCAATTATGGTACCTTTACGACTTCTGCCAGAGAACTGGATGACGACCAAACCATTGATGGGATTGCCCGTGTTGTTCACTGCATGCATCTTCAATGTGACTGAGATGATATCATTCTTCCTCAAGGCCAGTTGACGGACGACTTTGATGCTTGCTAGGCAACTTTGGTAGCCGGTCAGCAATACAGGATATGAAGACATTGCTTGGTTCTAAGGTGACAGTGAAGCCTAGCTTTTCCAATCTTTGCAGAGAGCCCTCACAGTAAAGTGAACAAATGGCTGAAGCTTGGAGGCACGTTTCACCAATGCACAGTATTCGAGAGCTGATTGTAGACATGACTTTCAATGGTTAAGGCTCTACTACTACATTGATGACTGTAGGCTGTTATTGTGCAGAGGGAAACAAAGAACCCTCATACTCATCAGATGGTTATACCTGAGTCCAATTTTGCTGTTTTTGGCTCAGCACACTTTTCCAGTGATGCATTTTGTCAAAGTGTTTACATGTGGGGCCATGGGCTGCACAATCCCTTTCCCTCATTTTCGGGGGCGAGTGATGTCCATGTCCCATTTTGCCACAGTAAGAACACATACTTATCTGTCTTTCTTTGGTCATGCCAGAAGTGATCTTTGAAAGCATAATTTCTTCATGTTTATTCCTGGTTCAGGGGTAATCCAGAGAAGGCTAGGCTACTTGCCTATAGAGAGAATGATGACACTTATGCCACTCCAGCCAAAGGAGACAGATCCTTTCAATTTTTCTAGGAAACATTTTTTATTAATTTTTAACAAAACTTGCTGAATAAATTTTCTATTTTTAATCATTTCAATAGATAAAAAAAGGAAATCTTGTCTTGCGATAATGTTATAAGCTGGTAAACCCCAGGCTTATGATTAAACATTGCAAAGCTCTGGATGTTTTTACAGATCCAAGCAATTTCCTGATTAGCTTAGATCTTTGAAGGATTATTAACCTTAACATATCTCTATAAAAGGTTAAATTTTCTGACAACCAAAATAAATTTTCTGTTGATATGTGCAATACAGTTTTTGAAAATTTAACACTTTCAATCCAACAAGAAACGGCTTATGTTCGAATAAATATATTCATTGCCACACAATTCCTTTTACTCGATGATATCTTAAAAAGTTCCAAATTGTACATCTTGATGCTAATAAAAAATCCAGTATAAGGCATATAATTTTATCCAAAAATAGCTAATGAAGTGAAAAAGGTGATACAAAGGTAAGCAATAACACCACTAATCAAACGCTACCAGTCACAAGCTTGTCCAAGCAATGAATCATGGTTTATAACTTTTCATCTACAGAAATGCTCTTCCCAGAGAGAAAAAAAAAATGGGCTCATCTTCTTTCAGATGTGACTCAGTCTCTAAAGTGGCTATGTTGCAATTGGTAACTCACAAATAAGGTATTTCTAAAAAATAAAAAAAGCTGCTCAAGAATTTCCACTGGAAAAATGAAACTCTGATGCACTTACAACATCTTATTTACAGTTTTCCTACATTTTATAAAAACTTATAATAAATACCCTTATTTATTGTCAAAACAATTATAACAGTTCACTTTGTATCTATGATGTTTAAATATATTAAAAATATTTTAAATATACTACAACTAATAGCTTTTCATACTACACTATTAAAAATGCAATATACAGTAATATACATTAATGACAAAAATATATTCATGGGAGACTTCTAAAGCATTAACCATATACACTACAAGTTTCTCATGAGATAATCATGGAGTTTTATCAACATCCATTACCATTATGGAAACAACCTCGATTCATTAAAGCAAATGAAATGCAGATAAGAAATTCAAGATGGGATCTGCTTGCATGAATTGTCACTTCTTCATCTCTAAATTCAAAATAAAGACAAAACAAATACATTAACTGCTTAATATTACTGAAAGCTAACAAGAAGTAAAGTACAGTATATAGTCATACACAAAAATTTCAACCTCAAGCACTTACCTTGAAAAAAAAATCTGACATATAGGTACAATATGCTAATTGAAAACACAATAATAGAAGATATAACCTTGAATAATACTGGCTCATGTATCAATCTAAACTGTAATTTACAGCCTCACAAAACCAAGTTCTGATTAAGCTACTTCCCTAGCTTGCATATCCCTGAGAACTAAATAGCTGCAAAAACAAAAATCGTGATGCATACGTTTTTTTTTTTAAATCATGACTCTGCGCTGACAACATAGTTTCTAATTGTGAAAGAGGGATCAGTAAGTAGGTAGGCAGGACCCAAGTACTTTCATATCACCAAAAGTGAGATAGCAGTTTTAACTAGGGAATGCCAATACAGTGTTTAGTTTAAAAAGAGTACCCATATCCCATTACTGACCTGTTTCTAACCCCATTTCTGTTTGAAATAGTATAAGTCTCCTAACTTTACTCTTGGTGAAGGCACCCTCCCTATGTATTTATTATAAACTGGTATATCAAACCACTAGGTGCTATTTCTATGTTAATTAGGCTATCCAGAAATGTTATCAAATATGATACAATTACTGTAAAAGAGAATACGTAGCTTAAAAAAATTGGAATGGGATGGCAGAATGGGATGAAGTAAAAGGTATTAATCAATGCAGTTGGGGCTGATAGTATGCTACTAATAGCATACTGTACTGTGTTCAATAATAGTACTGTAGTAAGTGATTTGGGGCATAGAGCAGGTAAGGGGGCTGGGTAGGCCATTTAGCAGAGATCCAAACAGAGGAAAACCTAGTAGTTGCATAATGTAGTGAAAATTGAAAGAGGTTGGAAAGCATGGTACAAGAAATGGAGTAGTAACAAATAAACTAAAAGACTAAAAGGTGGGTGCAGTTAGGGTCTGAAGAGAGGCTGCAATGATCCTTCAGTAATGCCTAGGCGTTCAGTGTGCTAATTAAGTTAGAATAAAGAAAGACAAACACAACTAATAGAGGAATTCCCTTAAAAAAAAAAAAAAGTCCTTTATGAAAAAACTAGCCTTAATGACAATCTTTTCTGTGTTAAAACACTGGCTCTCATAATCAAATTTCTATCTGGTACCAAATCTCAATTTGTTACAAAGCAGTGCTCTGTGCTTGCTACGGTAACAACAAACAAAATTCTATTTCTATCCTTCTATTCTGACCAATAATGGTCATAGGCTATACCACAGTCTCTGTCATGAAGTTCACGTGGTTCTTGCTTTCTTAAAAAAATGTAAATTTATGCTAGTTAATTCTATTCTGGGATTAGACCCTACTTTTCTCACTCTTTCAATATTCTTTAAGGTCTGGACGAGACATGGTAAGTTTGACATCATAAATTATTCAAGGAAAGTGACATTATAAATATACTTGATTTTGGAAGGCTATTCATCAAAAGGCTAATATTTATTAATCATATTGTACATCAATGCATACACAAAAAATGTATTCTTGATATCAACATTCTTTACTCATATCAGAAAATCAACATTAAACAAAATGTGTAATGTCCTTGAAAATAAACAAGAGAACAAAGGAAGTATACCATCACTTTCATTCTCTACACACTTATTCATTTGACTGCTCTTCAATCATCAGTTTTAATTTATATATAACAAAAATACATATCTTTGAACAAAAAACAATAGGTAAAAGACAATCACCATGATGTATAATTTTAGTTTATAGTTAGGAAAAATACAAATTACTTTTTAAATTTACGATTATTTTTCAATATTGCAAGGGTAACTGAATTTGCGCATAAATAAGGAAGACATCCATACATTAAAGAATATTCCCAATAGCAAATAAAAAATTAAGTTACTGGCTGTCATATATATAGGAGTCCAATAGGTTAATTCGTGGCTCAATGAAAGCACTAGTTTACAATAAATTATACTGTATTCCAAATAATGTATCCACAAATTTTTGTGCCTTGATGTGTTATGTTCAGATATAGAGTTTTGGAAGGTAGTTATAAGGTCTATAAATACAAAGTAAATTAAATTATACTCTGAATGCACAAAATAATTACCATCTAACATTTGCCTTATATTCATCACTGATTGATAGTCTCTTAACAGATTCATAACCAAGAATGATCATAAATGAAAATATACAGGATTGAAACATTCTAGGGGATAAACCTTTGGTAAAAATTCTAATTTGTTCCTCTTGCCACAAAAGACGAAAAGTGTGACCAAATCCTCCCGTTCGGTGCACCTGTAAAAATATATTTGGTAAAGAAATATGGTTTATAACATCTAACATACATTACTGAGACTATAGAAATATACTATGATTATCATTACAAGCTAGCTGCAACCCTATTTGGAAAAGCAGGATACTATAAGCCAGAGGTACACTAGAACAGGGAAAAATTGCCCAGTGAGGAAAGAAAACAAGGAAATAAATAAACTAGAGTACATACTTGTACTGTATATGAGAATTAACAAATAACGAACAAAATATCTTAAGATCAATAACAACGTTAAAATAGATCTTTCTTATATAACCTATGAAGAGAGACATATGTCTGCCTGTTCAACATAAAACCATTCGCTGTAAGTTTGAACTTCTGGAGTTCCACGATTCAACTGCCTGATTAGGAAGATCACTCCACAATCTGGTCAAAGCTCGAATAAAGCTTCTAGAATACTGTGTAGTATTGAGCCTTATAATGGCAAAGGGCAGACTGTTAGAATTAACTGCATATCTAGTAATACATACAAGATGGTATAGTCTGGGAAGATATGAATACAAAGGATGGTCAGAATCAAGAAAAATCTTATGCAATATGCATAAAGAATTAAATGAACGAGTGCCAGAAATTATCTATATCAGGAATAGGAAAATGATATTTTGATTATAAAATAAATTTTTGAATATACTTACCCGGTGAATATATAATAGCTGACGTCTCGGACGGCTCGACAGAAAAACACAAAAACTCGCGAGCGATCGCCATGAAGGTTGCGGGTGTGCCCACCAGCGCCAACTATCGGCCAGATACCGCATATACATGTAAACAGCTCCAGTTCTTCTCATCCCGCTGGGTCTCTATCGGGGAGGAAGGGGGGGCCTTTAATTTATATATTCACCGGGTAAGTATATTCAAAAATTTATTTTATAATCAAAATATCATTTTTAAATATTAAACTTAGCCGGTGAATATATAATAGCTGATTCACACCCATGGTGGTGGGTAGAGACCAGTATTAATACAGTTTACGGCGTATATGCTTAGAGTTTTTGACAGTTATATCATAACATAACCCAAATAAATATAGGTACCTGGTAAGGAAGCTGACTTTGACGATTACTCTGCCTTGTTAGTCTGCTTTCCTCACGAAGCCCAACCATCCTCTTAGGATGCTGAAAGACTCCCAGGAGCTGAAGTATCAAGGGCGGCAACCCATACAACAGGACCTCATCAAACCCCTAATCTGGGCGCTCTCAAGAAATGACATTTGACCACCCGCCAAATCAACCAGGATTCGAAAGGCTTCTTAGCCTTCCGTACAACCCAAAAACAAGATTAAAAACATTTCAAGAGACAGATTAAAAGGATATTGGAATTAAGGGAATGTAGTGGTAGAACCCTCACCCACTACTGCACTCGCTGCAACGAATGGACCCAGTGTGTAGCAGTCCTCATAAAGAGTCTGGACATCTTTTTAAGTAAAATGACGCGAATACCGACTTGCTTCTCCAAAAGGTCGCGTCCATAATACTTCGCAGAGATCTATTTTGCTTAAAGGCCACGGAAGTTGCTATAGCTCTTACTTCGTGTGTCTTAACCTTAAGCAAGCAACGGTCTTTTTCACTCAAGTGAGAATGAGCCTCTCGGATTAAAAATCTGATAAAATATGACAAAGCATTCTTTGACATAGGTAATGATGGCTTCTTAACTGAGCACCATAAGGCCTCAGATCCACCTCGTAAGGACTTAGTACGAGCTAAGTAGAACTTAAGAGCTCTAACTGGACACAGTACTCTTTCAAATTCGTTGCCTACGATCTCTGACAGGCAAGGTATATCAAATGACTTGGGCCAAGGACGAGAAAGCAGTTCATTTTTGGGCAGGAAACCAAGCTGAAGTGAACATGTGGCTTTATCTGTGGAAAAGCCGATGTTCTTACTGAAGGCATGAATCTCACTGACCCTTTTAGCCGAAGCCAAGCACACTAAGAAAAGTGTCTTGAGGGTGAGATCCTTCAGGGAGGCTGAATGTAATGGCTCAAACCTGTCTGACATCAGGAACCTTAGGACCACGTCTAAGTTCCATCCAGGAGTTGCCATACGACGTTCCTTAGAGGTCTCGAAAGACTTAAGGAGATCTTGGAGATCTTTATTATTGGAAAGATCTAAGCCTCTATGTCAAAAGACCGAAGCCAACATGCTCCTGTAGCCCTTAATAGTGGGTGCTGAGAGGGAGCGAACCTTTCTCAGATGTAAGAGAAAATCTGCGATTTGGGCTACAGAGGTACTGGAAGAGGACACAGATGCTGACTTGCACCAGTCTCGGAAGACTTCCCACTTCGACTGGTATACTTTGATGGTAGAAGCTCTCCTAGCTCTCGCAATCGCTCTGGCTGCCTCCTTCGAAAAGCCTCGAGCTCTTGAGTGTCTTTCGATAGTCTGAAGGCAGTCAGACGAAGCGCGGGGAGGCTTTGATGAAGATCCTTTACGTGGGGCTGTCGTAAGAGATCTACCCTTAGAGGAAGACTCCTGGGAATGTCTACCAGCCATTGAAGTACCTCTGTGAACCACTCTCTCGCGGGCCAGAGGGGAGCAACCAACGTCAACCTTGTCCCTTCGTGAGAGGCGAACTTCTGCAGTACCTTGTTGACTATCTTGAATGGTGGGAATGCATACAAGTCCAGGTGAGACCAGTCCAGTAGAAACGCGTCTATGTGGATCGCCTCTGGATCTGGGACTGGCGAGCAATAGATTGGGAGCCTTTTGGTCAACGAGGTGGCAAAGAGGTCTATGGTGGGTTGACCCAAGTCGCCCAAAGACTCTTGCACACGTCCTTGTGGAGGGTCCTTTCCGTGGGGATCACCTGACCTCTCCGACTGAGACAGTCTGCCAAGACGTTCAAGTCCCCCTGGATGAATCTTGTCAACAGGGAGATGCCTCGATTTTTTTACCATATGAGGAGGTCCCTTGCGATCACGTACAGCGTGTGGGAGTGAGTGC
Source organism: Palaemon carinicauda (assembly GCF_036898095.1). Classification (NCBI taxonomy): domain Eukaryota; kingdom Metazoa; phylum Arthropoda; class Malacostraca; order Decapoda; family Palaemonidae; genus Palaemon; species Palaemon carinicauda. The sequence continues at coordinate 74,989,329 of NC_090742.1, read as the reverse complement.
CTCCTTGCTTGGAGATGTACGCCAAAGCTGTGTTGTTGTCTGAATTGACCTCTACCACTTTGTTTCGAAGAATGCTCTCGAAATTCATCAAGGCTAAGTGGACTGCTAATAGCTCCTTGCCGTTGAAGTGCATGCTCTTCTGAACTGAGGTCCAAAGACCCGAGCATTCCCGACCATCCAGAGTCGCACCCCAACCCAAATCCGACGCGTCTGAGAACAACACGTGGTTTGGGTTCTTGACTGCTAGGGACAGACCCTCTCTCAGACTGATGTTGCTGTCCCACCAGTTCAGGCATGCTTTTACTGGTTCGGAGACCGGGATTGATACAGCCTCTAAAGTCTTGCTCTTGTTCCAGTGAGAGTCTAGATGGAACTGGAGAGGGCGAAGGTGAAGTCTCCCTAGCGAGACAAACTGCTCCAGGGATGACAGAGTTCCTACGAGACTCATCCAACTTCTTACTGAACAACGTTCTCTTTTCAGCATGAGTCGGACTTTGAGCAGGGCTTGTTCTATTCGGGTGACAGACGGAAAAGCCCGAAAAACTAGACTGCGAATCTCCATCCCCAAATATAGAATCGTCTGGGATGGAATCAGTTGGGACTTTTCTAAGTTGACCAAAAGTCCCAACTCCTTTGCCAGACCCAACGTCCAGTGTAGATCCTGCAGACAGCGATGACTGGACGATGCTCTGAGAAGCCAGTCGTCCAAGTACAGGGAGGCTCGAATTCCCGATAAATGAAGGAATTTTGCCACATTCCTCATGAGCCTCGTAAACACGAGAGGAGCAGGACTGAGGCCGAAGCACAGTGCTCGAAACTGGTACACCACATTCCTGTAAACAAACCTCAGAAACGGTTGGGAATCCGGGTGTATAGGAATGTGGAAGTACGCATCTCGCAGGTCGAGAGAGACCATCCAGTCTCCCTCTCTGACCGCTGCTAAGACGGACTTCGTGGTCTCCATCGTAAATTTTGTTTTCGTAACAAAAACGTTGAGCGCACTGACGTCTAGCACTGGCCTCCAACCTCCTGTATGCTTTGGGACTAGGAAGAGACGGTTGTAAAACCCCGGTGATTGAAGGTCCGAGACTTTCACCACCGCTCCCTTCTCTAGCAACAGAGACACTTCGTGATGTAGAGCTTGTCTCTTTGACTCCTCTCGATACCTGGGAGAGAGGTCTATGGGAACTGTTACTAGAGGAGGTCTGCGTACAAAAGGTATTTTGTACCCCTCCTTGAGCAACAGAACAGACTCTTGGTCTGCACCCCTCTTCTCCCAGGCCTGCCAGAAGTTGTTCAGTCTGGCCCCTACCGCTGTCTGAGGACGTGGGCAGTCAGACTCTGCCACGGGAGGACTTGGCTCTTCTCCTCTTACCTCTCTTTCCCTCGGCACGAGAGCCTCCCCTGCTGGGAGCTCTGCCACGAAAGGGCGGGATAAACCTAGACGCAGGAGTCTCGATTCTGGGTCTCACAACAAAGGATGAAGAAGGAGCTCCCTTGCGAGCAGAAGAAGCCATCAGGTCATGTGTGTCCTTCTGCACAAGCGAAGCAGCAATGTCCTTAATCAGCTGTTGTGGAAACAAGGCAGCCGATAAGGGAGCAAAGAGCAGTTCCGATCTTTGACAGGGAGTAACTCCTGCTGAAAGGAAAGAGCAAAGGGTTTCTCTCTTCTTCAAGACTCCCGACGTAAAGGTGGAGGCGAGCTCATTGGAGCCATCGCGGATGGCTTTGTCCATACAAGACATAATAAGTAAGGATACATCTTGGTCAGCAGACGAGATCTTCCTACTTAATGCTCCTAGAGACCAATCTAGAAAGTTAAAAACTTCAAAGGCCCTGTATACGCCTTTAAGGAGATGGTCAAGGTCCGAGGAGGACCAACAAATTTTCGAGCGTCTCATGGCCAGGCGACGGGGAGAGTCTACGAGGCTTGAGAAGTCACCCTGGGCAGAGGCAGGGACTCCCAAGCCGAGAACTTCTCCCGTGTCATACCAGACGCTCGATCTAGAAGCTAGCTTAAAAGGTGGGAAGGCAAAGGCCGTCTTCCCCAAACTCCTCCTGGTAACCAACCAGTCGCCTAGAAGACGTAAAGCCCTCTTAGAAGAGCGAGAAAGCACTAGCTTAGTAAAGGCAGGCTTGGTAGCAGCTAAGCCTAGCGCAAACTCAGACGGAGGCGAACGAGGAGCAACAGTAACAAAATGATCTGGGAAAAGATCCTTGAAAATCATCATGATTTTCTTAAAATCCATCGAAGGTTGTACAGCCTTAGGTTCTTCTACATCAGATAAAACGTCCAAAGGATTATCATTAGGAGGAGGATCAGCAACGTCCTCATCTGAAGGAACCTCGTCCGACAACTGATGAGTCTCAAGCAAGGGAGAGACCTGCCTTGGTGGCAATGCTTGACAAGCAGAGTCCACACGCAAAGGAGCATCAGTAGCAGTCCAGGACGCTACGTCATGTAACTGCTTAACGGACTGACTAGCAACAACAACAGGAGCGGGAGGACGCTCGACGTCAAGTCGAGACTGCCTTGACTGCCTAGATTGAGCAGTTAAAACAACTCTTGACTGCGGTGCTTGACGCTCAACGTCAAAACAAGTCAACTTAGCTGGTTGGTGAACGTCCTGAACGTCAACACGAGCATGCGGCAGCGGCTGAACGTCCACAAGCGGCTGAAAGTCAACACGGGACTGCATCGAGTGAGGCTCTAAGTCACGTGACTGACGTGACTTTGTAACGTCAACGTCAACAGGACGAGCAAAGGCTCGTTTGGGCGGCTGACGGCCAGGATCTCGATCAGCGTAACGGCGAGGATCATCGTGAACCTGCTCAGCAGTATACTCCTCCATAAGGGAGGCAAGCTTACAGTATTCTGCATATCCTGCAGGACAACCCATTTAGGATCAACGGGAGTGGGTACGGGTCGAGACGATGGTACCGTCTGTGACTGCAAAACATTGCCTAAACTAACTCTCTCGGAGCCCGTGTTACGCTTCTGTTTAGGCGGCGAGCAGTCTTCCGATGACTGCACAGGGTCAGAGCTGTCCCAATGGCTACAACCAGGACGCTGGACCTGTCCTGAAGGGACTGACTTCCGCTTTAAGGGTCTCGAAACCTTGCTCCACGGTTTCTTACGCGAGAAGCCTTCGGATGACGAGGAGAAAACCGCCTCGCTCGTCTTATGGTAGGGGCGGTCTTGACGAGACACGCCCGAAACCATAGAGGGAACGTCTGTTCGTTGGTTAAAGCCTCTCGTCCCCATAAGTCCTACGACATTACTTCTCCCTGGTGCATGGGAGCTTGCAAGAGGTCTCGGACTAGGCGAACGACAAGCACGAACAGACGAACCCTCGGTCGCAACACTGATAACACTTTGCGCACTAATCACTTTATCCCCACGATTTTCTAATGTGGCACTCTGACACTTTAACACTTTTACATCCGCCATGAGTTGATTACGGTCCGTAGCCAAAGATTCAACTCTCTCGCCCAACGCTTGAATGTGCCATTCAAGCGTTGATGGTTCATGAGTGCTAGTAGAAGGTTCAGGCACAACTACTACTGGGGAAGGATTAGGTTCAGGGGCATGGGAGGAGGAAAATTCTAACGATCTAGAGGAACTTCTCCTCACCCTATCTCTCTCTAGCTTACGAGAATACTTATCAAACTCTAGCCAGTCGAATTCCGAAAGTACCACGCACTCATCACACCGATCTCCTAATTGACAGGTTTTACAACGGCAATTAGAACACACGGTATGTGGGTCGAGAGAGGCCTTTGGAAGACGTTTGTTACAATCCCTAGCATTACATTTACGAAATTTAGGAATTGGAGAAGGGTCAGCCATTTTGAAAAGTCAAAGAAAATCCAAAAACAATCCAAAGTCATCAACAATAAAATCTATCCAAAAAAGAGTTCAAGAGTTTTAATTGAAGATAAAAACACCTGCACTGCGAAAGCTCAAAACCAAAAAGAAGTACTTCACCAAGAATGACGAAAAACTCCAGGTCAACAGCGAGTAATGGAATCAACTTGTTGACAAGACCGACAGAGAAGAACTGGAGCTGTTTACATGTATATGCGGTATCTGGCCGATAGTTGGCGCTGGTGGGCACACCCGCAACCTTCATGGCGATCGCTCGCGAGTTTTTGTGTTTTTCTGTCGAGCCGTCCGAGACGTCAGCTATTATATATTCACCGGCTAAGTTTAATATTTAAAATTTAATAGACAGCAAGTTTTTGTTTAACAAATTAAGACGAGATTCAGCAGCTGAAGACCACACAGGAGAACATTACTAAAACTAGACAGAATAAAAGAATTAAAATATATCTTCAGAATAGATTGATCACCGAAAATCTTAAACGACTTTCTCAATAAGCTAATTTTTTTTGTCCAAAAGAAGAAACAGGCTGAATGTGTTTCTGTAAAGTAAATTTGCAATCAAGAAACAAACCTAAAGTTTTAGGTCATATAAAGATAAAGAAACTTTATCAATGCAGATATCTAGAGGTTGAGAAGCCACTCCTAAACCTGCTTTGCAGAGATCTCGAGGTTGAGGAGCCACTCCTAAACCTGCTTACAATCATACTTTGAGTTTTGTTAGGAATTTGAGCCATGGGCCAGGCAAGCCCACTAATTTTAGCTAGATCTATTTCTACTAGAACACCCTTTCCTGAAATGGACGATCCAGTGAAAAAGATGTTGTTATGTTATGCATAGCTGAAGAGGGGTATTGGTGCCTCTATTAGAGGGGCAATTGTCATTGAGACAATAGATGATTTTCAAACATTGGGTAGTGATCATATATTACCTACATTCCTTAAGCTTAGGCTGTACTGTAATACTGTATATCCACATTGCCATGTCCTTTTATTTGCTTTGGAGTATACTGTATTTCAGACAAATTTCTTTTACTTTTACTATTTTCTGTATTTTCAAAAGGTGTATTAGACCAGCACTAGCTTAATTAGTGTAAATGTTGCTTAATGGATTAAAAGACACTAACATACAAGAATTGACTACCAGTAGTTTGGAAGCAGCTCTTGTTACTACCTGGCTGAGCAGAATAAACCAAGCTGGTATCACCATCTGGTGACATCTCAAGAGACTTTGGGACTATCATTCTTTCATGCTAAAATATTAATTTTATCACTTCTTTCATGATGTTATCTTAAAGAAATTGAGCAAATCAATTTAGGGGAAAGATTCACTAAAATATTAATATTGTGACATTTGGAAATAGCTTTCACTCATCAACAAATCTGCATCAAGTCCTAATCCTCATTTTTTTATGGCATATTGGTGTCTAGTACTTTGCCCCTTCTTTCGTATCTATATTCTTGATGTTTGTTAACTATAGCGTAAATTGTATACAGTATACTGCTGTTCTTTCCAAGGTTTGCTAACCTATGTCCAGATAATTCGGCTATGTAATCTATTTTGCTCTACTATATTATACCATTCACTTATTGACCCTTTTACCCCCAAAGGACGTACTGGTATGTTTCACAAAAGCCATCCCTTTACCCCCATGGACGTACCGGTACGTCCTTGCAAAAAAATGCTATAATTTTTTTTTTTTTTTTTCATATTTTTGATAATTTTTTGAGAAAATTCAGGCATTTTCCAAGAGAATGAGATCAACCTGACCTCTCTATGACAAAAATTAAGGCTGTTAGAGCAATTTTAAAAAAATATACTGCAAAATGTGCTGGGAAAAATATAACCCCCTGGGGGTTAAGGGTTGAAAATTTCCAAATACCCCGGGGGTAAAAGGGTTAATTCTGTGATACATATCTAATTCAAATTTTTCTTATACTGTGCTATATAATTCTGACGTTACACAAGTAAAGGTATACTAACCTGCAACCTTGCTCTGACAATATCTAGGGGGTTAGTTATCAAAACAGTAGTACAACCACCCAATGGCGCTGCTATGCACTGAAGAAGTAATGCTGACGTTCCCACAGGAGCAATACGTACCAGATGATCTATCAAAAAAAAGGGAGAAAAAAATAATTAAAGAATATTGAAGCCAGAATCTTACAAACCCGTTACATCACAGTTCTCATAAATTGTGAAAAAGGGATATTACTAAATATTTTTCTTTATAAACTTTGAAGATAAAACTAGAAATAACACAATCTATATTGACCAGATAAAAAAGGTAAAGTGCTTCCTTTCAGTATTTGAACAACTGTACCTTTTTACTTGGATGTAAAAGTCATTCTTCATTGGAAAATATTGTTTTTAATACTTATATGTGTATATAATATATTAAATAATACATACATATACTATATATATATATATATATATATATATATATATATATATATATATATATATACATACATATAAATACATATATACATACATACATACATATATATATATATATATATATATATATATATATACATATATATATATATATATATATATATATATATATATATATATATATATATATATATATACAGTGAGCCCTCGCTACTTCGCGGTTCGACCATCGAGGATTCACCAATTCGCGGATTTTTTCATAACGCATGTATATACACATATCGCGGATTTTCCGGAAATTTCGAAAATACCGCGATATATGAAGACCCCAAATACGTATTTCGTTAATTCCATTAATAATGTAATTAGTAATATCTGCTCTTACTGATGGTTCATTGCATTACATATGACATATAATTCAGTACAGAAAGAAATAAAACATGAAAAGAGAATGTGATCATACGATAATTCAGTATACAGTACGTAGTAAAATTAAATCGAACATGAAACGCAAATCAGATGCAGTCATACCGTATTTGAATGGTGTAAGGCTGCTGATGGCTACTACTACAAATGTAATGGATGTGCATTTTTTCCATGAATCTTTTGTATGTATACGTACGTAGTACTGCATCCAATAATATTCTTTGTTGCAAATATCACATCTCGAATAAGCGTACATATCCTACAACAAAAAAAGCGTAAAAGAGCGTACGTAAAGCTGTATACGTAGTACCTTGTATTTGAATTGGTAACTACTACGTAGCATGTAAGACGGATTGTGATTGGTTCAAGTGCTGATAGATGACGAATCAGAACCCAAGTTTTGAAATCTAGCCAGTGATTGGTGTTTTGACCGCTTCTCCAAACTCCAGCATCTTTTCGCGGCCACTTTGTTCGCCGCTCTCTCGCCGGGTAGATGCTGCTACGTTATTGTGAACTTTAATCTGTGCTGTGCGTGACTGTTTAAAGTTGAACTTTTTGTTGAACTTTCTGTTTAACCCCTACTGTACAATGGCTCCCAAGCATTCTGCTTCTGCTAAGGCTGGTAGTGAGTCTAAACGCCACCGAAAGATGATGACGATTGCTGAGAAGGTGACGCTTCTCGATATGTTAAAAGAAGGCAGAAGATACGCGGCCGCAGCCCGCCATTTTGGAGTGAACGAATCCACCGTTCGCTACATCAAGAAGGACGAGGCGAACATTAGAAAGACGGCTACCATCACCTTTAGCAGATCAGCGAAGCGAGTAGTTACCACGCGTAATAAAACGATCGTACGCATGGAAGGTGCTTTAGCAGTCTGGATTGCCGACTGCCGGAAGAAGAATATAGCCTTGGATACGAATACCATCCGAACCAAGGCTTTGAGCTTGTATGAGAATTTTGCGGCAAAGGAACCTCAAGACGACGATGGCGACCATGCTGAAGAAGATGATGATGTAGATGAACCTCAACCAGGGACATCCACTGATTCCCAGCGTCAGAAACAACGTTTTTCCGCCAGCAAAGGATGGTTTGCGAAGTTTCAGAAACGCTTTGGCCTGAAAAGCGTTTCCCTGCATGGCGAGGCTGCTTCCGCTGACACTGCCGCTGCTGAAACTTACGCGAACGAGACGTTCAAGAACATTATCGCTGAAGGTGGATACAAGCCGGAATAAGTGTTTAATATGGATGAGACCGGCTTGTTTTGGAAGAGAATGCCGTCGCGAACTTTCCTGTTCAAAGAAGAAGCCAAAGCCTCTGGCTTTAAAGCATTCAAAGATCGTGTTACCCTCGTGATGTGTGGCAATGCTGCTGGATTTTTGCTAAAGCCGGGGCTTATTTACAAGTTGAAAAATCCTCGCGCTTTGAAAAATAAAAATAAGAATCTCCTTCCCGTGTACTGGATGCATAATCAAAAAGCATGGATTACGAAGATGCTGACCTCCAACTGGTTCCACCAGTGTTTTATCCCGCAAGTCAGCAAATATCTCGTAGAGAAGGGCTTGCCATTTAAGATCCTTCTTCTTATGGATAACGCTGGTGGACACGCACTGGTCGCATGAGGGCATTCAGGTTGAGTTCCTGCCACCCAGCACCACGTCATTAATTCAACCGATGGACCAGGGTGTTATCAGGGCGTTCAAGGCCCTCTACACGAAGAATACCTTGGCGGACCTCGTTGCGTGTGTGAATGCTGCCCAAGAAGATGAAGATGAAAATTTCAATTTGAAGGCGTACTGGCGGAAGTACACAATAGCCATGTGCCTGCAGAACATCCAGAAGGCACTGCAAGAAATGAAACCTGCTACTGTCAATGCGAGCTGGAAGAAGGTGTGGCCCCAGATTGTTTACGATGACGAGGGATTTACACCGTCTGAGATTCAACACTCTGCAATACGCAAATCTGTGCAGTTGGCTGCGATAATTGGAGGTGACGGGTTTGGCGACATGACGACTGAAGACGTCGACGAGTTGTTGGACTGCCATTCCCAGCCGCTAACTGACGCAGACCTAGAAGACCTGACGAAATCGGCCAGTGAAGAAGACAGTGAAACGCAGGAAGAGACCCAAGAAAATGTCGAAGAAACGGGCTTAACATTAGAACGGCTTGCCAAGTTCTGCAACCATGTGAAGGAGGTGAAAGAAATGTCGCAAGAGTGGGACGAGGATATGGTTCGGTCTATGCAATTCTGCAACAAGATCGATGACATCATGACTCCCTACAGGATGCTCTTCGAGCGAAAAAAGAAGCAGCGGCAGCAACTTCCGATCACAATGTTCTTCCAGCCTCGCAAAAAAGAGCCAGTTCCTCCTGCTACTACGCCTTCGGAAGAAATTGAAGAAGTGTCCCAGGAAGAAGTTGAAGAGGTGTCCCAGGAAAAGACACCTCCGTCTGAAGAGACGTAAAATACTATCATTGGCTGCACAGTAGAAGACATCATCAGCTTCATCATCATCATTTCTACTGTGCAGAAAATTCATCGCCATCATTATTCAAGTTTTTCTTCAACTTCTTTCGTGGTGAGTACAGTAACAATCTTTATTTTTTTTATACATGTTTTACTTTAATATTCTAACATTTTAATATTTGTGCCTGTTTTAGTTTAGTAAGCATTAAGTTAAAGGGAAGGTTTTAAAAGTCTGAATACTGTATACATGTTATAACCTATCATATTTTTTTGTTTAAAATTTACATTTATGTACGTAAAACAACTCTCTCTCTCTCTCTCTCTCTCTCTCTCTCTCTCTCTCTCTCTCTCTCTCTCTCTCTCTCTCTCTCTCTCTCTCTCTCTCTCTCGTAAATTGTTTTCCTGCTTTGCTACGTATGTACTGTATGATTTTATATAGATACGGTAAATAATATTTGTAATAACATATTTTCTAAAAGCTTTTACTGTAATATCATTATTTATCACTTTCATCATGCGCGTTAAATGCCTTCGTTTGTTTATTACGATCGAAGATGGAGCGTACTTTATGACGCCGCCTGAAAAACATTTCATTTGGAAGTCCTAAGAAAAATTAAGTAAAACATTGGTAATAACAAAATCAACATACTGAATAATCAATATAATTGATGCAAAAACTAACCTATACACAGATGTGTAAATGCGTTTGTTTCTTCATTATGATCAGAGATAAACGTAAACAAAACATTGGCTGCCATTTTTTATCGTGCTTTTTGGCGTGTTTAGGAAACGCATGATATAAAATCGCCTTTAATATTTGTGCCTGTTTTAGTTTAGGGTACTGTAGTACATGCATTAAGTGTTCTGTACATTAAAGGGTAGTTTGTTAACAGTACTACGTACAAGGGAAGGTTTTAAAAGTCTGAATATACATGTTAAATAAATACGTAAATATGGTGTCACTACTTCGCGGATTTTCACCTATCGCGGTCGGGTCTGGAACCTATCTACCGCGATAAACGAGGGCTCACTGTATATATATATATATATATATACTGTGTGTATATATATATATATATATATATATATATATATATATATATATATACATATATACACACATATGTTATATTGAATGGAGAATTACTTGAGGAGGTGGATCAGTTTAAGTACTTGGGGTCTGTTGTTGCAGCAAATGGTTGAGCGGAAACAGATGTACGTCAGAGAGTGAGTGAAGGATGCAAAGTGTTGGGGGCAGTTAAGGGAGCAGTAAAAAAAAAATAGAGGGTAAAGAGAGTTCTGTATGAGAAAGTGATTGTACCAACTGTGATATATGGATCGGAGTTGTGGGGAATGAAAGTGATGGAGAAACAGAAATTGAATGTGTTTGAGATGAAGTGTCTAAGGAGTATGGCTGGTGTATCTCGAGTAGATAGGGTTAGGAACGAAGTGGTGAGGGAGAGAACGGGTGTAAGAAATGAGTTAGCGGCTAGAGTGGATATGAATGTGTTGAGGTGGTTTGGCCATGTTGAGAGAATGGAAAATGGTTGTCTGCTAAAGAAGGTGATGAATGCAAGAGTTGATGGCAGAAGTACAAGAGGAAGGCCAAGGTTTGGGTGGATGGATGGTGTGAAGAAAGCTCTGGGTGATAGGAGGATAGATGTGAGAGAGGCAAGAGAGCGTGCTAGAAACAGGAATGAATGGCGAGCGATTGTGACGCAGTTCCGGTAGGCCCTGCTGCTTCCTCCGGTGCCTTAGATGACCGCGGAGGTAGCAGCAGTAGGGGATTCAGCATTATGAAGCTTCATCTGTGGTGGATAATGTGGGAGGTTGGGCTTTGACACCCTAGCAGTACCAGCTGAACTCGGTTGAGTCCCTGGTTAGGCTGAAGGAACGTAGAGAGTAGAGGTCCCCTTTTTGTTTTGTTTCTTTGTTGATGTCGGCTACCCCCCAAAAGTGGGGGAAGTGCCTTTGGTATATGTATGTATGTATTCAGTTCTTTTCAATTCTTTTCCAATAACCTACCTCTTCTACCAATATACATTATTATTTTCTTCCCTGTCTACTTCTGCTAAAGCTTGGAAACTTATTCTCAATTGCCCTTTGTACAAATTGATGTCTTTCATATACAATGTCTCATTGCTTTACTGTCCAGTATTCCAATCTCTTTTGTTTGCCCTCTTATAGTGATTTCCAACTATTCTCTTCAGCTGAAACCTTTTTAACAGTGCTATTTTATCTAACTTTTCAGTTGGAGCTTTTGGGCTTTTAGTATTTTGTTTTTCCAACTAGGGTTGTAGCTTAGCTATTAATAATAATGAAAGCAATGATTACTATCTTTTCCCTCTATTGGCCGTCTATTTCCATTGTCTTATCGACTGTCACATCATTTCTCCTCTCGTTTAGCAGTCTTTACTTTTGGTGCTACATGTTTTTATTCTCACGTTCCTCATGCTTGTATGTTGTCAACTGAATAAGAATCTACAAATGCCAAAGGAAGCGAGAAAATATTCAGGTTATTAAAGTGACTGAAGAATGACGGGAAACATGAAAAGAAAAACGTATGCATGGTACAAAAATGTATAAATTAAGGTTAAAAAGAAAGATACTGGAATGACTAAAGCCGTACTGAATTCTCAGCTAAGAAAACAGATACAAGTTTGAGGATGCTAGCTTGACAAGAGGGACCCATAAAGAATATTGATCCTAGGAAATCTGTAAAACGGAAAAACCTAAGGTTCACTCAGAATTACAAGCAACTTAATAAATACAAGAACAGTTTATCCCCGAACTTATCAGAATATATGAAAAGCTGATGAATAGAAAGGAACAACAAAACCTGAGTGAAATAAAGATATCTCTATCTATTTACCAAGGCTTTTCCCCAAATTCTGGGGGGTAGTCAACATCATAAAGATATATATATATAAAAGTAGAAATAATACAGGAATGAAATTGCTTGCGCATCTTGTGAAAATATTGCAGACAGTCAAGAAGTTGATAAAATTGTTTAAAATTAATCATATTCGGTTTGCTTTATGATCAAGATACCAACTGAAGCAATTACAAGAAATTTACCATAAAAAGAGTAGGAGCTTATGACAAATATTTGAGGATCTAGAGAAGGCATTGGAGATTGCACCAAGATAACAATTTACATGGGCATCATGTAAGCAAAGGGTACACAAAAACTTGTGTAACTCTTACATAACTTCATATCTCAAGTGAAGATACAGTAGTGGTATGTGTATCAAAAGAATCAAAGATAAATATGGGTATGCACCAATAATCAGACTGGAGCCTTTTAAAGTTTGCAAAGTAATTGAAGGAATACAGATGAGAGCCCCTCCCCTCTAGGAGCTCTAGTAGGCTTATGTACTTAGGGTTGACAGCAGAATCTGAAGAAGGTATCTTGTAAATAAAGAATCATAATGGAGAGATTGGAAATAAACATAAATGCTTATACAACTGGAAATGAAGCAAGAGAAACAGAAGTCAAAGAAAAAGTCTAATTGGCTGCTATGAAAAAGTTATAGGGTTTATATCAGTACTGTACATCTAATGTAAGAGATATTGTCTCAGAAAATTTTCAGAATTAAAAAATGTATCATCTATTCCTCCTACGCCTATTGATGCAAAGGGCCTCGATTAGATTTCGCCAATCGTCTCTATCTTGACCTTTTAATTCAGCACTTCTCCATTCATCATCATCTACTCCATGCTTCATAGTCCTCAGCCATGTAGGCTTGGGTCTCCCAACTCTTCTAGTGCTTTGTGGAGCCCAATTAATTGTTTGGTGAACTAATCTCTCTTGGGGAGTGTGAAGAGCATACCCAAACCATCTCCATCTACCCCTCACCATAATCTCATCCATATACTGTGCGACACTCGATTAATCTCTCTTGTAATTTCATTTCTAATCCTGTCCTGCCATTTAACTCACAATATCCTTCTGTGGGCTTTGTTCTCAAATCTAATACATCTGTTGGGGATTGTTTCATTGTCATATCATGACCCCTGTCCATACAGTAACACCAATATCACTAAAGTAATATATAGTATGATTTTCATATATCATTTCAGGCAATTTTATTACCAAATTTTACTTAACCTAGCCATTGTCTGATCTCCTTTTTTCAATTTTTCACTAAACTAATTCTAAAGACTCTGTATTGGAGATCATAGTTCCTAAATACTTAAATGATTCTACCTCATTAATCCTTTCTCCTTCCAATGATATTTCATCTTCCAGTGCATATTCCATTCTCATCAATTCTGTCTTTCTATTTATCTTGAGACCAACCTTATGTGATAATTCATGCATTCTAGTAAGCAAGCATTGCAAATCCTGTAGTTTTCTGCAAATAAGGACAATATCATCAGCATAGTCTAGGTCTACTAATTTCCTATTACCAATCCAGTCTAATCCTTCTCCACCATCTCCAACTGTTCTACACATTACAAAATCCAAGAGGAGGATAAACAACATAGGCAACAACATATTCCCTCACCATGCACTTGCTATGCTCATGAACAGACTAAATCAAATTCAAATATTTAAGAGGAATTCCATAATAACGCAGGACTCTCCACAAAATTGGCCGGTGCACACTATCAAAGGCTTTTCCAAAGTTCACAATGCCATCAAAATGAATTTCTATATTCTACGCATTGCTGCACGTCTCAAAAATATTAGGACCAAGAGATTTTTACGGCCCTATTTATAATAGAAAAGCAATGCTTGGTTTTCTTCTCAATCTTACTAAATAACTAAAAAGAGGTTCACAAGTGCATAATTTGCCAGATGGTTAAGTCCAGCAGAAATATATTTGCTACCATGGCGACCTATTGTTCTGGTAAGCAAAGATTAAATAGGCAGTACTAAAAAGTAACTGCGACCTACATGGAATGGAAGATAGGATCAAGTCTATGAATTTGGAATATAAAGCCCAGCACTGGGTTCTTTGAATCCACCTATGTGTAACTGGGGGAAGACTGCAGTTGACATATCAAGTAGAATTGAAGAGGTTGGAAAGCAAGATGAAAGAAAGGAAACAGGAACAGAGGTATAGTAGAAAGCTGAAACGAGAGTGCAGTAATGCCTAAAATGCACTGCTAGAGGTTCAATGATGGCACATCCCCTATCAGATACATGAAATGGAAGAGATAACTAGACTTATGACATAGTAGCAGACAGAGCAAAAACTATAATGGTTATACCAGGCTTGTACTATTTAATACAGTGAAACTTGGGCACTGACAAGGTAAATTGGTACATTTTGAAAAGGTGGGACTGCAGAATGTTAAGATTTACGATCAAAGTGCAGTGGGAAAATTGTATTATGAACAAGGAAGGGGCAGGAAGATGTGGTACCCAGCAGCTTTAAACCCACATCTCACAGACTGAAATGGTTTGACACGTCATGGGAAAGGAATGAGGAATAGTCAAGTCAGAGCAGCATTAAGTATGGTGGTAGAAGGATCCAGACTTCTAGGAAAGGCCCAGAAATAAGGGAAAAAATGTATAGATGAAGACCTAAATCTGAGCAGAATTCAGTCAGAAATGCAATAGAGTGAAACAAATTCATCATAGTCTAATAAAATAAAGGGTAAGATGACACAAAAATTATATGATGAAATACAGAATTTTTTAATCATAAATAAGACTTCCCAAAAGTAGGGGGTGGCAAACCCTGAATCTCACCTGCTGTGGTTTATCACTGCATTGGAAAATATGTGGAGCATAATAATACCAGGCCAGCCAATAAGGTTGGAAGGAAAACCATACTTGTTAACAGTAATAACTCTGCATCTATGAAACACACACACACAAAAAATGTGTTAATAAAAATTACTATGAAATCTTAATGAAAGCTGAATAGCAGAATTATTGATTTAATAATTCAATATCCTTATAAATTTCCTGTGATACCAAATTTCTATAATTTTGAAAGGCCTGATGATTTGGTAAACTTATAATCCATAAAGATGGAAGCATGACAACACAAATAACCAATAAACATATTCAATCAATCAATGCAAGTTGGTTTAGGCGAGTAGCTGCACTATAATTTCTTATAAAGTATTTACCAAAACATCACCAATTGTTTTTACACACTTCACTAAATCAAAAGGTTGAAATGCTTAAATACCAAAAAAAAAAAACTAGTGCTGTACAAATATGATATCTGTATCATGGATAGTACATAAAGTGATCATGAAACATTCAAAACAAAAGTGCTACAAGGACACAGACTTAACCAACAGCTTCACTAAGATGAAGTAATTCTTACCCAAACCAAACCACTCAAGCATATACTTACCCTGATAGAAGTGATAAAATGACCACCATAATGCAGAATTAGGCACATAAGCGCTGATTGATGCTAAATACCCACGATAAAACCCACGGACGCCATCTGTCTTGTATATTTTTCTTACAATTTCAGCGGCAACCTTTAATAAAAAATACAGGTGAAAAATACTATTACATATCATTTGTATGTCTAACTCTTTCAACATTGATAAAAAAGTGAGAGTAGTAAGAAAGTATACTGCATACAGCATACTTGAAATACATTGCTACATTCATTAATAGTACCTTTATACAGTATAGGTTATAATATTAAATAAGGCCAAAAATATCACAATTTTTTTTAAGTAATTTGTATTTCTCCTAACTATACAAACCTGAGTCCTTTACCTAGGAGAATAGATAACAACGAAGCTGGAACACAGCGGTTAAAATTATAATGAAGTGTTCTCCACCATTGGAGAACCTCACTAAGTCAGGATCTCCGTCGCTATCCGATGAGGTAACGATCATTCCAACCCTACTATCTGAGTCTTCCTGTTCAATTTGTCTGCTACCACATTCCTTTTGCCCAGGATGAAACAGGCCGACAGCGAAATTACGTTGAGTTCTGCCCAATCAAGAGTCCTTACCGATAGTTGGTGTTATCTCATTTCAATGTGTGTTTGAAAGACTCGTTGCGCTTTTCGCAGTTCATTTATTTTGGGGTTAGTTATTGGGGGTGGAGAAGGAGAGGAGCAGCGGTAGGAGTAACAGCTGCTCGCGGCTACCACTAAAATTCTCTTGGAAAAGGACAACAGACTTTACCTGGCCATGCCACACTGACCTACAATCTTAACAGTTGGCATAGCTGATGAGGCATAGTACCTCCTTGTTTGTTTACGTGGGACATTACGGTGTTGTTGCCACTCATCCACACCAAAGAGTCAGGACAAAAGAGGGCAAAATTCCTGGAGAGCTAAGGTAGCTGCTCTCAACTCTAAGATGTTGATGCGTTCCCAGCAATCTTGCTCCATCCAGGAACCAGACACCATGTGTTAACCTAGGTGTGCTCCCACTCTTTATGGGATGTATACGTAAAGAGGAGGAATTCCATCAGAGGTAACGAAAGTTCACCTCCTTGAAGTAGGCTCGCTTCCTCCAGCCACTATTGGAGAGCTTTCTTAAATTCCTCTCCTATCCTTACTGGGAAGAGTGGATCATTCAAGTGTTTGAGACCAGGTTGTTTAGAGTTCCCATTGTAACTTTTTTAGCTACGTTAAATGTCCCAGATGTTTCTGCGACTGATAAACTAGAAGGGATTGTTGCAAGATAGGGAGAGCTACCTTCCACAAACGTGAGTCTTTCCTGGGACAGGAAAACATTCCCTTGTACCATCCCTACAAGTATATTCATCCCCAGACAGACGAGTCTTTGAGAAGGGGACAGGACAGACTTCTCTAAATTTATCACAAACCTCCCGTCCTGACAAAATGAGAGACCTCTGTCTAGGAGGAGAAGTTTGTCCTCCGTTCTGCTAGCATCAGCCAATCGTACAGATAGCAGACAAGGCTAATCTTGCTGGCATGAGCCGACAAAGATACAGTTCGAAGATCCTCTTGATGACTTGGGGCAGTGTTGACAGAACAAAGCATAAGACCTTGGACTGAAGAACTTTCCTTGCTACCACTACTTGGAGGTATTTCCTGGAGGGGTGAATTAGGATTTGAAAGTAAGCATCTTTCAAATCAAGGGTAATTTTGCAGTCCTGAGGTCGGATTGCTTGTCTGACTGTGGCTGTCGTTTCCATCCTGAAAGGTGTTTGTCGAATGAACTTGTTGCTGAGAGGTTGATGACCGGTCTCCAGCCTCCATATGCCTTCCTTATAAGAAGCCAACTGAAGCAGCTTGGAGATCTGTCATTGACCTCCTAAAGTGCACCCTTCTGCAACATGTCTTGCAATTCCTCCTGTAGAGCAAGATCTTTTGCCAACCACTGGCAATAAAATGACGATGTTCCCGGGTGAGGAATCAGGGGAGGGGGAGATCTGATAAACAGGAGGAGGTATTCAGATAGAGGGACCTCCACCGTCCATGTCTCTGCTCCGAAGAACCACCACCTCCTCCAGTTGGCCTGCAGGCATCCTCCTCACTGGTGGTAAGGTGGGGGAAATGCCTGTGATGACTGAGTGGTTGCATTCTAGTCCTGACGTTGAAGGCTGGAGTCGACGAAATGACACCGCCCTCTGTAAGTTCCATTTTTCCTCCGTAGCCTCTAGGTGCACTTGTGGAACCTTAAAGTCACGGCCTCACAGCAATTAGACCAAAGGTTAGCCACCTAATGCATAAAAAACTCTAATGCCTAGCTCCTGTCAGAATGTTATCCTTCAGGGCATGTCTCTTGCTAGGGTTGGTTAGGTCCTCTTGTGACAGCCAGGACCAATGGTCTATCCAGGAAGCTACAGTACAGTAATGCCTCACAACACAAAATTAATTTGTTCTGGAGTGGCTTTCGTAAAGTGATTTTTTTGTGTTGTGAGTAACATTTTACATGTAAAACGCCTAATTTGTTCCAAGCCCTACAAAACACCTCAGTAAACTAAATTAAGTAGTTATTAGAAAATAATGTAATAATAAATGGAAAAAAATACAATACATATAGTACAATACCGTACATATACAAAATATATAGGACCATATGTACAGTGAGCCCTCGCTACTTCGCGGTTCGACCATCGCGGATTCACCACTTCGCGGGTTTTTTCATAACCCATATATATATATACATATCGCGGATTTTCCGAAAATTTCGAAAATACCGCGATATCTGAAGACCCCAAATACGATATTTCGTTACCTGTAATTCCATTAATACTGTAATTAGTAATATCTGCTCTTACTGATTGTTCATTGCATTACATATGACATATAATTCAGCAGAGAAAGAAATAAAACACGAAAAGAGAATGTGATCATACGATAATTCAGTACTGTATACAGTACGTAGTAAAATTAAATCGAACATGACACGCAAATCAGATGCAGTCATACCATATTAGAATGGTGTAAGGCTGCTGATGGCTACTACTGTACTACAAATGTAATGGATGTGCTTCTTTTCCATGAATCTTTTGTATGTATACGTACGTAGTACTGCATCCAATAATATTCTTTGTTGCAAAAATCACATCTCGAATAAGCGTACGAAAGAGAGAGAGAGAGAGAGAGAGAGAGAGAGAGAGAGAGAGAGACACACATCCTACAACAAAACAAGCATAAAATAGCGTACGTAAAGCTGTATTATTATTATTGTTATTATTATTATTATTGTTATTATTATTATTATTGTTGTTGTTGTTGTTAAAATTATTATTGTTATTATTATTGTTATTATTATTATTATTATCATTATTATTATTATTATTATTATTATTATTATTATCATTATTTATTATTATTATTATTATTACTGTACAGTATACGTAGGGTATCTTGTACTTTGAATTGGTAACCTACGTAGCATATAAGACGGGTTGTGATTGGTTCAAGCGCTGATAGATGACGAATCAGAACCCAAGTTTTGTTATCTAGCCTGTGATTGGTGTTTTGCCCGCATCTCCAACTTCCAGCATCTACGTATTCGCGGTCACTTTCTCTCCCGCCGTATCGCTGTGTAGACGTTAAGTTATTGTGAACTTTAATCTGTGCTGTGCGTGACTGTTTTAAGTTGAACTTTCTGTTAAACTCTACTGTACAATGCCTCCCAAGCGTTCTGCTTCTACTAAGGCTGGTAGTGAGCCTAAACGCCACCGAAGGATGATGACGATTGCTGAGAAGGTGACGCTTCTCGATATGTTAAAAGACGGTAGAAGTTACGCGGCCGCAGACCTCGAAGACCTGACGAAATCGGCCAGTGAAGAAGACAGTGAAACACAGGAAGAGATCCAAGAAATTGTCGAAGAAACGGGCTTAACATTAGAACGGCTTGCCAAGCTCTGCAACCTTGCGAAGGAGGTGAAAGAAATGTCGCAAGAGTGGGACGAGGATATGGTTCGTTCTATGCAATTCTGCAACAAGATCGATGACATCATGACTCCCTACAGGATGCTCTTCGAGCGAAAAAAGAAGCAGCGGCAGCAACTTCCGATCACAATGTTCTTCCAGCCTCGCAAAAAAGAGCCAGTTCCTCCAGCTACTATGCCCTCGGAAGAAATTGAAGAAGTGTCCCAGGAAGAAGTTGAAGAGGTGTCCCAGGAAAAGACACCTCCGTCTGAAGACGTAAAATACTATCATTGGCTGCACAGTAGAAGACATCATCAGCTTCATCATCATCATTTCTACTGTGCAGCAAATTCATCGCCATCATCATTCAAGTTTTTCTTCAACTTCTTTCGTGGTGAGTACAGTAACAATCTTTATTTTTTACTTTAATATTCTAACATTTTAATATTTGTGCCTGTTTTAGTTTAGTACTGTATGCATTAAGTTAAAGAGAAGGTTTTAAAAGTCTGAAGAGTATACATGTTGTAACCTATCATATTTTTTTTTGTTTAAAATTTACATTTACGTACGTAAAACAATCTCTCTCTCTCTCTCTCTCTCTCTCTCTCTCTCTCTCTCTCTCTCTCTCTCTCTCTCTCTCTCTCTCTCTCATAAATGGTTTTCCTGCTTTGCTACGTACAGTATGTACTGTATGATTTTATATAGATACGGTAAATAATATTTGTAATAACATATTTTCTAAAAGCTTTTACTGTAAATATCATTATTTATCACTTTCATCATGCGCGTTAAATGCCTTCTTTGTTTACTGGGCGTGGTTGTTTACTGAGTGTACTTTATGACGCCGTCGTTTCAGGCGGCGTCATAAAGAAAAACATTTCATTTGGAAGTCCTAAGAAAATGTTATTTTCATTAGTAAAATAAATTTTTGAATATACTTACCCGATGATCATGTAGCTGTCAACTCCGTTGCCCGACAGAAATCTACGGTCGGGATACGCCAGCGATCGCTATACAGGTGGGGGTGTACACAACAGCGCCATCTGTGAGTAGGTACTCAAGTACTTCTTGTCAACAAGAACTCAATTTTCTCCTCGGTCCACTGGTTCTCTATGGGGAGGAAGGGCGGGTCCTTAAATTCATGATCATCGGGTAAGTATATTCAAAAATTTATTTTACTAATGAAAATAACATTTTTCAATATTAATCTTACCCGATGATCATGTAGCTGATTCACACCCAGGGTGGTGGGTGGAGACCAGCATACATGTTAACAAAGAAGCTAAGTATCCCGTATTTCATTTTAGCAGTTATTCAAAATAACAAACATAAAATAAATAAGTACCTGGTAAGGAAGTCGACTTGAACTATTACTCTGCCTTTTTTAAGTACGTCTTCCTTACTGAGCCTAGCGGTCCTCTTAGGATGCTGAACGACTCCTAGGTGCTGAAGTATAAAGGGCTGCAACCCATACTAAAGGACCTCATCACAACCTCTAACCTAGGCGCTTCTCAAGAAAGAATTTGACCACCCGCCAAATCAACCAGGATGCGGAAGGCTTCTTAGCCTTCCGTACAACCCAAAAAACAACAATAAAAAGTATTCAAGAGAAAGATTAAAAAGGTTATGGGATTATGGGAATGTAGTGGCTGAGCCCTCACCTACTACTGCACTCGCTGCTACGAATGGTCCCAGGGTGTAGCAGTTCTCGTAAAGAGACTGGACATCTTTGAGATAGAATGATGCGAACACTGACTTGCTTCTCCAATAGGTTGCATCCATAACACTCTGCAGAGAACGGTTCTGTTTGAAGGCCACTGAAGTAGCGACAGCTCTAACTTCATGTGTCCTTACCTTCAGCAAAGCAAGGTCTTCTTCCTTCAGATGAGAATGTGCCTCTCTAATCAGAAGCCTGATGTAGTAAGAAACTGCGTTCTTAGACATCGGTAGAGAAGGCTTCTTGATAGAACACCATAAAGCTTCTGATTGTCCTCGTAATGGCTTTGACCGTCTTAAATAGTACTTAAGAGCTCTTACTGGGCAAAGTACTCTCTCTAGTTCGTTCCCCACCAAGTTGGACAGGCTTGGGATCTCGAACGACTTAGGCCAAGGACGGGAAGGAAGCTCGTTTTTAGCCAAAAAACCGAGCTGCAAGGAACATGTAGCCGTTTCAGATGTAAAACCTATGTTCCTGCTGAAGGCGTGGATCTCACTGACTCTTTTAGCTGTTGCTAAGCAGACGAGGAAAAGAGTTTTTAATGTGAGGTCCTTAAAAGAGGCTGATTGGAGCGGTTCAAATCTTGATGACATTAGGAACCTTAAAACCACGTCTAGGTTCCAGCCTGGTGTGGACAACCGACGTTCCTTTGAGGTCTCAAAAGACCTAAGGAGGTCCTGTAGATCTTTGTTGGTGGAAAGATCCAAGCCTCTGTGGCGGAAGACCGCTGCCAACATACTCCTGTAACCCTTGATCGTAGGAGCTGAAAGGGATCTTACGTTCCTTAGATGTAACAGGAAGTCAGCAATCTGGGTTACAGTGGTACTGGTTGAGGAAACTGCATTCGCCTTGCACCAGCTTCGGAAGACTTCCCATTTAGACTGATAGACTCTGAGAGTGGATGTCCTCCTTGCTCTGGCAATCGCTCTGGCTGCCTCCTTCGAAAAGCCTCTAGCGCTTGAGAGTCTTTCGATAGTCTGAAGGCAGTCAGACGAAGAGCGTGGAGGTTTGGGTGTACCTTCTTTACGTGAGGCTGACGCAGAAGGTCCACTCTTAGAGGAAGAGTCCTGGGAACGTCCACTAGCCATTGCAGTACCTCGGTGAACCATTCTCTCGCGGGCCAGAGGGGAGCAACCAACGTCAACCGTGTCCCTTCGTGCGAGGCGAACTTCTGAAGTACCCTGTTGACAATCTTGAACGGGAACGCATACAGGTCGAGATGGGACCAATCCAGCAGAAAGGCATCCACGTGAACTGCTGCTGGGTCTGGAATCGGAGAACAATACATCGGGAGCCTCTTGGTCATCGAGGTAGCGAATAGATCTATGGTGGGCTGACCCCACAGGGCCCATAGTCTGCTGCAAACATTCTTGTGAAGGGTCCACTCTGTGGGGATGACCTGACCCTTCCGGCTGAGGCGATCTGCCATGACATTCATATCGCCCTGAATGAACCTCGTTACCAGCGAAAGCTTTCGATCTTTTGACCAAATGAGGAGGTCCCTTGCGATCTCGAACAACTTCCTCGAATGAGTCCCTCCTTGCTTGGAGATGTAAGCCAAGGCTGTGGTGTTGTCGGAGTTCACCTCCACCACCTTGTTTAGCTGGAGGGACTTGAAGTTTATCAAGGCCAGATGAACTGCCAACAACTCCTTGCAATTGATGTGAAGTGTCCTTTGCTCCTGATTCCACGTGCCCGAGCATTCCTGTCCGTCCAGTGTCGCACCCCAGCCCGTGTCCGATGCGTCCGAGAAGAGACGGTGGTCGGGGGTCTGAACAGCTAATGGCAGACCTTCCTTGAGAAGAATGCTGTTCTTCCACCACGTTAGCATAGATCTCATCTCTTCGGAAACAGGCACTGAGACCGCCTCTAGCGTCATGTCCTTTCTCCAGTGAGCAGCTAGATGATACTGAAGGGAGCGGAGGTGGAGTCTCCCTAACTCGATGAACTGGGCCAGCGATGATAGTGTCCCTGTTAGACTCATCCACTGCCTGACCGAACATCGGTTCCTTCTCAGCATGCTCTGGATGCATTCTAGGGCTTGATTGATCCTTGGGGCCGACGGAAAAGCCCGAAAAGCTCGACTCTGAATCTCCATACCTAGATAGACAATGGTCTGGGATGGGACGAGCTGGGACTTCTCTATATTGACCAGGAGGCCCAATTCCTTGGTCAGATCCATAGTCCATCTGAGATTCTCCAGACAGCGACGACTTGTAGGAGCTCTTAAAAGCCAGTCGTCCAAATAGAGGGAGGCTCTGATGTCTGCCAAGTGAAGGAATTTGGCAATATTCCTCATCAGTCTGGTAAACACAAGAGGTGCCGTGCTTAGGCCAAAGCACAGGGCTTGGAACTGGTACACAACCTTTCCAAAGACGAACCTTAGGAAAGGTTGGGAGTCTGGATGGATGGGGACGTGAAAGTACGCGTCTTTCAGGTCTAACGAGACCATCCAGTCCTCCTTCCTGACCGCTGCTAGGACCGACTTCGTCGTCTCCATCGTGAACGTCTGCTTGGCGACAAAAGCATTGAGAGCACTGACGTCCAGCACCGGTCTCCAACCTCCTGTCTTCTTCGCTACCAGGAAGAGACGGTTGTAGAAGCCTGGGGATTGATGATCCCGGACTATGACCACCGCTTCCTTTTGTAGCAAGAGCGACACCTCTTGTTGCAACGCTAGCCTCTTGTCCTTCTCCTTGTAGTTGGGAGAGAGGTTGATGGGAGATGTAGCTAGAGGGGGACTGCGGCAGAACGGAATTCTGTATCCCTCTCTTAGCCACTTCACAGACTGAGCGTCTGCACCTCTGCTCTCCCAAGCTTGCCAGAAGGTCTAGAGTCTGGCTCCCACTGCTGTCTGGAGAGGAAGGCAGTCAGAACTTGCCTTTTGCGGACTTGGAACCCTTCTTGGATTTGCCACGGTGACTGTCGGCACGGGTACCTCCTCTGCTGGAGGTTCTGCCACGAAAGGGCGGGATGAACCTAGTAGCAGGTGTGTCTACTGCTGCAGGGCGGAAGGATCTAGGCACGGAAGGTAAGGTTTTAGCCTTACGTGCGGAAGATGCCATAAGATCATGGGTATCCTTCTGGATAAGGGAGGCAGCCATCCCCTTGATCAGCTCCTCCGGAAACAGACACTTGGAGAGAGGAGCAAACAACAACTCTGACTTCTGGCAAGGAGTGATACCAGCCGATAAGGAGGAGCAAAGATGTTCTCTCTTCTTAAGCACTCCCGACACGTACGAAGCCGCAAGCTCACCAGACCCATCCCGAATGGCTTTGTCCATGCTAGACATGATCAGCATGGCAGAGTCCTTATCCGAAGGGGAAGTCTTTCTGCTTAAGGCTCCCAAACACCAATCGAGAAAGTTGAAGATCTCGAAGGCACGAAAGACTCCCTTCAACAGATGATCCATGTCAGAAAAGGACCAGCAGATCTTCGATCGTCTCATAGCCAGCCTGCGGGGAGAGTCAACCAGACTTGAGAAGTCGCCCTGGGCAGAGGCAGGAACTCCCAAGCCGGGTTCCTCTCCCGTGGCATACCAGACGCTCGACTTGGAAGCAAGCTTGGTAGGAGGAAAGATGAAAGCAGTCTTTCCCAGTTGCTTCTTGGACTGCAACCACTCTCCCATAACCCTCAAAGCTCTCTTGGATGAGCGTGCGAGAACAAGCTTGGTGAAGGCAGGAGCAGCAGACTGCATGCCCAGAGCAAACTCGGAGGGAGGAGAGCGAGGGGTTGCAGACACAAACTGTTCTGGATACAAGTCCCTGAACAAGGCAAGGACTTTACGAAAGTCTAAGGAGGGAGGCGTAGACTTGGGCCCTTCAAAGTCGGAGTGCGGTTCATCCAAATGTGCAGCTTCGTCATCTGATACTCCATCATCCGAAAGCTGAGTAGGAAGTGGCAAAGGCAGAGCAGAAAGCTGAACGGCTGAATCCGGCAGTACGGGTGCATGCGTAGCTGCTGCGGATCCAACATCATGCCGCTGCTGGTCAGTCTGCGAGCTGGCAACAACAAAAGCAGAGTGCTGGTGCGTGGGAGGGGTTGCGGTGGGTTGCGGAGCATGCTGTATGGGATGCGGAGCATGCCGCATGGGTAGCGGAGCATGCCGCATAGTGTCAGAACCCGGCAGCTCTACAGCACCTTCCCACTGCTGATGCGGTAGCTCACGCATGTCAACGGATGGTGCGGCAAGAACATGCGTCTGGCAGGGTGGACTGCGCATCGGTGGTGGAGCTCTCACAGGTGGAGTGTGGGAGCAGGCAGCCGCAGTATCTGCTGAGCGCACAACCTCGGCGGGTTGTAGGTTAACAGGAGCAGTGTCAACCTTTTCAGCATGATACTCCTGCATGAATGCAGCAAGCTGAGACTGCATAGTCTGCAGCATGGACCACTTAGGGTCTACCGTGGTTGGAGCAGCAACAGACGGAGCAGTAGCCTGTTGTGGAACCACTCTACCTCTCTTGGAAGGTGTGCAGTCATCGGAAGACTGCGGCGAGTCCGAACTGACCCAGTGGCTACACCTGGGCCGTTGGACTCGCTCGGAAGGGACCTTACGCTTGAGCGGTCGTGAAACCTTGGTCCATCGTTTCCTCCTGGAAACTTCTTCCACAGACGAGGAATGGAAGGGCTCATTCGTCTGTTTATGGATGGGACGATCTCTGACAGATACGTCCGCAACCACTGAGGATACATCCGTGCGCTGATCAAGGCCTGCCGAACCCTTTGGTCCTTCGACATTGCTTCTCCCCTGGGCTTGGGAGCTTGCAAGAGGTCCCGGACTGGGAGGACGACTGGCACGCACAGATGTACCCTCATGCGCAACACTGACACTGACACTTATCACATCACTAGCACTGATAACACTTCCCACTGCACTTTTCGCTTTCAGCTCTTTGACATCTGCCAAAAGCTGATTACGGTCATTAGCCAATGACTCCACTCTGTCACCGAGAGCCTGAATGGCACGCATCATATCCGCCATGGATGGCTGAGCACTAGTAGCAGGTTCGGGAGTCACCACTACAGGGGAAGGAAAAGGTTGAGGGGCATGGGGAGAGGAAAAATCCACAGAGCGAGAAGAACTCCTCCTGATTCTCTCCTTCTCTAACCTATGTGCATTTTTAAGGAATTCGTTAAAATCGAATTCCGAAAGCCCAGCGCATTCCCCACATCGATCTTCCAATTGACAGGATTTACCCCTACAATTGGAACAAACGGTGTGGGGATCTATGGAGGCCTTCGGAAGACGCCTAGAACAAGCCCTAACGCTACACTGCCTGTACTTAGGGACTTGAGACTGGTCAGACATCTTGAATTGTAGAAGTAGTCAAGGGGGAATTCCAAAATCTAGCAAAGTTCGTTAACAATTAATCCAAATTAATTCCAAAAGCTTGCTAAGCTAATGATAAAGCTTCCTGAATAGCGAAGGCTAAACTCTAGAGTGAATACATCACCAAATCGTGAACAACAACTCCAGAATCAACAGCGTATCCAAGTAGGTCTTGCCGGCGGAACGACAGAGGAAAAATTGAGTTCTTGTTGACAAGAAGTACTTGAGTACCTACTCATAGATGGCGCTGTTGTGTACACCCCCACCTGTATAGCGATCGCTGGCGTATCCCGACCGTAGATTTCTGTCGGGCAACAGAGTTGACAGCTACATGATCATCGGGTAAGATTAATATTGAAAAAATTAAGTAAAACATTGGTAATAACAAAATCAACATACTGTATAATCAATATAATCGATGCAAAAACTAACCTATGCAGATGTGTACACTAAATGCGTTTGTTTCTTCATTATGATCAGAGAAACGTAAACAAAACATTGGTTGCCATTTTTTATCATGCTTTTTGGCGTGTTTAGGAAACTCATGATATAAAATCGCCTTTAATATTTGTGCCTGTTTTAGTTTAGGGTACTGTAGTACATGCATTAAGTGTTCTGTACATTAAAGGGTAGTTTGTTAACAGTACTACGTACAAGGGAAGGTTTTAAAAGTCCGAATATACATGTTAAATAAATAGGTAAATATGGTGTCACCACTACGCGGATTTTCACCT
The DNA here is from genome assembly GCF_036898095.1 of Palaemon carinicauda. Taxonomy (NCBI): domain Eukaryota; kingdom Metazoa; phylum Arthropoda; class Malacostraca; order Decapoda; family Palaemonidae; genus Palaemon; species Palaemon carinicauda. The sequence continues at coordinate 74,962,077 of NC_090742.1, read as the reverse complement.
ATCGCGGTCGGGTCTGGAACCTATCTACCGCGATAAACGAGGGTTCACTGTACTGCACTATTACAGTTACAACTACTATAGACTACAGCTACATTTTCTATTGTGTTAACCCATTTTCTTGAACTTTTTTATGGGTGACTATTTCATTTTCGGCCTGGCTGGCAAATCTATTTTCTTAAAGTGAAACATATTTTGCAAAGCGAGTCATAAAAATATTTACATCTCGTTTCGTAGCGGGAAAATTTCGTAAACAGATTCTTTCGTGAAGAGAGGCATGAGTGTACTTGCATGTTAGCCATGGCTGTGACATCCATACTAGATGCTTCTGCTGCTAAAAAGGACACTGGAACAGCTGAAAGTCATTCCGATGAGCAACCCAGTGTCAAGGTTGATACCCCAGGATCATGCAGAAGGGGGGAAGGGAGAGCCTCATGTGTACGATATTACTACCTTTGCCTCCTAAAGGCTGCAGGAGAGGATCTTCTCACTTTAAAAGTCTTTGTTACCACTTCATCTAAGGCTTCATTGGCTAAGAATGACCAGGGGAGGTCATGTCTGGGTTGCGTGCTGTTAGGGGTGCGACAGAGAAGATCTATAGCTGACCTCCTACCCATCGGAGGGGAAGCCAGGGCTTCTCCAAGGCCGATAACTTTCCTTATGCACCACTGTACCTTTAGGAATGCTTTCAGTCTCCCTTCTTCTGTTTCTGAAGGTCTTGGCACTACTAGTTGTGGAAGTTCTCCTCCAGAATCTTCTGACTCCAAACTGATGTCCTCTTCATCTGGTTCATCCTCCCTGGATTGATGGGAGGAGGAGGGGTCAGCTGCTGTATCCTGTACTGGGATCCTTAAGATCTGGAGCCAACGGGAAAGCCTCGGATCCATAGGCTGAGAAACCTTGGCAGAGATTTTCTAACTCTTACTCCTTAGTGTAAGCAACAGTTGAGAAAGGAGCCATGGCTCAACGTTATTTTCCGATCTTCTGAAACGACATTGTTTGGAGGGAGGTTATCCAGCCGAAAGTCTGCCCTTGTTTCTTGGTTGGATAAGTGTTGCTTCTGGGAGGTGTGACAGGAACCCTGTCCTTGCTATGCTTCCTGATGGGGACTATGCTTGGAGAGGAGAGAGAAGTGGGATTCTCCCTCCTGGGTAGTAGGTTGGCCAGGGCAACAGGCACCTGTTGAGATACTACCGCTAGAGAATTATTGGGTCCTTTGACTGGCTAGACAGTACTACAGTGGATTTCTCTCTCTCGTCACAGCTCATTTTGTCTTTGCCTACACATACACCGAATAGTCTGGCCTATTCCTTCCACATTCTCCTCTAGTTTCATACACCTGACAACACTGAGATTACCAAACAATTCTTCTTTGCTCAAGGGGTTAACTATTGCTCTGTAATTGTTCAGTGGCTACTTTCCTCTTAGTAAGAGCAAAGAGACTCTCTAGCTATGGTAAGCACCTCTTCTAGGAGAAGGACATTCCAAAATCAAACCATAGTTCTCTAGTCTTAGGTAGTGCCATAGCTTCTGTACCATGGTCTTCCACTGTCTTGGATTGGAGTTCTCTTGCTTGAGGGTACACCCGGGCATACTATTCTATCTTATATCTTCCTCTTGTTTTTTATCTAAAATCTTTAAATTTTTATATGAAAGATCTAATTTAATGTTGTTACTGTTCTTAAATATTTTTATTTTGATTGTTTATTACTTCTCTTGTAGTTTATTTATTTCCTCGTTTCCTTTCCTCACTGGGCTATTTTTCCCTTTTGGAGTCCCTGGACTTAGAGCATCTTGCTTTTCTATCTAGGGTTATAGCTTGGCTTGTAATAACAATAATATCAATAAAAGCTCCCAATCTTGCTTGGGAGTGAAGCTGGTGTGATCCCTCCTCCAAATGAGATAGCTCATGGGATGAGGGCTTACCAGAAATATGACTCGTGAGAGTTGGAGATCTGTCCCTCCTGACTGATCCTCCAAAGGATGTCTGGAACGCCCTGCAGAAGAAGGCTTCACTTGCCGAGAGCGTGATCTTGAAGGCCTGTCAGGAGAAGCTGTGTTAGAAGGAATCCTTTTGCTCTGACTTACCTCCTAAGGAGAGGATCGCCTGTGATGAGCGCCTGCAATGATCAGGTGGAGAGTGCTTTGAGGATGGTGTTGAAGCTCGATGATCGCGATCCTTGTGCCTGGCATGAACATGGGCGTTGCGAAAAGTTTGACGATGATCACAAGAACGACAGTTATCCTCTAAGGAGGAATGGTTAAAATGACTGCTTTAAAGACGAATGCTTGCAATGAAGCAAATGCAAGGATGAGTGACAAGAAGAAAGACATCCTGGAGAAGAGCTTAAAGGAGAATGTCCAACAGGAAAAGCTCATCAAGAAGAATACCTATGATGAGAACACCAACAAGACGATAGGTATCCCAACGCACCTCCAGCTCACGTGTGCTCGCGATGCGTGTGATGAGGCGAGGTAGAGCTCTCTAGAGAAGATCACCTGGAAGTTGTTGACAATGGGAAAGTTCTGCACCAACAAAAAGCAGCATCAGAAGTGCTGGAATGAGCGTACCAAATGCGAGAAGCAGAAGCCTGGTCCACAGGAGAGTGCAAAGGCAAAGCTTGCCTAGAAGTGCATCTGAAACTACAAGGAGGCAAAGAAGGTCTACAATGAGAAAGACAGGAAGGTGCTCGTGGAAGAAGCCTGTCATCTGGAAGAGCACAAGGGCAAAGGTCTGGAAACTGGGATTCTTGGAGTTGGTCGTCTGGGTGGAGAGTCTTCCTTCGAGGATGAGAGACCACTTCTGATGGGCAGGCCTAGGATCCTCCTCCGGAGAGGAAGGATTAGGTAGAGGTTGTGCAGCAACCCGGCGAACATGCTTCAAAGAGCTAGGATGCTTAGCAGGAGGAGAACTCCTGGAAGAGCAACTGTAATACGCTCGCAACGAAGACTTCCAATCTTTGTATGGACAGGACTGCCGCTCCAGTGGGGTAGGTCGAGGATCATCCTATGCAAGTGACAGGGCAAAGACTGGACATCAAAGAGGCGATGGCCTTTGAAAGGTGTCTGGAAGCAAGGGCTTCTGCAGTCTTGCCTCTGACGGGGATCCTTGGATACCTACAGAGGGTCAAAGCAACCAAAGGGCATAAAACCTCTGAAAAGAAGTTAAAGGACCACCATTCTTGCTCAATTGCTCTCAGGGGGAAAAGACAGAAGAAAAGTGAGAAGGAAGAGTACCGACTTCAAAGATGATCCCGAAGGCGATGAATCCCTCTAAAGCTTCTTCTTCCTCCTTCTGCCGACCTTCTCCCACTGGGAAGATAGCCACTCCCGACATTCATTACACAGTGACACTTGTGTACAGGCATGCCCTTGGCATTGAGGACATAACAGTTAAGGATCCACATCTGGCGCACTCACGAACAACAAATAAAATACTCAAAGCAAACCGAGAGAAAATGAAAAGAAATTATTAGTAAATTCTACCATAAAGCTCCAGCAAGTGAGAACATCACTCACTGAAAGCTGAAATCTACGTGAATTGTCAGTGAGCCAGTGGAAGGACAACAGTTGTTACACCTCATTATAATTTCAACAGCCATGTTCCAACTTTGCTGTTTCCTATTCTTTTAGGTAAAGGACAATGGATTGTATTCACAGTACAAAAATAGAAATACTGAACAATAAAGTACTGTACTGTACAGTACCATGTTTCATAGTCAAATACTGAACAATAAAGTACTGTACTGTACAGTACCATGTTTCATAGTCAAACCAGAAAATAAAGTGTTACTACTGGATGCATATGCTTTCAAAATTAAGAAGCAGCAGAACTAGTTTTACAAATCTATACACCATGGTGCACCATGACCTTCATTTTCTCTATTCTTGTCAACTGCTGTTTAAGTTTCTCAATGTTACAATGACACAGTCAAACTTAAAAATCACAAACACATGACATTTAGAATATTAAAAACTACAATGCATATTATATTTCTACTCATTTTAAATGAAATACAGTATTCTTTTAATTTCAAACTGTACATTTGTTAATCATAGGTAGCATACCTGTATCTTAGGTTTCTTGTGGAAACTTATGTTTAAGGGATTAACCACAACCTTGGTTTTTCCACGGCGTTCCAACTGTCCTAAGACCATCATATGTTGCGATATGATGTCAAAGGGAACAATGATAGTCTGTCCAACTAAAGAAGCACATCCTCCACCAATCATGGCTTTGATCCTATTGTCTTGCACACCTCTCTGTTGCAGGATGTGTCGCACACTTTCATAGGTAGTAATGTAGAAAATGCCCGAGACAATTTGGAAAGCACTAATCCAAAAGCCTTTGTACAGACCACCAACGCCTGACGAAATACAGTAAGAAATTAAAAAAATTTTCACATCAATAAAATATTTAAAGATACAATAACTGGGTTCATTATTCGCACACACTTTTACATGAAATGTTATGAAAACTCAAGCTCTAATTGGCATGAAAAGATAAAGCCAAAATGCATACAGTACTGTACTGTGTGCTACCGGTTCGTACAGCATATGAAATATTTGTCATGAATGAAAATCTTAATACAAAAATTATAAACACATCTGCAATGTGAACATTACATTATAGTATATTTTAAAATTTAGGTTACTATACATTATTGTTAATATTCTCTACTTACAGCATGTGTGAATAAAAATAATCCAACAGTGATTTACAAAACAAAAGATCTATCAAATAAAAGTGTGTACTAAATTTGCGGCAAAAATATAAAAAGCTGTACTATTAGCCATTAAAGTTCTACAAAGTTTTATTGATATAGTATGTATGTGGATAGGCCTAAAAACCAGCCAGTAATGATCATTATACAAATAAAATAATTACAAAACAAATACAGCTTACCTTCATATTTGGATATTTTTTGGAATGCATCAAATGTGCCCTTATAGACTTCTGAGTGCCTCTGAATCTGAATCCTTGTCTTGATCACAGTAAAAGGATATAAAAAGCATCTTACACTAAAAGAACTCAACATAGAAAGTGGATAAAACTTGTACTTGTTCATCATGTCCCACTCGATTGTCTGAATACCGGCATATCTGCCATTGTTCATGGTTGGCATGTTTATTGATTCCATTTCCGTAGTACTATAGAATTATGCTGAGGGCCGTATTATGCAATTACTAGCTGTATTTAATAACAGTCAGGACTTTTTCTCCCATTTTCCACAACTTGATCTAATATCAAATGTAATTTTGGACTTCATTTAATATAGATTTCACTGAAGAACTGACAATTGGAGGAACTTCTTTTGTCACCAGAGAAGTGACACAGAACCGAGTAGCAGTTTATCATAATCTTCAATATAACTACAGTAATGACCTTTCTGAAAAGATACAAAGCAGGGAATGAGACATTTACATCACCAGGTAAATACATATCAGTCTATCTAAATATATACATACACACCAAGGCTGTAGTGATAATCTAGCTAAGATAAAATGACATATGGGGTAAATGAAAGTGCAAAAAAACAGTACAGCCCCGTACTCTTCAAAAGTTCAAAGTTGGAGCAAATGTTTTTATGTTGACCAGGCTGACATGAGTCTTTTTATAGTTTATATATGACATATCTGTTTTTGACGTTAATAGTTTATATAGGACATATCTGTTTTAACGTTGTTACTGTTTTTAGAATGATTTATTGTTTATTTTATTCTCATCATTTATTTATTTCCTTATTTCCTTTCCTCACTGGGCTATTTTTCCCTATTGGAGCCCTTGGGCTTATAGCATCTTGCTTTTCCAACTAGGGTTGTACCTTGGCTAGTAATAATAATAATAATAAATAATTTGAGGATTTTTTGGGATTAGCCTCAAACTCCCAATCTATTTCTTATACAGGAAATTATACTATACTATTAAGCAGCTTTACTGCTAGGTTTTAACAATACTGTATAATTCTGCACTGTACCTTCAAAATATTCAAACATGATTTATACATATATTTAAAAAATAGGTACCACAAGCTACATTTAAATAAAACCATATACTGTACAGTACTAGTCCTCTAAATATAGAGTACCAATTATAATGTGTCATGCTCGGCACTCTATAATGGTTTGAAAGGTTTTTTGCAGCATCCCTTTACTCCTACATATCTTTCGAACTTGCTTTTCACCCATTCCCTTCGACATCATCTTGCATAGCTTTACAGTACAGTATATTAAAAAGAATTGTGATGAAGAAGTCTCTCTAAACTAATTAATGATAATAATGCAAATAGTACCCATCACAAAATTGGAATTCGCCATAAGAAATGGACGAGTGATGGTAAGTCTGGCATTCTTCTCTGTATGATTAATAGGGGTTGGAGCATAATAGTTCGCCTATTGATTGACTAAAATGTGATCAGCATTTCATTGTCTCGGTCTACTGATTACTTTTTGGAGACTGATGGTGGGTTACTAAGCATTTGATTTTGGCATTCGCTTTTGTGAACTTTTTTTCAACCAATTAAGAGCTTCCAAATATTTAAGCCCAAGCTTTCACAAATGTAGTTTGGCGAGCCATTTTTTTACACCTCAGCTTCAGTTCCAGCATGACTATAGGCAGAAGAAGACATTTTCCAGAGAGAAGCTCAACCTTTCAAAATTTTAGTCTAAATTCACCAAATTTGGTAATTGATTATGTTAAAAATACTCTCCATTCAGTATACTGTATAGCTATTATTGCTAATGTGAAAGTTAGAAATATCCCCAAAATAATAACCTACATGAAATTAAAGTACTGAATAATATTAACGCCAATAAATGATTATGTGCTTAAAGACACAACTAGGAGGGACTCCACAGAAAATGGAATAAAATTCCCATTTACAATGAGTGCCAGCCTGATTCTGCCATAATGTACTGTAATAGCAAAAAGGAAGTACAATCTATTTCAAAATGTTTTAATTTAAAATATTTAGGTAATTGATTATGTTGAAAACACTCTCTGTTCATTATATGGCTGATGTTGCTCATCTGAAAATAAAAAAACATCCCTAAAATAGTGACCCCGGTGATGGCATACACTGCACATCTATGTACGGTTTGCCATAACAAAGAAACAGTGATATGTTTATTTGCGAGTGAAACAAGCCATGGCGGAGCAAAAATAATTTGAAAATGTGAGATATAAATTGTCACTAATTACGATACTTTTTATAGCAACTCGTGCAGATGTGGTGCACAGCATTTTCATGTAATTCTTGACAGACCAGAGAAGCAGGAAAAGCAAATACTACCTGAGAGACAGGCTATGAATTCTGGGTAATTATGCAACTTCAATTTCTAGCCACTTACATGAACCATATGTTTCTTACAAATTATTATCTTGAGTTTATAATGCTTTTCTGATTGTTACTATTTCTGCAAATCACTTTATTAGGTGTTCCCCCACCAAAAGCCACATTTTCCCGCAGAGATGCACCATAATTGTTTTTATAGGGTGGGTTGGGTAAAATAATGAATGGGTGGTTTACCCCCCTTTATCCATGGTCATAAATTGGTAAAAACAGCGAATACAAAAATATATGATTCGAGTATTTGACTAGGATTAATGAGTACAATCATTTAAATAATTGGGAACTATGATCTCTAATACAGGGTCTTTAGAATTGGATTTTAACGAAAGATAAAAAAAAAAAGCAAATCAGACAATGGCCAGGTTGAGTAAAATATGGAAATCAGATCGTCTGAAATTACATATAAAAATCAGGCTATACAGTATATCAGTTTACTGAGATCTGTATTACTGTATGAACAAGAGTCATGGTATGACAATGAAACAATCTCCCACAGATTTTGTAGATTTGTGAACAAAGCCCTCAGAAGAATATCGAGAGTTAAATGGATGGACATGACTAGAAATGAAACTATAAGAGAGATTATTCTTTATGTAGATAAGATCATGGTGAGGGGTAGGACTTGCACATAGTTCAGCTGGGTTCCACAAGGCACTAGAATAGTTGGAAGAGCCAAGCTTACATGGCTGAGGACTATGAAGCGTGAAGTAGATGATGGATGGAGAAATACTGAATTAAAAGCTCAAGATAGGAACATCTTGCAAAATCTAACAGAGGCCCTTCGCGTAAATAGGCATAGGAGATGATGATGATGATTTGGCTAGAAATTAGGGATCTTTTCGGTTTCACTGCTGCAAAAACTAAGAATCCAAAATACACTTTTCTATTCTTTTTTTTCGAGAAATGAAAAATAAAAAAGTTATGACCAGTTAAAGATGGCTATTTCCCATGCACTTGTTAAGAAACTTAATTTTCAGTGACGAACTGGGTATTAGCCATGACGCGGTTGTGGACTACAACCAGTATCTAAGAAAGATAAGTTAACATTGAGACTTGACCAGACCTAACCTAACCTTGCTTAACGTCTAACCTAAGCTAACATTTTAAAAAAACATTGTGCTTCTTAAAGATTTTGTGTTCTTAACAAATACATAGGAAATAAACACCTTTAAATAGCCATAACTATGTTATTTTTCATTTCTCGAAAAAAATAGTTACATTTCGTTAAAAGCATAAAAACTGCAATAGAAAAGTGTATTTCGGTTTCACAATTTTTGTGGCCGTCAAACCGAAAAGGCCTGAAATTAGTATCAGGGGTGTGTGATCACAACCATGCTCCATGTCCCGCTTATTTTCAAACCTATCGCTAATAATACGGCAGTCCTAATTGGGGTGTTAGCCATCAGCCACCACGCCGGTAGGTAAGGACTAAGTTTGTAGGTTGGGTTAGGTGGGGAAGTTTTAGGTGTTGTTCTATGCACGCGGGGGGTTCAGTCCATTATACAAAGGCTCCAATGATCCTATATCCAGCAAAAATTGCAATTTTTGGATTTTTCTACAATCTACTAGGACAGCCTTCCGTTGCTCTAGTCAGTACATACCAGGCATGTTCTCAAATGCAGTAGGCCAGGCTCTGCAAAGCTACACATGCCACCAGTGAGATACTGGATAAGCACAATCAATCACTTAGAAAACTACTGTAATAACGTCTATGGTATATGTGGATAATCGCACTCACATTTAGGGTTATTTGATGCCTTACCGTACCTAGGAAGTATGACCTTTGGACGTTTCTCCAAAAGCCTAATGCAACCTCACATTCCTCTAGGGGTATTCCAAGGGCACCATAACCTTATGTCAAAGCATTTACATTACATAAACATGTCCTACTTCATCATATGTAATCAAGGTTGGCAAACAGTACATTACACTTTACAACCTAAGTAGTACAGACCACAAAATACAACTATTAAGTAATACTTTTCAGTTTCACTTTCCACCTTGATATTGGCCGACCACAGAGCCTTCATCTCAATGTGATACATCTGGATTCGGCACACACTAACAAACAGTTCTAGCGTATTTCATCTTATAATAAACACTAATGATTTCGGTGGTTTAATTTGTATTAATATATCTCAATTAAATCATTCATTATGCAAAAAGATAACCTTCAGCAATAATTCCTTTTCCTATACATTTCGAACTACGAGTTGACGAGGTCAAGGCTGAGCGCATTCGAACAATACTTTGTAATCAGCTGATTCTTCTACAAAAATGGTAATATTAGTTTCAAATGTATTGATGTGTGACAAAAAAAAATCAATTTAAACAAAAATCATAATGGACAAAAATTCCGACGAATTCGTTGAACTGGTAGTTATTTAGCAGCCAAAGCAATAGGTCGTAGGGATTGCATCATAGATTTAGCAAAATCGGAATGTAATGCGGCAGAAAAAAAAAATCGAAACCGATTTTAACAATATAGAACTAAATTGTTTGAAAGTTGGTTTATTATTTCTGTTGCCTAATTATTTGTTTCTGCGTGAGATCTTAGAAGAAAAAAATGGTTATTCATTTTACGAGAATGAGTGAAAATAAATAAATTAAAAAATATTGAAGTAGACTAACTTGTGGGCAGTTTACCCGACAATGATTACGTCATCGTACTAAAAACTGATCGGTTGATTACAAAAACGCCGGTACACAGCCGGCAAGGTCATTGGTCATTACGTAATACACGACATACTCAATCAGTAAAAATTTTAAATACTATAACATCCCCATGAATTGGTCAAGCTATTTGTAATTTCTAATTGACTTATGATGAATTTCTACATTATCTCCTGCAATGCATACCGATTATTATCAAGATTTGCAACAGATTAAACTTGTGAAAAATCTTTAACATTTCAGCTAAATTTAGAGCCACGTGTGAATAAGAAAATGACTCAACAGCTATGTCCATAAGTTTTAATCCATTTCACGTCAGAGTTTCTTTGGAATGGAATTATTTGCTTTTACTAAGGTTGACATATGCTAAGGCCTGTGACCATCATGGAAATTGTGATGGAGGCCACATAAACAATTTCGAAAAAAATAAAAAAAAATACAGTATAACATAATACTATTGAACGCTCACACTAATAATCAATAGCAGTCTTTTTTTTTTCTCGATAAGGACCTCATTCACCTTGCCATATCTTTTACTATATGATATGATAATGTGAACGGTATAGATGAAAGTATCTCTCTCTCTCTCTCTCTCTCTCTCTCTCTCTCTCTCTCTCTCTCTCTCTGAATATATATATATATATATATATATATATATATATATATATATATATATATATATATATATATATATATATATATATATATATATATGTGTGTGTGTGTGTGTGTGTGCATATATATATATATATATATATATATATATATATATATATATATATATATATGTGTGTGTGTGTGTGTGTGCATATATATATATATATATATATATATATATATATATATATATATATATATATATATATATATATGTGTGTGTGTGTGTGTGTGTGTGTGTGTGTGTGTATGTGTGTGTGTGTGTGTGTGTGAGAGAGAGAGAGAGAGAGAGAGAGAGAGAGAGAGAGAGAGAGAGACTAAAGAAGGGAAGAAGCATCAAGTAATTGAAAAGAAGGCTTGGCGCCAATAAGTATTTGCTTTAAAGGATGAAAATGGATTAACACTATCAACAAAAGAGATGGGGTGGTAAAAATTGCAGAGGATTTCTATACAATGCTATGCAGTAGTGATTTTGAAATAACTTTGAAAATATGAATAATGAAACACCTGAGCCGGCATCAAAAGTAACAGTAGGAGATATACATACATACATACATATACCAAGGCACTTCCCCCAATTTTGGGGGGTAGCCGACATCAACAAATGAAACAAAACAAAAAAAGGGGACCTCTACTCTCTACGTTCCTCCAGCCTAACAAGGGACTCAACCGAGTTCAGCTGGTACTGCTAGGGTGCCACAGCCCACCCTCCCACATTATCCACCACAGATGAAGCTTCATATTGCTGAATCCCCTACTGCTGCTACCTCCGCGGTCATCTAAGGCATCGGAGGCAGCAGCAGGGCCTACCGGAACTGCGTCACAATCGCTCGCCATTCATTCCTATTTCTAGCACGCTCTCTTGCCTCTCTCACATCTATCCTCCTATCACCCAGAGCTTCCTTCACTCCATCCATCCACCCAAACCTTGGCCTTCCTCTAGTACTTCTCCAATCAACTCTTGCATTCATCACCTTCTTTAGAAGACAGCCATTTTCCATTCTCTCAACATGGCCAAACCACCTCAACACATTCATATCCACTCTAGCTGCTAACTCATTTCTTACACCCGTTCTCACTCTCACCACTTCGTTCCTAACCCTATCTACTCGAGATACACCAGCCATACTCCTTAGACACTTCATCTCAAACACATTCAATTTCTGTCTCTCCGTCACTTTCATTCTCCACAACTCCGATCCATACATCACAGTTGGTACAATCACTTTCTCATATAGAACTCTCTTTACATTCATGCCCAACCCTCTATTTTTTACTACTCCCTTAACTGCCCCCAACACTTTGCAACCTTCATTGACTCTCTGACTTACATCTGCTTCCACTCCACCATTTGCTGCAACAACAGACCCCAAGTACTTAAACTGATCCACTTCCTCAAGTAACTCCATTTAACATGACATTCAACCTTGCACCACCTTCCCTTCTTGTACATCTCATAACCTTACTCTTACCCACATTAACTCTCAACTTCCTTCTCTCACACACTCTTCCAAAAAGGCATGAAAAGTCAAAGCAACAGAAGATAGCCTGACAATTTATTTAATTATAGATGGAGGAAATATTATAATAATAACTGGCTGAACTTTACATAAAATGTTTATAAGAATTCTGTATACCTATAGCTTGTAAGGAATTTATCATTATATTAATTCCCAAAAACACTTGAAAAATCGTGTCCTATAAGCTTAATCTCAGTGATTTATAAAGTATTTACAAATATCATATAAAGCCAAATAGACAGACAGCTAGATTTTAATCAACTAAAACAACAAGCTGGTTTTAGAAACGGATATTCAACAACTGACCATGCCCATGTAATTAACCAGCCAATGGAAAAAATTGACTGAGTATGACAAACCACTGAGCATGACATTTATAGACTTTTAGGAAGATTCTGATTCTGTCAAAACTTCAGGAGGTAGTAGCCAGTAGGTTGATCTGGGCACCAGCCACTCGTTGAGATACTACTGATAGAGAGTTATTGGGTCCTTTGACTGGCCAGACAGTACTACATTGGATCCTTTTCTCTAGTTACGGCCCATTTTTCCTTTACCTACACATATACCGAAAAGTCTGGCCTATGCTTCCCACATTCCCCTCTGTCCTCATACACCTAAAAACACTGAGATTACCAAACATTTTTTCTTTGCTCAAGGGTTAACTACTACAATGTAATGGTTCAGTAGTTACTTTCCTCTTGGTACTTACTTTTACTTTTAGGGGTTTATTTCTCGCCCTCCATCAGACACTAAAAGTCTGTTCAGGCGGGGCTTGGTGTGTGAAAATAATTTCTTTCCAGTTAATATTTTGCTCTGTATCTTTTCAGTTATTCACTAGCATTTGTATTCAGGCTTAGTAGTTTTCAGATCACAATTATAACACTTTCTAAAAAGATAAGTCTTCAGGTTTTTCTTGCAAGCTGCCACATTTTTGCTATTATTGACACCAAGTGGAAGGTCGTTGTGGAGTCTTGGTGCAGCATAACTGAACGTTCTTCCTCCTATTGCATGATTCACACTAATTTCGAATAGTCTATATGGGTCATCAGCATGTCTAACTTTTACAGCAGCGCTAGTAGCTTGAGGGTAGGGGACCAAGCAATCACGAAGATATTTAGGCTTACTACTTGTAAGTGCTATGTGAGTCAACAAGCAAATCTTAAATTCAATTCTAGCCTTAACCGGTAACCAATATAGATCGATCAATGCAGGAGTTATTCTCTCCCGAAGTTTAATGTCTTTTATCAGTCTAGCCGCCCGATTTTGCACATTTTGAAGCTTTCTTAGTAGTGTATTGGGCAATTTATAGTACAGAGAATTGCAATAATCAAGCCTTGATATTACGTGACTCATCACTAAAATTTTTGTACTGCCCTCTGTTAAATATTTTCTAATAAATGCTATGTTTCTCAGGTGATAGTTACACACTTTCACTGTGTTCACTATTTGATCCCACATTGACAAATTACAATCTATCAGTACACCCAAATTTTTCACAACAGGCACAATCCTAACATCAGCTTCACCAATTTTTATACTTTAAAATAACTGGTAATTCTTCAAAGCCACCTTTGTGCCAAAAAACCTACATTCTGTTTTATCATCATTTAATTTAAGCTTTTTCCTCTGCATCCATGTTTTTATTTCAGTCATTATCTCATCAATTTTCGTCTTTGTATCTTGGGTTGTTGAAATTGAAAGGTAGAACTGAGTATCATCTGCATATGGTTTAAAGCCCAATAAGCCTAATTTTTTAGCAATCGAAGAAGAAACAGACAGTTTGTGCTTCTAAAAAGTATATTTGCAATCAAGAATCACGCCTAAAATTTTCAGTCATAAGGGGCAAGAGAAACATTATCAATGATGGGTTTTGTTCGGTTCAACTTCATGGCCTATAATTTGCACCATCCAATAATTTTAGCTAGCTCTCTATTAAGGGATTCAGCAATGATAGATCTACATTCAGGAGATGGAAGTGATGCAGAGAGAGTAGTATTATCTGCATATGTATAGGCCTACAGTGCAACGCTTAAAACATATAGATGCAGAATCTGTAATGCAAGATAGCCCTACGGTGCAACGCTTAAAACATATAGATGCAGAAGCTATAATGCAAGATAGGCCTACGGTGCAATGCTTAAAACATATAGATGCAGAATCTGTAATGCAAGATAGCCCTACGGTGCAATGCTTAAAACATATAGATGCAGAATCTGTAATGCAAGATAGCCCTACGGTGCAACGCTTAAAACATATAGATGCAGAAGCTATAATGCAAGATAGGCCTACAGTGCAACGCTTAAAACATATAGATGCAGAATCTGTAATGCAAGATAGCCCTACGGTGCAACGCTTAAAACATATAGATGCAGAAGCTGTAATGTCATATTGGCCTACAATACAATGCTTAAAACATAAAACAATTAAAAGGAAAACATGACGGTGTTTTTATCGCCGCACTTGAAGAATAATCTTCAACCGAACGAGGAGGCAAAAAAAGACACAATCCTTTAGGCCAACACATTTCGAGCTGGCGATTAACTGACTGTTGTGGAAACTTGCTTATTAAGCCATTTTCTAATCTTTATTTTTGAGTTTAGCACTTTTCCTTATTTCTTCATCTGTGGCTTTGATCTAACTGGTTTCATTCTTTCATTAGCGTATTTAAATTCTTCTTCTTCTTCCTCCAGTTTCTCTTCTACTACCAATCGCCTAGTGCTACACAGTATAACATCATCAGCAAAAAGCATACACCAAGGAGACTGATCTCTAATACCTTGTGTTACTACATCCATG
>NC_090742.1:74852082-74944582 GCF_036898095.1 Palaemon carinicauda | reverse complement strand
CACTGGTTAGAGTCAAGTCACAGAATTGGATGGTCAAAGGCGGAAAAAGTAATCCATGTAAATGACTATTTCCAAAAGAATATTGTTGAATCCTTTTCAATCTCCTGTACTCAAGGTAGAAATTTGAATCTAAGCCCAGGTTTGTTTTCCATTAATCCAGTATTATCCTTTTATCTAAAATCTGACTCCTACGGAATTATTAAGAAACTGACAGCTGTTGGATCCCCTTCTCCTGTATAAATACAATGTCTTTGTATATGTATTCACTACGGGCCAACCAAGGGAAAGGCCTGTGCCAACAACAAGTGTTGGCTATAATACTCCAACAACAATATGTATTCTCATTGTTGAGTTTGATAATGTCCTGAGTGGATGAAAGTACTAACTCCAATCAAGTCTTTTAATTTTTCCTTTCTTGGCAATAATACATCATATATATATATATATATATATATATATATATATATATATATATATATATATATATATATATATATTATTGCCTAAACCAACGAAGTTTATGTCAGTTTATGAATAGCTTCCCGGCCACAATTTTAATCCTGGATTAATGGAACTTGCAAGGATTAACTGTAATATAAAAAACTGGAAATTATTAAATTTTGGAAGGTCAAGGTCACTTTCAAGCAAAATCTTTAATGCACGTAATCAGCCATACGTTTGGACATCGTTGTCACAGAGACTTCAAACTTCGTTTATACTTAAGTGTATGAAAATCCATGTTAAAGGTCGAGAAATACGCTGCCGCATAGAGGTCTGCGCTCCAGTGAGTGCCCCTTTAGTTATTATTATTATTATTATTATTATTATTATTATTATTATTATTATTATTATTATTATTATTATTATTATTATTATTATTATTATTATTACTATTACAATCCAAAGACCCCGAGCAGGGTAGCAAACAAGCACGGAAACGAAAAGAGGGAAAGAATCAACTAAAAAATATGTAATCATGATACCAAATTTCCCATCAATGTGTGACTGAGGCTGACTATAATGACATCTTGTATTTTCCCTCAATGTTTTTGTCCTTTTGATGTTACCTGGGAAGCAGTAGAAAATTAGATCAGAAGTTACAATACATTAGCTATGTTTCTATAAAGTTATAATCGGATGTAAGTTAGAAAAAAGAATTACCTGTATCTTTAAGTTGGTTAAACCATAGGCCCGTTAACACATCTAACGCAGAGAGAGAGAGAGAGAGAGAGAGAGAGAGAGAGAGAGAGAGAGAGAGAGAGAGAGAGAGAGAGAGAAAGGGTTCCTTGATCAATCAATATAACTATTGTAATGAACCTTATGATGTAAAACCTTCAACGATACCATCTAACTGAATCCTTCTTGCGTTTTCCATCATGAACATTTAATATTATCATAAAATATTTATCATAATGAAATAATTTCCATAAAACCCCTAATTACATAAAATCTTAGAACCACCAAAATATAATTCTATTGGTACTCAATGACTTGAATATTTTTTTTTCTTATCAAAATGCGTTTGATTCATTAACATGAGACAAAATATTTGATTCCGCCAATGTTGACCGAATCAGATAATCCTGGACATGGTAGCTAGTAAACTGCAGTGGGTCGGAGCCAATGAGCAGGTTATCGAGTAAGAAGATTGATCTTGAATTAATCCCAGAGGACGGCCTGATTGGTAACGTCTCTGCCTGGTGTTTGCCAGTCGGGGGTTCGAGTCCCGCTCAGACTCGTTAGTGCCATTAGTGTCTGCAAACTTACCATCCTTGTGAGCTAAGGTTGGGGGGTTTGGGGGAGCCTATAGGTCTATCTGTTGAGTCATCAGCAGCCACTGCCTGGCCCTCCCTGGTCCTAGCTTGGGTGGAGAGGAGGCTTGGGCGTTGATCATATAATATATGGCCAGTCTCTAGGGCATTGTCCTGAATGCTAGGGCAATGTCACTGTCCCTTGCCTCTGCCATTCATGAGCGACCTTTAAACCTTTACTGTGTCTATGTATGGCTTGTAGCCTGATGCTGTCCACTAGTTCACCCCGCTGGAAATGAGTATCATTATTTACAGCTTTCATAGCAATCCGCGTTAGGGTTAAAACCTCATCCAACAGACAATATAGATAACTGCTAATACCTCACCTTCCAGAGCGGCAACAGGGCTATGTTAAATGACACACACACACACACACACACACACACACACATGATAATGCTTTGGGATATATGGACAATTGGATAAGAAAAGTGGCTTACAGACACCCTGCCGCAGGGCTTCGGCCCTTTGGGCCTCTCATAGGGCTGCCCCCTTCAAATATGACCTTTGCCCCATGCTTGCCCCTCCCTCTGAGACACCCCTGGCTACGCCACTGATGTAATGAGCTTGTTATATGCCAAACAACATACCATGCGTTTATAGTATGAATAGTAATGGGCCAAGAACCCTACTCCGAGTCACCATGCGGATATCATATTCCTAAACCCACTCTGGTGCCCATCAACAACAACGCTTTGCATTCATTACTTAAAAATGTAATAATGGTGCTAAAGAAAGACCCACCTACTGTTTGAGTTTGAAAACACGGGCCTCATGATTAACTAAGTCAAAGGCAGCACTAAAATCAAGGCCAATCATACGGACTTCCTGACTAAAATCTAAGGCTTTCTGTACAGCATTGGAGATTTTAAGAAGAGCATCAAATGCTTCAAGCCCTTTACGAAAGCCAAATTGTAAACTAATGAACAGATGATTACGTTTAGGAAACCAATTTAGACGTTTTCCCAAAAGATGTTCAAAACCTTTAGATAATATGGGAGCTATGGAAAATGGGCGGTAATCAACAGGGCTTAAGCAACCACAAACACATTTACATAATTGAGTATCATTACCAATCCTCCAACAATTTCTAAAAGAACTTCCGGAAAAAAAAATAACTGACAACTCAGGAGTTAAGAAATCATCAGCCTTCAAAAATAAAGGAACAATACCATTTTGGTTTACACTTTTAAAAACATCAAGGTACATCAAGATTGTTTTAATTGCACGGGACCGAAAAGTTAAATTAGTTAGATTAGTCTCAGGAAAACTCGAATGAGGAAGACCGAGTTTCTCATTGCTCTGCTAACTGTCAAACACATTAATCAAAAAGGTAGCTTGCTCCTTTGGAAAAAGAGTGACAGAGCCACCTGGTTTAAGTAATGGAGGAACTGTTAAGTCTACGGCAAAGAGTGCAGATTTACGGGTACACTGTAAAAAGTTCAAGGTACAGAAAGGGTATAACGATTGA
This sequence comes from Palaemon carinicauda, assembly GCF_036898095.1. NCBI lineage: Eukaryota > Metazoa > Arthropoda > Malacostraca > Decapoda > Palaemonidae > Palaemon > Palaemon carinicauda. The sequence goes on along the minus strand of NC_090742.1, from coordinate 74,941,300 downwards.
GCTGGGGTTTAAATACATGTAAAACACCCTAAGGCTCAAATATACCCCTCAACACCAGGAAAAAGGGTATTTTTTGTGAATAATATACCCTCTATTGTACTTTGTCTTAAAATGGGCTTGGTAAGTTTGTGTGATCATGTCATGAAATGAACTTTTACTCTGTATTAAATCACCATATTGTTACACTGATAGTGTAATGCACCAAAAAAGTTACGAACAACATATTGGTTTTGAGTTATGGATAGTTTTGAAGCAAGTTCCTACAAAATGCGGTACATGGCAATTTGTATTGTTGCCGTCTCGAGATTCTTCGAGACCCCGGGAATTTGGCGGGAAATTTCAGTGGCGTCTGGACTCTCGTCTGCTCTGCCGTGAAGATGAATTGCTCCAATTAGCGTCATCGAGATTATAATATCTACACTGCATTTCACCTGTTAACTGCTAACCAAGGTAAGAACACTAACTGTCCATCTATGCAAGCATAGACAGTGGTCCCCAACATGTATATACACCGCCAACTCTGACTTGAAAGAAAAACGCCGGTAGATACTTATAAAAAGGCGGCGGTTTACCATACAAATACGCGGCTATGTACGTCTCTGTTGTATGTCATAACTATGGTGAAAGAACCACAACTATTCGAGAATGACACTTACATTATTTTATTTCGTTTTGACAATGATTCTAAATAGCATATACCTACGTGGTGGTTTGCACTGAAAGATGGTTAAAACAGAGACGAAGCCTTTTGACATACTACTTAGTAGACTTTAGTAACTTCTTTAGTTATAATAATTCAATTAATCTTATATATATATATATATATATATATATATATATATATATATATATATATATATATATATATATATGAAATTGCTCTTTGTCAACTCATGTACAGCTTTCTCTCGGATAGCCGTTATTAATGTGACGTCACTAGGCACGACAACTGAGACAAGTCCTCCCTCTCTCTCGCCAGGCGAATTCTTTCTCCCCTCTGTCTCTCGCTGACTGCTTTCCATAATCTCATTTAATTTTACTGTTATTATTATTATTATTATTATTATTATTATTATTATTATTATTATTATTATTATTTTGATATCAATATAAAATGATAATAATAATATTGCTATGATTATTATTATTCCTTTACTCTTTTTACTATTATTACTATTATTATTATTATTATACTCCTTATATTATTATTATATTGTTTTTATTATTATGGTTTTTGCATTGACTCTGGTATTTATGTGACCTATAACACTTTTTACCATAATTTTACGCATGATAAAATGTGGTATGTATGTTTCTTATTATCTGAAATGCTGCCTTGAATAAATTTTAGGTTACTCATCCCCATTATTTCTGCAGTATTTTAAAAGTCAAAACTACCATACTTAACATTATTTCCTACTTCAACGTTACGAATAAAAATTGTCAGACATCATCATTAGTTTTGCATTCAGGCTGTGATAGTCTAAAAAATCATTATTACTAACACCGAGGAAAATAAGTAAGAAATTATCATTAGTACTTAATTATGAGAGAGAGAGAGAGAGAGAGAGAGAGAGAGAGAGAGAGAGAGAGAGAGAGAGAGAGCGTGAGCGTGAGCGTCAAGCTGTCTGGGAGGAAAAAACCATAAACAACGTATTCAGCTAAACGTTAATAACTTTACGATTCCGCGTAGTCTGTAAGCAAACACTGACGCCAATGATTTCTTAATCAGTTTGACCTGAGGTAGCATACAGTTAGGTATTTATGCATGATATTTTTTCCTCTTTTCTATATATATATATATATATATATATATATATATATATATATATATATATATATATATATATATATATATATATATATATATATAGGCACACACACACTAACAAATATTTTCTTTTCACAGATTTCTGCGTACGGTTTGCTTTGCAGCTTCTGCCATCACTCTTTATATATTATATATATACTTTTGATTTTCAAGTGTAATGGAAATAATAAATTGATAAACCAAACTTTTAAAATCATTGACCTTATTACTTTATATACTTATAAGCTATAACTACACCTATATAATGGTGGAATAGATGTTAATTATAAAATTATAATTAATATACAAGGGTATTTATGTCGTATAGAATACCCTGTAAAAGGGTATTCTTTACCTACGATACACCCCTAAGTAAGGGTATCTCAAGTATATGTTATACCCTTGATATGGGTATATTGTAAAGGGTATATTATAGTTCTTATATACCCCGATAGGGTATGCTATTTTAACCACTAGAAATACCCCTTTTCTACCCCTTTTATACCCTTAATTTTTTAGAGTGTAGCCCACCACTCATGTTCCTGGGTTGTACCAGAATTGGTTTCTTTTATGGTTAAATTGTATTCCTTTTGAGTTGAAGCATAAACTCTGTGAGCAAAAGCTCTCAGTTGAGTACAGTAGGCTATAGTTATACTTTCAAATTGTAAATACTTTATCTCCGTCTGCTTTCCTATTTATCATACATTTCATCAATTTATGTAATGTTGTTGATCCTGAGTAAATTTGCCTTCTACCACGGGTCATTTCCATCTTAGCCTCTCGCATTACTTAGCATTTCATATCAATTTAATAAAAAGCCGTTTTAAGGTTTACCGGTGCCTAAGCTGGACTTTCAAAGTTATTTTACAATTTTTGTTAAAGATCTTCGTTTTTTCCACTTATGTAAATCTTATATAATTTTCGTTACTCATTTCCATTCCTCATTCATCATTTTTACAGTTTTCGCCCACTACCCTACCATTAAAGGTTTCATAAGATATATTTGTTACAACTTCTTCCCTTAAGTCTGCCATTCTATGGTATATAGTCCAAGGATGTCTTATTTTCAAGTATACCTTTGTTAGATTTTACTTTCCCGGACTAAGTTCCCACTCAGAACATAAAAAATTCTCCACAATAGTTGTATGGATATTTCATGAATATTATTATCTTTCATACCTACACCATAATCCGTTTGTATGTTTTTCCCATCATTCGTGTTTACTTCTACCATTCAATATGATTTTCATGTCTTCAATCATAATCATTTGTTCGAAATTTTTATACCTCTTTACTCGCAACTGTAACCGGCTTGTTACATTGTCGGTCATACAAATGAGTTGTTTAGATTCATGTAACTTATTTTTCGGAGCGTATTAACATTTTCGCTAACTTCTACCGTGTGTGGTATCCCTCTTAACGAGAGAATGCCTTGATGAAGTCATTGGGCTTCAGCACGGCATATCATTCCCGTGCTGAAGGCTTGTGACGGGCAAGAGGGCTCTCGAACTGGGGAATTTCTTTTCCTCAGTTTGACTCTAAATTTCTCTCATTCTTTTTATATTACCTCTTATTGCTTATTCCTCCTTCATAATTATCAGCTGTCTCCAACCTTGCTGTCAAAACTCTTTTACCCATTTCACTGTCCAGGTTTTTTAGAGGGGACATTGTATCCATGATCGGTTTTTATTTCAAAATCAATTGTGGGAGCTGTGGTGGTCTTGCCAACTGCCCGAAAATGTTTGGACACATAGGAGTGTCAGTATTCCCATACTGGCACGCGGAACTATCTCTTAGGAAATTTGGCCTTCGGATTCCAGGGGTTGGCGATTTTATAGAGATAGGACTCTCGGCATTCTGTCCGGTTTGCCTGCCACTATGATTAGAGTGGGGATGATTGTATTCTTGAAATGCTCTCAGTCCCATCAAGCGGGTTTGGCATACACTTGAGCCACTCTAATCATAGTGGTACCATCCCTTTGTGGTAGGGTAGGGAGTGGACATTTGGTAAGCAGCTTTCACAGGTGTCATTGGTGGAGAAATTAATTCCAGGAAAGGCTAACAGTGTCTTCTTTGGAATTTCAGACAGTCTTAATTTTTTCTCTCCCTTAAACTATATTTTTTTCCATTGTTTTTTTTTTCATTGTTATTATGACCCCTTCCCTCCCCCTGAAAAAATAATTAATGAGTAAACTTAATATTCCCCGTACCCCTGGATCAAATGGCGAACCCCAGACACCGTTGACGACTTCTGCTTGTTTAAATAGGGAAAGCTCTGTTGACAACCTCGGCAATAAAAAGGATTCCTCCAACAATACTTCTTTGACCAGTGTTGTTAAAGACAATTTATCGGCACTGGTGGAAAATGATGCTTGTAATAAACGTAATACTTTACTCTCTGGTTCTGGCTCATTACCAGATCCAACAAAAAATCTGAAAATTCTCCACTTAAAAAACATACCAATTGGTTGTAGCTATGACATAATTCATGAAGCCTTCTGTAGATTTGGAGCAATCAAAGAAATTTTAATGGAGCTTAATGGTAGTAAAGGCTTTTGGGAAGCTTGGGTATCATTTTCAAGTTTTGAGATTGCTTTAGAAGCAAATAAAAATTTAGAGAGCATAAAAATTGACAATTGTTTGATTTCTGGGGCTTTATGTGATAAAGCACCAAGACACCTAGAGGTATATAAACCAGAAGAATGGATGGAAAAAGAAATAGAGCATAGACTTCCAGAAGTAAGAACCCCCAAGCCCCCAACATGGATAATTGCATCTGGAAAGATAGAAAATTATAACTATTATAAGATTAGTAAATTTATAAAAAAAAAGTTGGTTTAATTAAAAGTAAGGATATTAGTAGATACGGTAAGCAATCTGTTTTGATTAATGCAAAATCAGATACTCAAGCTCACATGCTTTGTGGCATGAAGATTGCAGAAATTGATCCTATTAAGGATATTAAACAACATATGAGCTTCAGCTATGGTAAAGGAGTAGTTTTTGATAAAGATCTATATGAATTCTCAGAACCAGAAATTCTGGACATGTGCCCTGCTAATGTTTGGAAAGTAAGTAAGATCCCTCAAACTAGCATGGTAGTTTTAACATTTGAAACCCCTGTTATACCAGATCATATAATTATTGAGAATGAAAGAGTACGTGTTCGAGAATATAAACCTAGGCCTTTACAATGCTTTAATTGTTTCAAGTACGGTCACCCTTCCCGGTACTGCAATAATACGAAAATCTGTATTAACTGTTCTTTGTTAGAACATGGCCAATGCAACAGAGATACAACCTGTGCAAACTGTAAAGATAATCATAAACCAAATGATAAAAGATGTAGAGAATACAAGAATGAAGAAGCTGCAATCTTGAAAGCAAATGCTGAACATATAAGTGTAGGTTATGCAAAGCATTTACTCAATCGGCAACTTAATTTTGCTCGCGCGGTTAAGATGCCAACAAAAGATTATAATCCACTACCCCTTACTACCACAGGGGGACCAGTGGCAGCACCTGGCCCGTCAGGTGCATCTCCCTTAGTGGTAGTAGCCCAGCCATCTGGGTCAAGTGCTCAGGCTATAAAAGCCAGAGCACAAACCTCCAAAGAGGTCAATATGGTGTCCAACACACCAAAAGTATTGTCACCGATAGGAGCATCTCCCCTAGAGGTAGTAGCCCAGCCTTCTGGGTTAAGTGCTCGAACTGTTGAAGTTCTAGCATAATCCTCCAAGGAAGCCAATGTGGCTTCCACCACCTTAAATGTATTGTCTCAGGCAGAATCTCTACCTGATTTGATGGAGATTGGAAAACAAGATCTTCCAAAGAGGAAAAGGTCCCCATCATCCTCACCTTCATCTAAGTCAGGTAAGTGCCCTACTGCTCATGATCCTAAGGTTGACTCTTATAAAGATCCTAGAAAGAAAGAAAAGAAGAGTGGTGGCCTAATAAAGCTTTCCATCTCCAGGCCTTACATGGCTTCATCTGAAAAGTCCCAAAAGACAAATGAGACAAAGAAAAATAATAACAAAAGATAATGTCTATCATCCAGTGGAATTGCAGAGGTCTAAGTACTAGCATTGAGCAAATAAAAACTTTAACCAGGGACTCAGACACGAAGGTAATTTGCCTACAGGAAACCAAGATCAGTGACAAACCATTTAATCCTGGACTCAATTATCATTTTTGTAGATCACCTCCTTTGCAAGCTGCAAGAGCTCAAGGTGGTACAGGTTTTATTATTCACAAATCTGTAAAATTTGAAACAATCCCACTCAATACACCACTACAGGCATGTGCAGTTAGAACTCATATCGGGGAAAAAATTACTTTATGCTCGCTATATATTGAACCATCCTTAGAACTTTTCCTCTTAGATCATGCTGGTAATCCAAGAAGGCTTAGACTTTCTGTCCTCCAAGACTTGATCAATCAGCTTCCTGCCCCTTTTATTTTAATGGGTGATTTTAATGCAAAGCATACTTTATGGGGTGGAAATGTGTGCGATAGATGGGGTAATCTTGTTGAAGAATTAATCGACAACAATGATGTAATACTAATGAATGATGGTTCTCCAACTAGGTATGATGTATTCCACAACTCTACATCAGCCATTGATTTGTCAATCTGTTCCTCATCCATTCGATTGGACTACCTTTGGTCAGTAAATGAACACCTACATGGCAGTGACCATTGGCCAATAATGTTAAATTATGTCCATAATCTTCCTTCTCAGTGTCCACCAAAATGGAAGATAGATGAGGCAGACTGGGCAGCTTATGAAAACTGTTCACACACTGATAAAGAATATGATGAATTTACATCTCCAGTGCATGCCTATCAACATCTTGAAAATATTATTGATGATAATGCTAGCAAGTTTATACCTAAAACATGCGGTTTACCTCATCGCTCTGTAGTTCCTTGGTGGAGTAAAGAATGTGCCAACGCAAGAAAAGTGACCCGAACTTGCTTCAGAAGATACTTGAGGACAAACTATTTAGCAGATAGAATAGCATATCTCAGAGCCTGTGCCAAACAAAAAAGAATTTTTAAAAAAGCAAAGAGAGCATCTTGGAAGAAATATATATCTAATATTAATACCAAAACTCCTTCAAAGGAAATATGGGACAAGATTAGAAAACTTCAAGGTAAATTCGTCCCTAAGCCTCTACCAATATTAAGGGAAAATAATAGATATATATCTGACCCCAAAGATGTTGCAGAGGTTCTTGCTAAGCACTTTGCTCATGTATCAAGTGCTGACAACTATTCCCCAGCATTTAAACAAATTAGAGCATCAACATCTGTTGTTCCTCCTGCTTCTTCAAATACTGAAGCTTTTAACCTGCCTTTTAGTATGGAGGAGATGCAAAATGCTATCTCCAGCTCTTCTTTAACTGCCCCAGGTGAGGATGGCATCCGGTATGAAATGATATCACATCTTCCAGTGGATACCAAGGAATTTTTATTAGAAACCTTTTATGGTCTATGGGCTTCCCATACATCTCCTGATTCCTGGCATACTTCAATTGTAATTCCAGGCCACAAGTCTAGTAAAGACCCAGAACTGCCATCTAGTTATAGGCCCATATCCTTGACCAGTTGCATATGCAAACTATTTGAGAGAATGATCAACAACAGACTTGTGTGGTATCTAGAATCAAAAAATCTTTTATCTAACAGACAGTTTGGTTTTAGGAAGATCCGAAGTACTCTAGACCCTTTGCTGATGTTATCAAGGGAAATTTCAAATGCTTTTTCTAACCAAAACCAGGTGGTGGGTGTCTTTTTTGACCTCGAAAAGGCATATGACACCACCTGGAGGGGTGGTATTTTAAAGCAATTGGCCTCGTGGGGTATAGGAGGACATATGTTCTCTTTTATTGAAGAATTTTTATCAAACCGCTCCATTAAAGTGAGAGTAGGGTCAGAACTATCTTCATCCTACATGCAAGAAGAAGGTGTCCCCCAAGGTAGCGTATTGAGTGTGACCTTGTTTGCTGTTGCAATTAATAGTCTCATTAGTCACATACCTCCTGGCATACAAGGATCACTATTTGTCGATGACTTTGCAATTTATTGTAGTGGATCATCTGCACTACAAGCATGCCAAAATCTTCAAATTGCAATAAATGCTGCTTCCGCATGGGCAAATTCTCGCGGATTCATGTTTTCTCCTCAGAAGACCAAAGCCATTCGCTTTACTCGTACTCGTAAAAGGGAAGAGATCCCCACCCTTTTCTTAAATGATTGTATTTTGCCATATGAGGATAGTGTCAAGTTTCTTGGAGTCATTTTCGACAAGAAAATGACATTTGGTCCCCATATAGATGACCTATCTATCAGGGTTAAGAAGTCACTGAACATTCTGAAAGTGATATCGCATTTTGATTGGGGTGCTGATAGAACAACTTTGCTTAGAATTTATACATCTTTGTGTCTGAGCAAGTTAGACTATGCATGCCAAATATATGGGTCAGCTACAAAGACTTTACTTGGAAAACTTGATATTGTTCACAATGCTGGGCTTCGCATCTGCACAGGTGCTTACAGAACATCTCCCATTGACAGTCTCTATGTTGATTCTGGCATACCTCCCCTTTCCATTCGCAGAGAGGAGTTGAGTTTGAGGTTTTTAGCTAGGTCCCTTGCTGTGAGAAACAATCCTAACTGTAAATATGTTAGGGCGCCTTTAGATCGGGCTCCTAACAGATCTAGAGTGCCTAAGCCTTTGGAAGTACAGCTGAAAAATGATGCTAGAGAAGTAGGCTTGTTAACAGCACAGATAGCAGAGGTAGGATATCCCAAGTCTCCTCCTTGGTGTAATCCACCTGTTAAAGTATGTTTTACGGCAGGAGGGAAAAATACCTTGCCTAGTAGGGTAATGAAAAGTGAGTTTTTAAATCATGCTGCTCAACATCATGGGAAACATGTTTTTACAGATGGCTCCAAATCGGCTGCAGGAGTTGGAAGTGCAGCTGTGGTGGGGGATATTGTTATTAGAAGGAAACTCCCATACTCTTGTTCAATTTTTACTGCTGAGCTGTACGCAATAATTCTCGCAGTCCAACATATTTTTAAAAATGGCAACCAAAATAGTTTTTATACAATTTTTACGGATTCCAATAGTGTTTTACTCTCATTAAAACAAATTATGCCAGGCCATCATCTAGTACAAGAGGTGCAGGTCTGGTTAGTACTTCTGCAATCTAGGAAGAGTATCAGTGTTCACTTCTGTTGGGTCCCTGCCCATGTTGGGGTGGATGGGAATGAACAAGTAGATAAGGCAGCAAAGGAAGCTTCAGGGCTAAGTAATCCATCCCCCTTGAGTATTCCTTACAAAGATCTTAAAAGTGAGATTCATCTTTACTGTAAAAATAAGTGGCAAGCTCGATGGTCTGAACTGACCACCAATACAAAATTGAAACAAATCCACCCATTAGTGGATAAATGGTCATCTTGTAATTCTACAAGTAGAAGGGATACCATTATTTTAACTAGGCTGCGTATTGGCCATACACATGCAACGCACAATTATTTAATGAAGAGTGGGGAAGGGAGACAGGCCCCTCTTTGTAATAACTGTCAAGTGACAATGGATGTTAAACATATTTTAGTCGATTGTCCTGTTTTTAATCTCCAGAGGACACATTTACTCCAGGACAAACCGTTAAGAGATATACTGGGGGAAAACTGTAATACCCTGAACTTGAGAAAATTTATACAAAGTATTGGGTTATATTACGAGCTATAATTGATTTTATTAATTTATTTATTTATTTTACCCTTTTAATCCCTATTTATTTCACATCTAGATTTTATTGTATGAAAGTGTTACAATTTGTATTAAAGGTTAAAATGATACTAAATGGTGTGAGTGTACAGATATGATTGAATGATTTTCGTTATATAGCGCTGAATGGCCTTTGATGCCCCAGTGCTTGGCTTAATGCCTAAATCCCATATTCAATTCAATTCAATTCTACCGTGTGTGCTATTCTTTACATATAATGTAACTTCCTAGTTTATTTTTATCTGTACATATTTCTTTTCCTCATATTTATTCATCTGCTTGTACTTCAATTTGCTTCCTCGGTTTAATTTCTTGTTTCGTTTATGTCACTTCTTATTTTCATAGTTATCCATAGCTCTTTCCGTAATTACTTCCACAATTTTACTTTTCTTTTACATACACTTAGCAAATACTTCTACTTCCTGCCTGGTTACTTTGCCCAGCCCTTCAATCAATCAATCACACACACACACACACACACACACACACACATATATATATATATATATATATATATATATATATATATATATATAGGTGCTACTATAGCGTGAGGTCTACCACACTATAGCGTGAGATGTACAGTCACTCATATAAATTGTTGGATGTCCGGGTGTTTGAGAGAGATTTCCATTTCACCCCTTTCTGGACGACAGGTGTCTGGGAGTGCGAGACCAGTCGAATATTGAACTACCTAACTCTGCTGTAGTAATTGTTAACTTTTACGAGTATGTTATTGATGTTTTTTTTTTCCACGTAGATATATATTACAGAGGTTCTGTTCTTTCCTTCTCTTCTGCCCTGTTGTTTTTCTCTCGCCTTTCTACTTGTAGTCAGAGTGAATTAGATGGGATGGTGGATCAGTCCAGAAATAATTAGCAACAAGAAGTATTTCATGACAGTAGATGGAGAATTTTGTAGCATACCATAAAAAAACCTCCCTCTGGATCTTATTTTTTTTTTCCAAAGACTCATTAAAAAAATGCTAAGATGTATGATTTTTCCCTTTTTCAAAATTGGATTAAATGGGCACTGCTAGTCTTCTGTTATAAAGCTTGACTCTCTGAAAAAGGATTGTTCATTAAACTATTCCATTGGAAGCCTAATTTGATTTGCACAGGCTCACATTGTTAGCAGTTGTCTGTGTCATTTAGACCATTATGCCAAATGCTAGGATCTTTGAGGGTCATTCCACACTACTTACACCCACCCTAGAAATAATTTTTGATATCCTGAAATTCAATTATCTAACGCCACGATCGAAATCAATGGGACTTGAACCCGGTTGTGCCAAGCAGTACACAGAAATTAAATCCCATTGTTAGTAATATTGATAGTAATGGCAAAGGACTTTGCGGGCATGGTGAAATGATGTATTTTGGGGGATTAATTTAATAAACTAAACATGTCAGAGTCAAGCTCTTGGGAGGAATGTAATGTATAGGCTGAGGATTGGCCATAGTCGGCCAAAGCACAAATATCTTTTCGTTTTTTTCTTCTTTTGAGCGATATTCATGCACAGTTTAAGAGTACTTCAAGTTTTGCTTATCATAATTTCTACTTCTTTGCTTGCTTTATCATTCAGTTGAATTTATAGCTGTTATTATTATTATTATTATTATTATTATTATTATTATTATTATTATTATTATTATTATTATTATTATTATTATTATTGCAGTTGTTGTCAATTACTTATCTTTTCAAAGTATTTGGTATCAATTTTCACCAACAGATTTCAGTTATGTTTAATTAATGAAAATTTTTACTTATCCTCTTTTTTTTTTTTTTAAATACTTTGGTAATCATTATTTGATGCTTCTACTGATAGTGGAGAAGATATCAGAAAATTTTCCGGAGAATCTTCCATTTCCGGAACCAGACACCAAAATTAGCACACAGACTCGTCGGGGATTGCTCTTTTTAATAAAAAGGATGCTATTGAATTTACAGAAATATTGCATTTCGCAATAAGATGGCAAAGACTTGCCTTATCTGAATGCTCTTGATGTCAAATCATACATCTTTTTTTTACTGCGTAGAATCTGAATTTAGAAATATGTACTTACCCATTTCCTATATAAGCTATAAAAACTTTAACAAAACAAGAGGAAGAGAAACTAGATAGAACAGTGTGCCCGATTGTACCCTCAAGCAAGAGAACTCTAACCCAAGACAGTGGAAGACCATGGTACAGAGGCTATGGCACTACCCAAGACTAGAGAACAATGGTTTGATTTTGGAGTGTCCTTCTCCTAGAAGAGCTGCTTACCATAGCTAAAGAGTCTCTTCTACCCCTACCAAGAGGAAAGTAGCCACTGAATAATTACATTGCAGTATTTAACCCCTTGGATGAAGAAGAATTGTTTGGTAATCTCAGTGTTGTCATGTGTATGAAGTCAGGGGGGAATCTGTGAAGAATAGGCCAGACTATTCGGTGTCTGTGTGGGCAAAGGGAATGTAAACCGTAACCAGAGAGAAGGATCCAATATAGTACTGTCTGGCCAGTCAAAGTACTCCATAACTCTCTAGCGGTAGTATCTCAACGGGCGGCTGGTGCCCTGTCCAACCTACTACCTATATATATATATATATATATATATATATATATATATATATATAGTTTGCCTAAGTATATTATACATAGAAAATAATGGTGTCATTTGAAAAATGAAATTATTTATTACCTGGTTCTTTAATATCTTTAGACATTTTCGTCTTTTGAGATTTACTGAGGATTTAGTTAGACCCAACTTGTGAAGGTTTAAATGTTGTTTGCCCCCCCCCCCCTCCCTTGCCTTATTGTTATATGGGACTTGAAGTTGACACTTCTGATTTTATAATTCTTATGAAGCCTATAGGCCTAGAATTAAAATGAAGAAGAGACTGTGGAGAAATTTCACAAATCGTAACTTTATGCCCAGATAGACACCTTTCATAAATGACAAGATTTGATGCAAATATTTATTGTTGCTACCAGACATATAGCCATACCCTATTATGTGTTAAAGACAAGACGACAGAGCCATATTATTATTATTATTATTGTTATTATTATTATTGTTGTTGTTGTTGTTGTTATTCGAGATATGTTGCTATTGTAGAATCTGCCCATTATAGGTGTGGGGGAATATGTCTGACCCGATTATAGCTTTCCCTTCGTAAATTAAAGTTGGATAATATAGGTAGATTTAATTGTATTTCTGGTACCGAAGATAACACACCACTTCGCTTATTCACTTATTCATTTATCATTATTACTTCTCCCTTAATAAACTCCTCAAGAGATTAGACCTATATAGGCAGCGTTGACTGTTATCTAAGCTTTGGCTTGAAATAATTTATTGCAAGTTTCGAACCACGACCCTAACTACCTTTTGCTTCATACACAAAACGACATAAGCAAAATCAAGTAATAACTTTGAATTGATAACCCAAATGCATAGATGGTTATTATTATTAGACAACAGGACTAAGCTTAGATTATTTTCCCTCTTGAAGCCCTCTTTCCCACTCCGACTATCTACAGACACAGTTCCAGGAATAGTCTCACGGAATCAAGGTGTTCAGAGGGATTCGTGTTTCATTAATGTATTACTTTTTTTTTCTGAAATATTATTGTAGCACAATTGTTTTAACTATCTAATATTTTTTCAATAATAAAATTTTTCATAACAGTTGAGCAATTTTGTGCATTCATACACATGTTTACAAAGTGACAAGTTATGTTCAACGCTGTCCAATGCAATAATAAATAAATAGCAACAGTCTGGCTGCATACTGTAGACAGGAATTCCCCCCCCCCCCCCGACCTCGTGCTCTTTATTAGTAGAGGAAGAGAAGGAAAAGGATAAGAAAGGGTTACTAATGAGAGAGAGAGAGAGAGAGAGAGAGAGAGAGAGAGAGAGAGAGAGAGAGAGAGAGAGAGAGAGAGAGAGAGAGAGAGGAGAACTTGACACCAGACCAAAGAAAGCCTGTTGCTGTTTTGCTGGATAACCGGGGGACGTCAGTGGCAGGATACTATCTTTCTATCCTGCCTGTCTCGGAACCCCAAACCGAGAGGTAGTCCTGAATCGGAAGACACCTAAGAGGAAGGATCCTCAACGGAGTCGATTTCTTAGGGCTTGACCCGACCCAGGACTCTCGGAAAATCCGAGTCTCTTTACTTTAGGTTATCCAGGACGATACAGACATCACTGCCATTACTTCTCGGAAAATATTCTCTATTTAAGAAGACTCAAACATTTTATGTAAAGTTTATAGATTTGTTGATAAATTCATAATTTTTTTTTATAAAGTTTGATAATTAAGAATTTAGTTGCCTTTCATAATAATCATCATTATAGCTATTTATGAATTTTGAATATTCTTCTAGCAAATAGATCAGTATTTTGATGGCCATTGGTAGGCAACCATTGATACTATTGCGAAAGTTATTGGGTACTGTCAGATCCCTCTCTGGATAAAGCACATTTTCCCTTTACTTGATTTTCGAGTCAACACAATATGAATCTCTTTATTAACTTTTAAAGGACAAAACTGGATAACACTATTCCTATTTAAATATGATTTAAAAAAAAATAGTTTACTTAAAAAATCTTTGATTAAAATTTTGTTTTAATGTACTGTACAAAAGAGAAAAATCAAATAAATAGATTCGAAGAGTAGACTCGAGAGGCCGACCCTGTTATACAATGGGAATAATGAGGTTGAAAGATGCAGACAGTTACTTGAATTGCTAAACTCTTCTAGAGTCGATGCTTTGCAATGAGAGTATAGCTGTTAGGAACCTTGTTTTCAATTATGGCTCAGCAATAGCTTATTAGGAAGCAGCGGGTTCTCTGGTGTGTTGCAAGAAGTCTTAAACGATTAAAACATATTATTTACAAGAACAATATCAAGTCGACCTTTCAGGGGTCGGAAGTTTAGTCTGAACACTGTGTCACTGAGATGTGCTTTAAAGATAAAAGACTTTTCACCCTCAAATTCAATACTCCGTATTTATTAGGCCTATAAACATTTCCATTCCTTAACCTGAATATCCAGCCTAGAATTTTCATCGAACAGTCACAAATAGTTTCCAAGATTTCACTATAACTATTGTTTGTTCGTAATTATGACTGTCTAAGGTCCAAACAATATCAGTAGACCATGTTTGATAAAATTCTTTGGAAACTTCAATTTTATAGCATGTGATGTATGAAGTAGGAGATGATGAATGGAGAAGTATTGATTTAAAAGCTCAAGATAGAGACGGCTGGCGAAATGTAACCCAGGCCGTTAGGGTCAATAGGCCTAGGAAAAGATGATGACCATATATATAATGAATTTTAATTCAAACTCTTTAAAATATTAAAACTGGTCAGTTTAATTCATGAAAAGTAACTCATCAATATAGTTTCTCTTAATTATTTTTTTCTCTTGGAATCTGAAGTTGCCTAAATTGCTGGGAAATTGCTTAATCGTTTGAACACTGAAATAGATCATATTTGCTGCTACTGAAGAAACACAAGAGGAATACTGCACAAAAGCAACGATGTGCCGGTAATGTCAGGTAGGCCTACAATGCAAGGCTCTATAGCTGCAGAAGCTGTGATGTCATATAGGCGTACTATGCAACGCTTAAAACATGTAAATGCAGAAGCTATAATGTCAGATATGCCTACAATGCAACGCTTAAAACATGTAGATGCAGAGCTGTAATGTAATATAGGCCTACAATTCAACGTTGAAAACATGTAGATGCAGAAGCTATAATGTCAGATATGCCTACAATGCAACGTTTAAAACATATTGATGTATTGTAGAAGCCATGACTCCGTTTTCTCTCTTTCCTCGGATGTTCTAATGGTATTTCTTTTAAAAATTAGTATGCCTTCACCTAAATGAAAACTTACTATGCAGCAAATGTAAATTAAGATAATCTGCCTTTAGGAGATATGATTATTATGACAGACTAAAAGAAAAATGGCATCTCATCCGTCTGGGACTTTGACACCACGAAGGAAACGCTATCTCTTCATAGTGATTTTCTTTTTTCAGGTTTTTTTTTCGTAACTCATTGATAAAGCCAAGGTCTTAGTAAGGTCTACAGATCTTGGTTAAGTAAAAATTTTGTTTGATACTGGAGGATCATCGGTGCCATGATGGTTGAGGAGGCTCTAGAGGTGGTGCTTTTGCTTTTCTATCCTCACTTAATATGCAACATATTCAAAATTCATAAATAGCTATAATGATGATTATTATGAAAGGCAACTAAATTCTTAATTATCAAACTTTATAAAAAAATTATGAATTTATCAAGAAATTTGTAAACTTTACATAAAACGTTTGAGTCTTCTTAAATGGAGAATATTTTCCGGGAAGTACTGGCAGTGATGTCTGTATCGTCCTGGATAATCTAAAGTAAAGACACTCGGGTTTTCCAAGAGTCCTGGGTCGGGTCAAGCCCTAAGAAATTGACTCCGTTGAGGATCCTTCCCTAAGAAATTGACTCCGTTGAGGATCCTTCCTCTTAGATGTCTTCCGATTCAGGACTACCTCTCAGTTTGGGGTTCCGAGACAGGCAGGATAGAAAGATAGTATCCTGCCACTGACGTCCCCCGGTTATCCAGCAAAGCAGCAACAGGCTTTCTTTGGTCTGGTGTTGAACTCTCTCTCTCTCTCTCTCTCTCTCTCTCTCTCTCTCTCTCTCTCTCTCTCTCTCTCTCTCTCTCTCTCTCTCTCATTAGTAACCCTTTCTTATCCGATTCCTTTTCCTTCTTCTCTTCCTCTACTAATAAAGGGCACGAGGTGGGGGGGGGGGGGGAATTCCCGTCTACAGTATGCAGCCAGACTGTTGCTATTTATTTATTATTGCATTGGACAGCGTTGAACATAACTTGTCACTTAGTAATAAATCTTATATTTCACTTTGTAAACATGTGTATGAATGCACAAAGTTGCTCAACTGTTATGAAAAATTTTACTATTGAAAAAATATTAGATAGTTAAAACAATTGTGCTACAATAATATTTCAGAAAAAAAAAGTAATACATTAATGAAACACGAATCCCTCTGAACACCTTAATTCTGTGAGACTATTCCTGGAACTGTGTCTGTAGATAGTCGGAGTGGGAAAGAGGGCTTCAAGAGGGAAAATAATCTAAGCTTAGTCCTGTTGTCTAATAATGATAACCATCTAGGCTATGCATTTAGGTTATCAATTCAAAGTTATTACTTGATTTTGCTTATGTCGTTTTGTGTATGAAGCAAAAGGTAGTTAGGGTCGTGGTTCGAAACTTGCAATAAATTATTTCAAGCCAAAGCTTAGATAACAGTCAACGCTGCCTAGCCTATATAGGTCTAATCTCTTGAGGAGTTTATTAAGGGAGAAGTAATAATGATAAATGAATAAGTGAATAAGCGAAGTGGTGGGTTATCTTCGGTACCAGAAATACAATTAAATCTACCTATATTATCCAACTTTAATTTACGAAGGGAAAGCTATAATCGGGTCAGACATATTCCCCCACACCTATAATGGGCAGATTCTACAATAGCAACATATCTCGAATAACAACAACAACAACAACAATAATAATAATAACAATAATAATAATAATAATATGGCTCTGTCGTCTTGTCTTTAACACATAATAGGGTATGGCTATATGTCTGGTAGCAACAATAAATATTTGCATCAAATCTTGTCATTTATGAAAGGTGTCTATCTGGGCATAAAGTTACGATTTGTGAAATTTCTCCACAGTCTCTTCTTCATTTTAATTCTAGGCCTATAGGCTTCATAAGAATTATAAAATCAGAAGTGTCAACTTCAAGTCCCATATAACAATAAGGCAAGGAGGGGCAAACAGCATTTAAACCTTCACAAGTTGGGTCTAACTAAATCCTCAGTAAATCTCAAAAGACGAAAATGTCTAAAGATATTAAAGAACCAGGTAATAAATAATTTCATTTTTCAAATGACACCATTATTTTCTATGTATAATATACTTAGGCAAACTATATATATATATATATATATATATATATATATATATATATATATATATATATATATATGTAGGTAGTAGGTTGGCCAGGGCACCAGCCGCCCGTTGAGATACTACCGCTAGAGAGTTATGGAGTACTTTGACTGGCCAGACAGTACTATATTGGATCCTTCTCTCTGGTTACGGTTTACTTTCCCTTTGCCCACACAGACACCGAATAGTCTGGCCTATTCTTTACAGATTCCCCCCTGACTTCATACACATGACAACACTGAGATTACCAAACAATTCTTCTTCATCCAAGGGGTTAAATACTGCAATGTAATTGTTCATTGGCTACTTTCCTCTTGGTAGGGGTAGAAGAGACTCTTTAGCTATGGTAAGCAGCTCTTCTAGGAGAAGGACATTCCAAAATCAAACCATTGTTCTCTAGTCTTGGGTAGTGTCATAGCCTCTGTACCATGGTCTTCCACTGTCTTGGGTTAGAATTCTCTTGCTTGAGGGTACACTCGGGCACACTGTTCTATCTAGTTTCTCTTCCTCTTGTTGTGTTAAAGTTTTTATAGCTTATATAGGAAATGGGTAAGTACATATTTCTAAATTCGGATTCTACGCAGTAAAAAAAAAAAAATGTATGATTTGACATCAAGAGCATTCAGATAAGGCAAGTCTTTGCCATCTTATTGCGAAATGCAATATTTCTGTAAATTCAATAGCATCCTTTTTATTAAAAAGAGCAATCCCCGACGAGTCTGTGTGCTAATTTTGGTGTCTGGTTCCGGAAATGGAAGATTCTCCGGAAAATTTTCTGATATCTTCTCCACTATCAGTAGAAGCATCAAATAATGATTACCAAAGTAGTTGAAAAAAAAGAAAAGAGGATAAGTAAAAATTATCATTAATTAAACATAACTGAAATCTGTTGGTGAAAATTGATACCAAATACTTTGAAAAGATAAGTAATTGACAACAACTGCAATAATAATAATAATAATAATAATAATAATAATAATAATAATAATAATAATAATAATAATAATAATAATAATAATAATAATAATAATAATAGCTATAAATTCAACTGAATGATAAAGCAAGCAAAGAAGTAGAAATTATGATAAGCAAAACTTGAAGTACTCTTAAACTGTGCATGAATATCGCTCAAAAGAAGAAAAAATCGAAAAGATATTTGTGCTTTGGCCGGCTATGGCCAATCCTCAGCCTATACATTACATTCCTCCCAAGAGCTTGACTCTGACATGTTTAGTTTATTAAATTAATCCCCCAAAATACATCATTTCACCATGCCCGCAAAGTCCTTTGCCATTACTATCAATATTACTAACAATGGGATTTGATTTCTGTGTACTGCTTGGCACAACCGGGTTCAAGTCCCATTGATTTCGATCGTGGCGTTAGATAATTAAATTTCAGGATATCAAAAATTATTTCTAGGGTGGGTGTAAGTAGTGTGGAATGACCCTCAAAGATCCTAGCATTTGGCATAATGGTCTAAATGACACAGACAACTGCTAACAATGTGAGCCTGTGCAAATCAAATTAGGCTTCCAATGGAATAGTTTAATGAACAATCTTTTTTTCAGAGAGTCAAGCTTTATAACAGAAGACTAGCAGTGCCCATTTAATCCAATTTTGAAAAAGGGAAAAATCATACATCTTAGCATTTTTTTTTTAACGAGTCTTTGGAAAAAAAAAAAAAGATCCAGAGGGAGGTTTTTTTATGGTATGCTACAAAATTCTCCATCCACTGTCATGAAATACTTCTTGTTGCCAATTATTTCTGGACTGATCCACCATCCCATCTAATTCACTCTGGCTACAAGTAGAAAGGCGAGAGAAAAACAACAGGGCAGAAGAGAAGGAAAGAACAGAACCTCTGTAATATATATCTACGTGGAAAAAAAACCAGATCAATAACATACTCGTAAAAGTTAACAATTACTACAGCAGAGTTAGGTAGTTCAATATTCGACTGGTCTCGCACTCCCAGACACCTGTCGTCCAGAAAGGGGTGAAATGGAAATCTCTCTCAAACACCCGGACATCCATCAATTTATATGAGTGACTGTACCTCCCGTTAGTACTATAGCGTGAGGTCTACTGCTGAATTATTCGTCCCTCATTGATAAAACACATTTCATACATTTGTTTAAGCAATATACACTTAATTTAAACATATCTTAGAAATGACTTAAATAGATAATTGGATTTCTAATTACATTAGAAAAGAGGAATAAAGGTAAAGATAAACATGTTATCATATATTTCCATACATTTATTCTAGCGATACACTCTTCGTACATCGAACATGTTATCATATATTTCCATACATTTATTCTAGCGATACACTCTTCGTACATCAAACAGATTATCATATATTTCAATACATTTATTCTAGCGATACACACTTCGTACATCTTCTAAGAATGACACAAATAGATCATTGGAATGACTCTTCTATAAAACTCCTTCAGCAACATTTTTAGTACCCTCAATCGATGATATCTCTTTTAGGCCGAGGGAAAAACTGATTTAGGAGCTCCATTTGCTTCCTTTTATATGGGGAGGTCACGTTTTGGATGGATTTGGGCAGTTCACAGGTTCGATTGTTAGGTGCAGTAGACCTCACCTTCCACCTGGGAAGGCGACATAAATTACATATGGCGGTAGACCTCACACTATAGTAGCACCTATATATATATATATATATATATATATATATATATATATATATATATATATATATATATATATATATATATATATATATATATATTCTTCCCAAGTAGTTTTCCGTAACGTTCACATTTTATTGTCAAGGACCCTCCACACCCCGCATTTCACCCTTCATTTGTATCCAAAGACCTAATTCGTGACTTGGCTAAGGGATGGCAGGATTGCCGACAATTAGGAAATTTATCAACTGGTGGACGTGTAACCTAAGTTACCGACGCTTTTACCGGAAATATGTCTTAAGTACGAAAAAGAGTAATTGAACTCTCTCTCTCTCTCTCTCTCTCTCTCTCTCTCTCTCTCTCTCTCTCTCTCTCTCTCTCTCTCTCTCATAATTTAGAAAGGTAATATCTATACTAAATAGGGCAATTCAATAATTGGACATGAAGTTCGACAGTGCTGTTGAAAAAGAACCATTTTGGATCTCCTTTTTCTTGGAAATAGTCTCTGGAATAATATAGATAATATTTATGTTGTTGATTATCTTGCTATAATTAAAGGTCGTCATGAACTAATCTGTATGGTAAGACTGGATTAATTAAATCCAAACTACCGAATACCTAGTTTGAGCTGTACAGGTATTAAGTGTTTATGTATGAGCCGTTACACAGGTATGTATCCAAAGTTACTAAAACGTGTAACAGATCACGGCCTTTATTTCGCAGTTCGCACTTGTCAACTGCTTATTTCAGACTACAATTGACTATTTTGACGTAATGGCCAACTGCTAATGTTTGTGAGTAATCTTAAATATATTTTATTTCATGCCAAGATAATTTCAGGCTAATCATTGAAGGCAAAATTGACCTGTCATCTAGACATGCTGTAACTAAAGTGAATGGTAAATAATTACTATAGCACAATATTCGGTATTATTTTACTGTATTAAAGGGAAATCCATATATTTTAAATTGTAGATTCTTGTATTTTAAAATTCCAGAAGTTATGACTGTAAAGCCACATTTGAAAATACGAAGCCTTTGTATATCTGCGGCGAGTTTCTCCCGTGTGGATTAAAAATGGACATCAACTAACCTAAACTTCCCCCCCTTCCTAACCTAACCTACAACCCGTGTCCGTACCTACTTACCTAACGGGGGGCCACCCCCCTTACACTGCTGTATTTTAAGCTAGCCGAAATCAAACATACAGGTGGCTGCTATCATACATACAACCCAAAAAGAGAAACAAACACAGGAGCACCACCTAACCTTAAAGCCGTATCCTTACCTACTTAAATACTGTGGGTCTACGCATCCTCTGCAACCCCCTCAAGACTGATGTATCCTTAGTTTACCCTATGACTTGGTCTCAACTCCTGAAACATGGTTTTTCAATATTAATCTTACCCGATAATCATGTAGCTGTCAACTCCGTTGCCCGACAGAATTCTACGGAAGGGATACGCCAGCGATCGCTATACAAGAGGGGGGTGTACTCACAAGCGCCACCTGTGGCCAGGTACTGCAGTACTTCTTGTTGACACCACCTCAATTTTTCCTCTGTCGTGCTTCCGGCAAGACGTTCATGGATACGCTTATAATTTTGGAGTCTTGTTCACGGTTTTTGGTGAAGTATTGCTCTAAGATTTCAGCTTTCGCTATTCAGGAAGTTTTATTATTAGCTTAGCTAGCTTTTGGAATTAATTTGATTAATTATGGTGACGAAGAGAGTATGAACTCTCTTTCACCTTTAAATGGCCGACCCTTCCCTTAGACGGAAGTGTTGGTGTCTAAGAGAGTATAGACTCTCTTTCTTAATTTTGCTTAACAAAAGTTATAGATTTATTTTATATCTCTCCGCCTTTTATAGGCCTCTTCGGTTAACTTCCTTTTATTATAAACTTATTAAAATTAATTTTTATATTTGTTTATATTCGACCTTTCCTAATAGTAGGCGGTCTTTTCTTGGTACCGAAGTTAATTAACATTGAGCCCGTCATTTCGGTTTTACCTGTTAACATATTATGCTATTTTAATGTTTTTGAAAGAATTTCTTTGATAGTCTCGTACTGTTTTCAAAGTTGAACTAACGTTTTGTTTTGTCTCTGCAGTTGTTGACGTTCAGAACGTTCAACTTGCGCTCTATCGTTACGATAGAGAGAGAATTTTCACGGTGTCACGTTGCAGTAAGAGTAACCGTTTCTAGCGTTTTGTTCATTCTTTCTTAGCTTAATGGTTTTAATTCTAATAAAGGAACTTTTTATTTGGGAAATATTTCAGTTTTTTTCCTTTAACAATAATATGTTTTAACGATATATATGATTGGGCTCTTCTCTCAGGTTCTAAGTCAAGAGAGAGAGAGAGAGAGAGATAGAGACGGAGGGAGAGAGAGCTGGATAAACGTTTCGTTCAAGCGAGTAACGTTGTTATCGTTTTTGCTCTTCTCCCTAGTCTCTTTAAGGGAAGAAGGTAAACGTTTTTAGAGTTTTTTCTTGTTCTCAAGCTTTATGCGGTGAGAGATTTTAAACGTAGTTTATTTGATCTAGTGTTTAGTCTCTTTCCAGCCACTGAATTATTTATCTTTCATTAGATTTTTCTGTTACATTGTAATTCTGTTTTCGCAATTACTAACTTTTAAGGAAGGATAGAATTGCGTGTTTCAGGTACAAACCACTTAAAGTTTCGAGTTCAGTGAAATAAGTGCAAACAGAAAATCAAAAGTGATAAGTGATTAGCGCAAAGTGTGTCAGTGTTGTGCGTGAGGGTACTTCTGTGCATGCCAGTCGTCCTCCCAGTCCGGGACCTCTTGCAAGCTCCCAAGCCCAGGGGAGAAGCAATGTCGAAGGGCAAAAGGGTTTGGCAGGCCTTGATCGGCGCACAGAAGTATCCTCGGTGGTTGCGGGCGTGTCTTACAGAGACCGTCACTCCCACCCGCAGACGATTGAGCCCTTATTTTGCTCGTCTGCAGAAGAAATTTCGGGGAGAAAACGCTGGACTCAGGTCTCAAGACCTCTTAAACGTAAAGTCCAGTCCTCTAGAGTTCAACAACCCGGATGCAGTCATTGGGTTAGCTCTGACTCTCCGCAGTCATCAGGTGACTGCACACCTCCTAAGAGAGGTAAGGCGATGCCTCAACAGACCTCATCTTCTGTTAAGGCTTTGCCTCAACAGACCTTATCGTCTGTTGATCCCAAGATGACTTTGCTGCAGTCCATGCAGTCGCAGCTTGTGGTCTTAATGCGTGAGTTTCAGGCTGAGAAGGTTACACCTCCTCCTGCGAGCGCTCCGCCTCACCGCAGTCCAGTCTGCCAGGCGTACGAAGTTGAGGTTCCTCAAGCTACCTTACCGCGTTCGGAGTTGCCAGTTACCAGCGTTGTGCAGCAACCTCAACCTTCTTTAAGGCAACCTCAACAATGGGAGCAGGAGTCTTATGCCTTGAGGCAAGATTTTCTTGCAGTTAGACCATCTTCGAGGCAACAACCTCTTGAGGTACGACAACCTCTACCATCCTTGAGGCAGCCACCTCAGCTCTCGCAGCTGCTACCTCAACTTTCCTCAAGGCGAGAGCCTCAACTCTTGAGGCTAGCTCCTCAGGAACCTCAACTCGTGAGACAGGAACTGCGTTCTGCGCAGCCGCTACCTCAACTCTCGCAGCTCACACCTCAAGAACCTCAACTCGTGAGTCAAGAGCCTCTCTCTGCGCAGCCACCTCAACCCTTGAGGCAAGCGCAACTCTTGAGGCAGGAACCTCATGCTATGAGTCAGCCACCTCAACGCATGCATCTGCCACTTTCTCCTCAACTTGAGCCTCTTCCCATTCAACTTTGAAATAACAAATGACAATAATAACACCTCATTACTTTCATAACTTGCATTTGTAATCATATACATGTATGCCTACACAAACATTATGATAATGGAGGTTATTCGTATTACTTAATAAAAAAATATATATGTATTCCTTGCAATATATTTTTAACAAAATCGCAAATATGGCAAAAATATCTTCAAAACAAAAATGAATCATGAGTTATGAATGTCATGTAAAT
Organism: Palaemon carinicauda; assembly: GCF_036898095.1. Taxonomy (NCBI): domain Eukaryota; kingdom Metazoa; phylum Arthropoda; class Malacostraca; order Decapoda; family Palaemonidae; genus Palaemon; species Palaemon carinicauda. The sequence continues at coordinate 74,916,949 of NC_090742.1, read as the reverse complement.
ATTATGTTGATATTAAAACCCCATGCTAGCATGCATGAAGTAATGCAGTGTTGCCAACAGGGCGAGTTTCCCTTTCCTGAGGTGAAGTAGATTATAGTACGTATATTTAGTGCAGCTTAATTCTACGATTATCATGCCGGCTATCAATTCATCAACAAAACAGTCTAAATCAATTCCCTCGGCACGTGCACTTTCAATGGACAGTAATGCGATATTACTCAATCTAGCACTGGTCATGGAATTTCTGAGAAATGTTACACGCCATGCAACATGCTCTGCTTACCTTACAGCATGCTCTACATACAGCATGCTCTGCATACAGCATGCTCTGCATACAGCATGCTCTGCATACCTTACCGCATGCTTCTCAGTCACACATCTTTGGTTGTTGCCAACTCACTAGACTGTCAAGCAGTTTCATAACGTTGCCTTCTAGTCTGCTGCTTTTGCACCAGTGAAACCCTCACTGAGAGAACTTAGCTTTTTCTCGGATATGGTCCCTGTAGATGAGAAAGTGCTTTTCTCCCTCCTTCTGATATTCCCTTGAGGACTCTGTCATTTGGAGAGGAGCCTTTAGCTGCGTAGCCTCCTATGGACTTTTATTTAAGCATAACATGCTTCCAGGGAAGGTAAGGGTTCCACTTCAGTCGCTAACCCCGTCTGTTACCACACCTGCTCCCATAGACCTTGAGCTGTGTTGCAAGACATGCAGTCCAAGCTTAGTCCTTGTTAGAGGATTTTTTGTTTACGGAGTCAGTGTGTCTCTGGGAAGACGTTCAACAACCAGCAGAAGTGACTTGTTGTGACGCAGTGCGGCAACCTCAGCAACCCGATAAGGAGTTGTCTGTACGACCCAGACAGTCTAGACAGCTTCGGGTTGTCACTGTACTTCCTCGCTTCCCCATGGTTGACAGTTCACAGACTGTGCAGCAGTACCATGATCTTGTGTCCGGCTCCGTCAGACGACTGGCTTTTAAGAGCTCCCACAAGTTGTCGCTGTCTGGAGATTCTCAGATGGACTATGGATCTGACCAAGGAACTGGGCCTCCTGGTCAATTTTGAGGAGTCTCAGCTCGTCCCATCCCAGACCATTGTCTACCTGGGTATGGATCTTCAGAGTCGAGCTTTTCGGGCTTTTCCGTCGGCCCCAAGGATCTTCCAAGCCCTAGAATGCATCCAGAGCATGCTGAGAAGGAACCGATGCTCAGTCAGGTAGTGGATGAGTCTAACAGGGACACTTTCATCGCTGGCCCTGTTCATCGTGTTAGGGAGACTCCACCTCCCCCCCCTTCAGTATCATCTAGCTGCTCACTGGATAAAGGACATGACGCTAGAGACGGTCTCAGTTCCTGTTTCCGAAGAGAGGAGGTCTTCTCTCGCGTGGTGTAAGAACAGCTTTCTTCTCAAGGAAGTCTACCTTTGGCTGTTCAGAAACCCGACCGCCGTCTCCTCTCGGACGCATCAGACACGGGCTGGGGTGCGACTTTGAACGGACAGGAATGCTCGGGAACATGGAATCAGGAGCAAAGGACACTTCACATCAATTGCAAGGAGTTGTTGGCGGTTCTTCTGGCCTTGATAAACTTCAAGTCCCTCCAGCTTAACAAGGTGGTGGAGGTGGACTCTGACAACACCACAGCCCTGGCTTACATCTTCAAGCAGGGAGGGACTCTTTCGTGGAAGTTGTTCTAGATCGCAAGGGACCTCCTCATCTGGTCAAAAGATCGAAAGCTCACGCTGGTAACGAGGTTCATTCAGGGCGGTATGAATTTCATGGCAGATCGCCTCAGCCGGAAGGGTCAGGTCATCCCCACAGAGTGGACCCTTCACAAGAATGTTTGCAGCAGACTTTGGGCCCTGTGGGGTCAGCCAACCATAGATCTGTTCGCTACCTCGATAACCTAGAGACTCCTGTTGTATTGTTCTCCGATTCCAGACCCAGCAGCAGTTCACGTGGATGCTTTTCTGCTGGATTGGTCCCATCTCGACCTGTATGCATTCCCGCCGTTCAAGATTGTCAACAGGGTACTTCAGAAGTTCTCCTCTCGCAAAGGGACACGGCTGACGTTGGTTGGCTCCGCTCTGGCCCGCGAGAGAATGGTTCATAGAGGTACTGCAATGGCTGGTCGACATTCCCAGGACTCTTCCTCTAGGAGTGAACCTTCTACGTCAACCTCACGTAAAGAAGGTACACCCAAACCTCCACGCTCTTCGTCTGACTGCCTTCAAACTTTCGAAAGACACTCAAGAGCTAGGGGCTTTTCGAAGGAGGCAGCCAGAGCGATTGCCAGAGCAAGGAGAACATCCACTCTCAGAATCTATCAGTCTCAAGGGGAAGTCTTCCGTAGCTGGTACAAGACCAATGCAGTTTCCTCAACCAGTACCACTGTAACCCAGATTGCTGACTTCCTGTTACATCTAAGGAAAGTAAGATCCCTTTCAGCTCCTACGATCAAGGGTTACAGAAGTATGTTGGCAGCGGTTTTCCGCCACAGAGGCTTGGATCTTTCCACCAACAAAGATCTACAGGACCTCCCTAGGTCTTTTGAGACCTCAAAGGAACGTCGGTTGTCCACTCCAGGCTGGAATCTAGACGTGGTCCTAAGGTTCCTTATGTCATCAAGATTTGAACCTCTCCAATCAGCCTCTTTTTAGGACCTCACATTAAAAACTCTTTTCCTCGTGTGCTTGACAACAGCTAAAAGAGTAAGTGAGATCCACGCCTTCAGCAGGATCTTTGTTTTCACATCTGAAACGGCTACATGTTCCTTGCAGCTCGGTTTTTGCTAAACGAGCTTCCTTCACGTCCTTGGCCTAAGTCGTTCGAGATCCCAAGCCTGTCCAACTTGGTGGGGAATGAACTGGAGAGAGTACTTTGCCCAGTTAGAGCTCTTAGGTACTATCTAAAAAGGTCTTAACCTTTACGAGGACAATCAGAAGCCTTATGGTGTGCTATCAAGAAACCTTCTTTTCCAAGGTCTAAGAACTCAGTTTCTTACTATTCAGGCTTCTGATTAGGGAAGCACATTCTCATCTGAAGGAAGAAGACCTTGCTTTGCTGAAGGTAAGGACACATGAAGTGGGAGCTGTGGCTACTTCAGTGGCCTTCAAACAGAACCGTTCTCTGCAGAGTGTTATAGATGCAACCTATTGGAGAAGCAAGTCAGTGTTCGCATCATTCTATCTCAAAGATGTCCAGTCTCTTTACGAGTACTGCTACACCCTGGGACCATTCGTAGCAACGAATGCAGTAGTAGGCGGGGGCTCAGCCACTACATTCCCATAATCCCATAACCTTTTAACCTTTCTCTTGAATACTTTTTATGGGTTGTACGGTCGGCTAAGAAGCCTTCCACATCCTTGTTGATTTGGCGGGTGGTCAATTCTTTCTTGAGAAGCGCCGAGGTTAAAGGTTGTGATGAGGTCCTTTAGTATGGGTTGCAGCCCTTGATACTTCAGCACCTTAGAGTTGTTCAGCCTCCTAAGAGGAACGCTGCGCTCAGTAAGGAAGACGAACTTATTTAAGGCAGAGTAATGGCTCAAGTCGACTTCCTTACCAGGTACTTATAATTTCATTGTTATTTTGAATAACTGATAATATGAAATACGGGATACTTAGCTTCTTGATATACATGTACACTGGTTTTCACCCACCTCCCTGGGTGTGAATCAGCTACATGATTATCGGGTAAGATTAATATTGAAAAATGTTATTTTCATTAGTAAAATAAATTTTTGAATATACTTACCCGATAATCATGATTTAATTGACCCACCCTTCCTCCCCATAGAACCAGTGGACCGAGGAAAAATTGAGGTGGTGTCAACAAGAAGTACTGCAGTACCTGGCCACAGGTGGCGCTTGTGAGTACACCCCCCTCTTGTATAGCGATCGCTGGCGTATCCCTTCCGTAGAATTCTGTCGGGCAACGGAGTTGACAGCTACATGATTATCGGGTAAGTATATTCAAAAATTTATTTTACTAATGAAAATAACATTTTTCAGATGTATCTCCTACCTTAAACTGTTCATAAAACTTGAAAAACATACATTTCCGGTGTGACGGTCTGAACAATCCCCTGGTCCCAGAATTGTCCTTGATAATCTGCGCATGCGCGAACATTACCGTTTACCAGTGCATACAAGTTTGATGTTTTATTTTCCTGTAATGTTAGCGTGTGCAGCTCAACATTACCGCTTGCCAGTACATACGAGCTTGATGTTTTATTTTCATGCAAGCGAAGGGAGCTAATGGCGGAAAAGAACCATTATACAATGTCAAGGAGAATTCTGAGACCGGGGGATCGTTCAGACCGTCACACCGGCAAGTGACGACATCAAACCTGTTCAAAATACAATACTTGTAAATACACCTGTAATGGTTTTTATTTCCTCCAAAAGCAAAATGACCACTTATTTTGGATGGTGTTAATACAGATATCATTCTGGAAGACCAATTCAAGAAAAACTGTTTCAAATGTGTTACAGTTCAGCTAGGAGCTAGTATTAAAAAGGGGGGATTTGTATAGAAACTATGGAGATAAGAGATTGGCACAAAATGAGTTACATAAAAGATATAAGTTATGATTGGAGATGAAAAATGGGTATCTGAGCTAATGGTAGCAGAATTTGGAATCAAAGTTTGAACTTGAGAACTACCTGTTGGTAATTTTATGAATTATTCTGAGTGTTTTCTTTCGAGACCAAAACAAAAGAAGTAAAAAGAGTATTTTTACAAAAGAATGTATCCTAGTTAATCTTAACTGCAGAATTATGTGATGACATTCAAACTAGTGTTTTAGCAGGGTTATATTCAATTCTGTTGGTAAAAATCAATTTATGAGCATTGTGCTAAGGTAAACTAAAACTGGGAAATATGGCAGTTTATGAATATTGTGTTATAGTAATTTTAAATATAAAACTTACCCGCTGGTTATATAAAAGAGCTGAAGTCCCTGACGCCAGGGCAGAAAATTCAAATCTCGCGCTATCGAAGATACGCCAGGTGTACCAACCGCACCCTAGCGGTAGAACAGGTGGAACTACACACCAACTTCAGTTCTTCTCTCTGCCGTCATAGCTGACTGACATACAGAAGTTCGCTCTCGTGTTTTTACTCTCTTGGGAAGTTGTTTGGTGATGTACAACGTTCTTTTTTGAGTTTAAGCTATCGTTGATTAATTTTCCTTGGTTCTTATCTTGAAATCTTTTTGTTTGAGATTTTCTTTATTGTTTTTTCCCTTACTTTTTGCTTGTCGGTCTCTCACGTTAACTTTAAAATGGCCGACTCCTCCCCTGCTCAGCGTAGGTGTGTTAGTGAGGGTTGTCGTACACGACTTCCTAATGGATCTATTGATCCTCATTCTATTTGTGTAAAATGTAGGGGTAAATTTTGTTCATTAGATGATAGGTGTAATGAGTGTCTTTCCTTAACTAATGATGATTTTGGTACTTACGATCGTTATGTTAGGAGATTAGAGAGAGATAGACTTAGGCGTAGTTCTTCCCGATCTGTGGATAGAACCTTACCTAATTTACCTATTCCTAATCCTGTTCCTTCCCCTGTGGTGGTAGATCAGGAACCTACTATGAAGGACATGTTTACTGCTATTTTGTCTCTTGGTGAGAAAGTTGAGTCCTTAGCAGCCGATAGAAATACTATCTTTTCAGAGTTAAAGGTATTGAAAAACCGTGATTCTATCGGAACTGTGGAAAGTGTTTCAGTGTCTGATGTGGTACCGAAGAATCGTGACTCTCTCGGTGTTGTGACAAGTGTTGATAATGTGGTTAGTGTTGCGGAAGGTGCGTCGACTCGAGTGTCTGATGTGGTACCGAAGAATCGTGACTCTCTCGGTGTTGTGACAAGTGTTGATAATGTGTTTAGTGTTGCGGAGGGTGCGTCGGCACGATCTTGTCGTTCACCTAGCCTTAGACCTCTTTCGAGCTCTCGAACCCATGGGAGAAGTAATGTCGAACGGCTTAAGGGAACGAGAAGCATCATCAATCGTGCAGACGTCCCCTCGAACGTTCCTGTTGCCGTAGCTCAGGTCGTTCACCCTCATCGTAGGAAAGGTGAGGTTCATACGTTATCCCCGTCTTCCGATGAAGGGTCGGGGAGTGAGATCTGGCGGCGAGCGTCGAGACCGCTTAAACGCTCCCATGTTGATTTGGACGCGGCGCGTCAAAACACACAGCGTCGGGAATCGCCTGTGCGGCCAGGATGTAGTTCGTGGGGTTCACCGGAACGTTTCCGTTCTCCCAGCGCTTGCACTCCGGCCAAACGTTCAGATCACCGTGTTCGTGCGGATATGATTCCTTCCGATTCGGACCTTGTAACTATTCATGCACCTCCTCTTCCATCGGATTGGCTTTCTTCCCCTGAAATGCGTGGTGACATTAGTGCGAATCTTCCTTCTAGGAGTTCTGTTGATCCGAAATGGACTGCGCTTTTGTCTATGAAGGAACAACTCTCTTCGTTGATGGATTCTTATCAACCAAGTGTTGGCGTTGTGTCTGGGCGTTCGATGTCAGACCAGTTATCGCACAAACGTTCGATGGTATATGGCCTTGACGAGTTATCACTTAGACGGTCTCCCATTCACAGTGTTCAACGCCAGGTTGATTTTGATGAGTCGCGTCAGAGAGTTTTGGTTGACCAGTTGGCGTTTTCTGGTCGCGGGGAAGAGCGTCGGCGTCGACAAGTGGACGAGACGCGGCAACAATTTGAAGTAGTGGATCGCCCGCGGCAACAACTTTTGGACGCGGCGCGTCTAAACATTGGTTTACAGCGGCGACATCCTGACTCCTTTGATCGCTCGCAGCAACAGTCCTCGGACTTTACGCAACCTCGCGGCGATCTTCAACAGTTACCTTCTGATTTCAAGCGTTCTTCTGTTCAACAACAGTTGAATTCTAAGCGGTCTAAGCAGTTGTTGGTTGAGGATGATCGTCTACATGTCCGTGTTTCGCATCAATCTACTTCTACTTCTCCCCACCAAATTGACTCAGATGTTGGCCTTGACAGGCAGTCCCATCCAGACGTTGTTCCTTCGGTTCAGGCTGTAGCTGTTGCTGCACTGCCAGAAGACGAACCAGAGGAAAAGTCGGATGAGGATAATCCTATTGAGGAAGTCTCTGAGAATGAGGAGGAGAAGCATTATCAGCATGCTGTGGTCCTTCGCAAGTTTATGCTTATTTTGACTGGAATTTTCCCGGATTCTTTTACCCCTGTGGCCCCTCGTTCCCCGCCTTCTGAATTCATCTTAGGTAAAGCTACTAAGGTTCCAGTTTACACCAAGATGGTTCTTTCTCGATCTTCTAAGCGGGCCTTGAAGTTAATGGGTTCTTGGTTGGACTCCAAGAAAGCTTTTGGCAAGACGGCCTTTGCCTTTCCTCCCGCTAGGTTAGCCTCTAAATCTAGTGTGTGGTATGAGACTGGTGAAGTGTTGGGCTTGAGTTTTCCTTCGTCTGCCCAAGGGGATTTTTCAAGTTTGGTAGATGCTTCTCGTCGTCTTGCCTTAAGGAAGACGAAGATTTGGTGGTCCATTCCAGAGTTCGACCATTTGCTTAAAGGTCTTTTCAGGGCCTTCGAAGTTTTTAATTTTTTGGACTGGGCTTTGGGGGCTTTGAGTAAGAGGGTCTCTGATATGACGGAAACGGACACTAGTGGTTTGGTTCATTTGATGTCCTGCTTGGACAAAGGTGTGAGAGATGGCTCCAACGAACTTGCTGCCTTGTTTACAGCTGGAATTCTCAAGTAAAGGGCCACGATGTGCTCCTTCCTCTCCGCAGGAGTGTCTCCCTATCAGAAGACAGGCCTTCTTTTCGCACCTTTGTCTAATTCTTTATTTCCTCAGGAATTAGTGGGCGAGGTGGCTACTGCTCTCACTCAGAAGGCCACACATGACTTAGTTACTCATTCGACTAGGAAAGTTTTGCCTCCGTCTTTCTCCTCTCGAAAACCTAAGGAATCTTCTTCTGGGTTTCGTCCTCAGTCCTTTCGTGGGAAGCCCTCTGGGAGAGGCTCTTTTAAACCAGAAGGAAGGAAACCTAGAGGCAGAGGGGGCAAGTCCGGCCGAGGTAAAGTCTGACTGCCCTCTCCTTCAGACAGCAGTGGGGGCCAGGTTGACTCACTTTTGGGAGGCTTGGGAGAGGAATGGAGTGGACCCCTGGTCCGTCCAGGTGTTAAAGGAAGGCTACAAGATCCCCTTCCTGACCAATCCTCCTTTAGTCACAGATCCAGTGGATCTTTCGCCCAAATACAGAGAGGGTCCCAAGAAACAAGCCATGCTTCTACAGATGTCTCTTTTATTAGAGAAACGAGCAATAGAGGAAGTGCAAGATGTTACGTCTCCGGGGTTTTACAACCGCCTTTTTCTAGTACCCAAGAGTTCCGGGGGGTGGAGACCGGTTCTGGACGTAAGTGTGCTCAATGGTTACGTCCAAAACTCGACGTTCACCATGGAGACTCAGAAAACAGTTCTGGCAGCTGTGAGGAAGGACGATTGGATGGTCTCTTTAGATCTTCAGGATGCCTATTTCCACCTTCCGATTCATCCCAGCTGCAGACGTTATCTGAGGTTCATGGACGGAAACAAGGTCTTCCAGTTCAGGGCTCTTTGTTTCGGACTTTGCACGGCTCCTCTATTGTTCACCAAGATCATGCTGAACGTGGCAAGCATGCTGCATTCGAGGGGAATCAGGGCCTCTCTGTATCTGGACGATTGGCTGATAAGAGCCTCCTCAGCCGATTGTTGTTTGAAGGACCTCAAGATGACTTTGGATCTCTCCAAAGAACTGGGTCTCCTGGTGAGCTCGAAAAAATCACAACTCATTCCATCCCAGGAGATTCTTTATTTGGGGATGGAGATTCACAGTCGGAGTTTTCGGGCTTTTCCGTCGTCGGTGAGAATCCAAGCAGCCCTCCTAAAAGTACAAACGTTCCTGAAGAGAGATCTTTGCTCCGTCAGAGATTGGATGAGCCTTCTGGGGACTCTCTCGTCGTTAGAGAAGTTCGTGACCCTGGGGAAGTTGTTCTTGCGTCCTCTTCAGTTTCATCTCAACCGCCATTGGAAGAAAGGGGACAGCCTCGACAGGGATTGCATTCCCATCTCGACTTCCATCAAGTCTCATCTTCAATGGTGGAACAACGAGCCCAGACTGAAAGAAGGCTTGTCTTTACTTCAGAGGAACCCAAACCTCGTGTTGTGTTGCGACGCCTCCAACTCGGGGTGGGGAGCCACTCTAGAGAAGCAGGAACTTTCGGGGACTTGGACGGTAGAGCAAACCTCTCTCCACATCAATCAAAAAGAGCTTTTAGCTATTCATCTGGCTCTCATCGGCTTCGAAAAGCAGATCAGGGGCAAGGTAGTCCAAGTCAATTCGGACAGCACGACAGCTCTGGCCTATATTGCGAAACAAGGCGGGACCCACTCTTGGCCTCTGTTCGAGATTGCAAGACTGCTCCTCATCTGGGCGGAGGAAAGGAAGGTGACTCTTTTGACGCGGTTCATCCAGGGAGTCAACAATGTGAGCGCAGACAGACTCAGCAGGAAAGGTCAGGTTCTCTCCACAGAATGGATTCTGCACCCGGACATCTGCAAGAGTCTGTGGCGGTTATGGGGTCGACCTCTCGTGGATCTTTTTGCCACCGCGAAGACCAAACGACTAGAGTGTTATTGCTCTCCGGTTCCAGATCCCGAAGCTTTTCACATAGACGCTTTTCTGATGAACTGGTCACACATGGAGGTTTATGCCTTTCCTCCGTTCAAGATCCTTTACAAAGTGATTCAGAAGTTCGTTTCACACGAGGAGACCAGAATGACACTGATAGCTCCGTTCTGGCCGTCAAGGAGCTGGTTTCCAGAGGTACTGGAATGGATGGTGGATGTCCCGAGAAGCCTTCCCATGAGACCCGATCTTCTCAGACAACCTCACTTGGCCCGAAATCATCAAAACCTCCGAGCTCTACGTCTGACTGCCTTCAGACTATCGAAAAACTCGCTAGAGCTAGAGGATTTTCGAAGAAGGCAGCCAAGGCAATTGCAAGGGCAAGAAGGTCTTCAACCATCAAGGTGTATCAGTCCAAGTGGGAGTTGTTCAGGGAATGGTGTAGAACTAACGCGATTTCCTCTTCCAGTACATCGCTTTCCCAAATAGCAGATTTTTTCTTGGACCTTAAAACTAAGCATAACTTCTCGTCATCAACTATTAAAGGTTACAGGAGTATGTTGGCGACGGTTTTTCGACACAGGAACCTAGACCTTTCTGATAATAAGGATCTACGAGATTTACTTAGGTCTTTTGATACGACCAAGATGATTCAAACGGCTCCCATCGCCTGGAATTTGGATGTTGTCCTTAAATTTCTCATGAGTGACAGATTTGAGCCTTTACACTCGGCTTCATTTAAGGACTTAACCTTGAAAACCCTTTTTCTAGTTACCCTCGCCACTGCGAAAAGAGTTAGTGAAGTTCACGCTTTAAGCAAGAACATTGGTTTTCGGAATGGGAAAGCCATTTGTTCTTTGCAACTGGGGTTTCTGGCCAAGAACGAAAATCCTTCTCGACCATGGCCCAAATCCTTCGAGATTTCTAACCTTTCGGATTTGGCTGGCGATGAATTGGAAAGGGTTCTCTGTCCAGTTAGAGCTCTACGTTGTTATGTGGACAGAACTAAGAATCTGAGAGGTAACTCAGACGCTCTGTGGTGTGCAGTTCGGAAACCCTCGATGCCCATGTCCAAGAATGCCTTGTCTTTTTTCGTTAGATTGTTGATTCGAGAAGCTCATGCTCAGTGTGATGAGTCGGATCAGAGGCTCCTCAAAGTCAAGACACATGAAGTCAGAGCGGTAGCGACTTCAGTGGCCTTTAAACAGAACCGTTCTCTGCAAAGTCTGATGGATACAACATTTTGGAGAAGTAAGTCTGTTTTTGCATCCCATTATTTGAAGAATGTTCAGACTCGCTATGAGGACCTTTTTACGTTGGGTCCTTTTATAGCTGCTAATGCGATAGTAGGTGAATGATCTACCACTACGTTCCCTTTTTTCCTAATACCCCTTTTCTATCTCTTGGAACTCGTTTTTTATGGTTGTTTGTGGAGATTGGGCGTCAGTCTTCCGCAATCTTTGATTTGGCTAGGTGGTCATTTTGTTCCTTGAGTGCACCCGGAACAAGGGTATTGGTTGAGGTCCTGTCATGTTATAGGTGTTTGTACCGTTTGACAGCTCCTAGAGATTTTCAGCCCGAGTGGATTACTGGATCTCTTAAGGATAGCGGACGAAATGAGGCAGAGTATCATTGCTGTCAGCTTCCTTATCAGGTGAGAACTGCTTAAGTTTATTGTATGTAACCCTTAAGTGAATTTTCTGTATGTAGCTGTCTCTGACCCGCCACCAAGGGGTGTCAATCAGCTCTTTTATATAACCAGCGGGTAAGTTTTATATTTAAAAATGATATTTTCATAATAAAATAAATTTTTGAATATACTTACCCGCTGGTTATATAAATTTAACACCCTCCCTCCTCCCCTCTAGAGACTACCTATGGTATGGCTATGAGGCATGGAAGAACTGGAGTTGGTGTGTAGTTCCACCTGTTCTACCGCTAGGGTGCGGTTGGTACACCTGGCGTATCTTCGATAGCGCGAGATTTGAATTTTCTGCCCTGGCGTCAGGGACTTCAGCTCTTTTATATAACCAGCGGGTAAGTATATTCAAAAATTTATTTTATTATGAAAATATCATACTAAAACCGGGAATTTTTTTCCATATTAGAAAATAAACAGACTGACATTTAATGGTAAGGCAACTATACTAGGTCACTGAAACAATCCATAATTAAACACTATGATACTTATTAAAGCTTATTATATACAATTATGCTAATAACTATTTACAGGGATGCTTCCTAATTTAATCAAGTATAATGACAGATTGGGTGTGGGCAGATATGTAACTTTCCAGTCCTCAGCAATATTTTTTGGAGATGGTGTTGCTAGCTCCATGCTATCAGACTTTGCCCTAATTGTGACTTACTATAGTCCATTTCTTTTATCGAGGCAGATGTGCACCGACTCGCAGCGGTGCCCTTTTAGCTCGGAAAAGTTTCCTGATTGCTGATTGATTAGAATTATCTCGTCCAACCAATCAGCAATCAGGAAACTTTTCCGAGCTAAAAGGGCACCGCTGCGAGTCGGTGCAAATCTGCATCGCTAAAAGAAATTGACCATATAGTCAACTAGTGTTGCTGCCTAGACCACACTCGGTGTGGGTAAATGCAATGTTGCTATTTTATCTGCATAGAATTTCTGCAAGCACTTTATGATTTTAAGTGATTCTTAGTAGGAGAGGGCCATTTGATTCAAAATTTGATATACTGTACTGTATATTTAAAATATTATTTAAGTATTAAAAAAAATTATATTTGATTTATTATCAAAGCTCGATCACCAAAATTTAAAGCTATGTCATTAAGTGCGGTTTTCTTTACAAAGAAATGTGGTCTTACTCAGCATGACCACCGAGAGATGCCAGATATTACTATTTTGACCACATTTTGAGATGAAGAGCCACAAAACGGCATAACTGTAATCAACAAACAATCTGGTACAGACCCTAATTTATTGCATAGCTTAAGAGGCACAGTTGAGTTCTTCGGAAACAGATTTAAATTGTTTGCGTGTTGTGATCATCACAAGACTCACTGGTGAGACAAACCTAGAAATGTTTTTATAGAATACAGTGCTCATAATTTATTTAAGATGATATATCCTTGAGTATTTGGAATGATATCGGAGTCTAGTTTATCATTGGTAGTAATCTATCATTAGGCCTATTTCAGAACCATAATACTGTAGTCAGACAATTTTTTCTTAAATGCAGTATAACTGAAACCAGTGTAATGCTTGACATTACTGTAACTAATGTGGATGAGGTCAAAGCATTAGATACTAGATATGGAAATTTTGAATATTTTACATAGATTATATATGTGTCAGTTTTCCAGAGAATAAAATACTATATAGCATGTCTATTTATACTTTCCTATGATTGTAGGTTGGTAATTGACTGAGTAATATATTTATTTGGTTTCTTTTTCAGTTTTATGAAGGAACCATACTATACTGCACTCATTGATTGTTAATACCAGTATTAGTCATCTTCCGTTTTTAAACCAAAAGAAACCAGAATGAATTGCTCCAAGAAGTTTTTATTCCATCACCATAGACATATATTGAGGGTGAGTAACTTCTTTAAACTGATTTTAGTAACTAAATTGCACTCTTATGATATAATCTTATTTCATTCTAATACTTCTTTTCCACTGTCATCCATATATTAAGGGCTTGGTTGCCTGATGCTCCCACTCCAATGCCTTCTATCAAAGGGATCCTCTTCCACTAAACCTCTTCTCTTAACCCTTTTACCCCCAGGCTATTTGGAAATTTCCAACCCTTAACCCCCAGGGGTTATTTTTTTTCAGGCACATTTTGCAGTATATATTTTTTTTAAATTGCTCCAACAGCCTTAATTTCCGTCATAGAGAGGTCAGGTTGGTCTCATTCTCTTGGAAAAGGCCTGAAGTTTCTCAAAAAATTATCAAAAATATGCAAAAAAAATAGCAGTTTTTTGCAAGAACGTACCGGTACGTCCATGGGGGTAAAGGGATGAGTTTTGTGAAACGTACCAGTACTGTACGTCCTTTGGGGGTAAAAGGGTTAATATCATCCCTCACCTTATCTTGCCAGCTATTTCTCTACCTCCCTCCAATTTTCCACCCTTAACAGGTTCCTCCCAAGCCCATCTCACTCCCTCCCCAATATCCATCCTCAATACGTGGCTACACCATCTCAGTTATGACACTCCTATCACCTCTGTAATCTTTACTATGCCTGGCATTCTTTGTATTTCATCCTTTTTCAATCTTTCAAGCAGTGGTTTGTTCCATCATTAAAATAAACCTTTTCACTTGTTACAGTATAGGCAATAGACTTTCGGCAAAGCTGGAAGACTAACCATAAGACTTTTAGCGAGGTATAACTACCCACCGCTAGTTTGCGGGGAGATAGGGGTTAGTACCGGCTGTCCCACTCACACACACCTGTGTCCTATCATCACTTTTGCTTTTGGCTTGGAGGAGTGAGGATGTTCCGTTCTTTCTCCCCCGTTAACAAACTGGCCTTATAATTATTCTTGTTCTGGAGTTGTCCTGCATGCAGTCGCTCTCTGCTTGTAGGACTCTATTGGTATTGAGTGGCGGGAGTGATCATCCTCCCGGAGGGGTAGATTGGCAGGCGGCAAAAAGGTCTAAGGTATTCTTCTCCTTCAGGGTTTTCCTCGAAGGCAAAGAAACCCCGACTTTCTTTGCTGTTGGCGATCCCTCCTTTTTTTTACTCTTCCCTCTTACTTTCCTCTGGAGGATGGTTGAATAAGAGTGATAGAGGCTCTAGAGGTAATGCATCGATAAAGCGTACAACCCCTGGACAACCTAGAGGTACGGATATACTGTAGTCGCTTTCCTTAGGAAGCGGTGGCGTCCATCACCAGGAGAGTCTCCAATTTTCGCTTGTGGCAACACCTGCCTTCCTTGGGGCTTTCATGTCTCCCCACTAAGGAATGGTTTGTCGAGAGTCTAGGGTTAAGGATTAACCTTGGTTATCCTTTCCGAGAATCTGGAGGTAATGCACCAACAGTTTCTCATGCCCTTAGCAGCAGCCTTCGTTCCTCTTAATGTATGAGTTCCGTCTCCTGAATATAGATCTTTTATTGCTGAATCCCTTAATAGAGATCTAGCTAAAATTAGTGTATGGTGCATATTATGGGGCATGAAGTTGAATCCTTACAAAACTCAAAGTATGATTGTAAGTAGGTCAAGGACAGTGGCTCCTCAACATCCAGATCTTGCCATTGATAATGTTTCTTTATCTCTGTATGACTCTTGAAATTTTACGTGTGATTCTCGACAGCAAATTTACTTTTGAAAAGTGCATTGGGTTTGTGTCTTCTTCAATTGCACAAAATATTGGTTTGAAGATAATTTCTTTTAAAATTATCAGTGATCAGTCTATTCTGAAGAAGTGGTTTAATTCTTTCATTCTATCTTGTTTTGAGTATTGTTTTCCTGTCTGCTCTTCAGCTGCTGATTCTCATCTTAATTTGTTTAACAGGAACTTATGGTCTATTAGATTAATTATTCCTGATCTAGATATTAATCACTGGCACCCTTGTTAAATTAGTTCGTAATGCATGTTGTATAAGATTTTTCATAATTTTGATCATCCTCTACATTCAGATCTTCTGGACAGTTCCATCCTGTTTGTAATACTAGACATGCAGTTAATCAAATTAGTCATGCCTTCTCCATCATGAAGCTCAGTACTACGCAGTATTCTAGAAGTTTTATTCCAGCTGTGATCAAGTTGTGAAATGATCTTCCTATTCGGGTAGTTGAATCGGTAAAGCTTCAAAAGTTCAAACTTGCAGCAAATGTTTTTATGTTGAACAGGCTGAGGGAGGTCTTTTTATAGTTTATATATGATATATCTTTTGATTTTGTTACTGTTTTTAAATTATTTTATTTCAATTGTTCATTATTTCTTATACCTTTTATTTATTTCTTTAATGTCTTTCCTCACTGGGGTATTTTTCCTTGTTGGAGCCCTTAGGCTTATAGCCCCCTGCTTTTCTAACTATGGGTGTACTTAGCTAGTAATAATAATAATAATAATAATAATAATGCTGGAGGACGAAGGTGATCCAGAAACTGCTTGATCGGAAGCAGTTTCAACTGGTGCTCCTCGGAGTGGTGTCTGGTAAATTGCTCGAAAACAAAATCCTTGAGATCAATTGCTCCAAAAATCATTCCTCAAACTATCAATTCCTTGAAAGGCAGATTGCTTGAAAAAAATTACTTCGATCATTTTGTTTTCGAGGAATTGAACTGGAAGAAGAGACAGATTGCATAAAATAAAAGCAAATCTTTGGTTATATGAATAATACAAACTAAAATTCATAATTCTGTCTGTCCTTGCAATTAAAAAGCAAAAGCCCCCCCCACAAAAAAAAACATTTATTCGCTACTATATCAATGTCTAATTTGTTCCGTAACCGAAATACAAACCACGCTATTTACAAAGGGTTATTACTTTTAGCGTAGCTGAAATGGCGAGCCATTAGAATTTAACGAGGGTGTATTACCCCCGCGCTAGTTAGCGGGGGGGTAGGGGAGTGGTAGCTAGCTACCCCTCCTCCCCCTCACACACAGGTGAATACTCACTTTCACTTTTGGCTCGGACTGTGACAGACGTCTCTGTCTTGGTCCTCGCTTGGCAGCCATTGTCTGTTTTGTCTTTACTTAATCGCTTACTTTTCTTTTACTCAATATATATGTAAACATGTTTTCATGTTTGTATATATATTTGAGTATAGAAATAAGTAAGTTTCCTTTTCAGATGTGTGTGTGTAGTGTACGATATCTACGTGGAGGCCTCGGCAGTTAGGCCACCACGGCCTAATTTTATGGGTTGCGATCGAGTTTGACTTCGGTCTTTCTCTCTCTCTCTCTCTCTTGAGGTCGTTCACCCTTTTACTATGTTTTACTACGCCCTTGTAGCTTCCTTCCCGTGTGGGTGGGGTTGCTACGCCGTACATTTTGTCTCAATTAGTTTATGAATCTAATTGTAGTTGTTAATTTTTCAGCTTGTAGAACGATTCCTTTCGGGGTTTTCGTTTTTTTCTTTAGTGTTCATTCTTTTTTTAAATTACATAATTACATAGTTACATAATTATAATTGTTATAATTCTGTTTTGGTTACAGCTCTCCTTCCGCGAGTGTAAGTGGTTGTGAGGGCACGTGCCTGTTGTGTAATTCTTGTTCCTTTTCCTCGGGATTCCTCTTCGGAGCCTTCCCGGGGGAATGAATGTGTACTAATATTATTTGTTTTATTTTTTTACAGTTACCGATCTAGTTCGTTTCTGTAATATAGCAACGGTGTGAGCTGTCTGGTTGAGTCCTGGGGATTCGGCTGTTGCTGCCTCCCCCCTTGTATTGTCGTCAGGGGCGTGTCTCCTTCTACTGGTAGTACTCCCGTGTCGACGGACAGCTCTCCAGTTCATTTTAGAACAGTCAGGAGGCTTGCCTCCTTGGGCGGATAACTTTCCTTCCGAGGGAAGTTTTTTCCTGTCCAGGCTTGAGCTTTTCCTCTTTTGGGGGGTTCTTCTCTTGCCTTTTTTTCGTGCGACTATGCTCTTGGTGCTGAGCGGTCGCACCTGCAGTTTCGCTCAAGGGGCTGGGCAACTGCAGGGGCTCCTCTTCGGAGGATTGCCCCTTTTAGGTCACTGGCTGACCAGTCTCTTCCACGAAGTGTTTCTCTGTCGTTCGCGAGAGAGTACACTCATAGAGACTCCTCTTCGGAGGTTTCTTCTGTTGCTGTTGCTGTTGGCCTCCCTCGCCGTAAGGCCCTCCGTCCGCCTCGTCGTAAGGGCCTCTCATCTCCCTATAAGGGTGCTTGAGGCGCCTTTTTGAATCTCCGTTTGCAGCCTACAACTTCTTTTTCTCGATCTTCCGTCTTGGTGCAGATGGACAGCAGTCTAATCTCGTCTCCCGACGGGCAACGGTCTTCCCGACGGACAACGGTCTTCCCGACGGACAGCGGTCTTCCGACGGACATCAGTCTCCCGGCGGACAACGATCCCTTCGGGGCAAAGGGTTGCCCCCACGGGGGTTCTTCCCTTGCGTGTCAGGGTTTCCCTGCGCGCCCTTCTGTTCGTCAGCGCTCTCCTGTTCGTCAGCGCTTTCAAGATGATCTTCCCTGCGGTTCCTGTTACGTGCCCTGTGCGCCCACGTTCGCCCTCGCGATCTAGAACTTCGGTTCAGGTCGGGGTCAAGGACTCTTCTTTGCGCAGGCTTCCACGCGTAGCCTTCTGCTCGTCAGCGATCATCAGCTCGTCAGCGATCATCAGCTCGCCAGCGATCGTCAGCTCGTCAGCGATCATCAGCTCGCCAGCGATCTCCGGATCGCCCATGTGTGTTACAGCTGGCACGCCAACGTTCTCCAACACTTCTGAAGGAACATGGTTCGCCAGCTACTAGCTCAACTGCGGATGCTGATCGCCATCGCGCGACCCTCAACTGCGGATGCTGATCGCCATCGCGCGACCCTCAACTGCGGATGCTGATCGCCATCGCGCGACCCTCAACTGCGGATGCTGATCGCCATCGCGCGACCCTCAACTGCGGATGCTGATCGCCATCGCGCGACCCTCAACTGCGGATGCTGATCGCCATCGCGCGACCCTCAACTGCGGATGCTGATCGCCATCGCGCGACCCTCAACTGCGGATGCTGATCGCCATCGCACAACCCTGAACGATTGCCCGCTTACGCATGCTGCTCCTCATCGCACAACCCTGAACGATCGCCCTCTTGCGGATGCTGATCACCATCGCACCCTTTCACGCGATCATTCACCTGCGCATGCTGCTCGCCATCGCACAACCCTGAACGATTGCCCGCTTACGCATGCTGCTCCTCATCGCACAACCCTGAACGATCGCCCTCCTGCAGATGCTGATCACCATCGCACCCTTTCACGCGATCATTCACCTGCGCATGCTGCTCGCCATCGCACAACCCTGAACGATTGCCCGCTTACGCATGCTGCTCCTCATCGCACAACCCTGAACGATCGCCCTCCTGCAGATGCTGATCACCATCGCACCCTTTCACGCGATCATTCACCTGCGCATGCTGCTCGCCATCGCACAACCCTGCACGATTGCCCGCTTACGCATGCTGCTCCTCATCGCACAACCCTGAACGCTCGCCCTCTTGCGGATGCTGATCACCATCGCACCCTATCACGCGATCATTCACCTACACATGCTGCTCGCCATCGCTTACCGCCAGCGATCTTCTTCACCTACGCGGCAGCACGATCCCTCGCCGTCACGCCCATTCGCCTGCGCGCCCGCGCGATCGCTCGCCTGCGCGCCCGCGCGATCGCTCGCCTGCGCGCCCGCGCGATCGCTCGCCTGCGCGCCCGCGCGATCGCTCGCCTGCGCGCCCGCGCGATCGCTCGCCTGCGCGCCCGCGCGATCGCTCGCCTGCGCGCCCTCGCGACCGCTCGCCTGCGCGCCCGCGCGACCACTCGCCTGTGCGCCCGCGCGACCATTCGCCTTTGCGCGACCGTTCGCCCTCGCGCGACCATAGTTCGCGGCGAATTCCACAGCCGGTGGTAGCAGCAGGGACGCGTGCTCCTAGGCGGCACTCGGGATCACCTCCATCCAAGCACAGGTTGGTAGTGCAGGACGAAGACAGGTCAGTACAGCATTCTTCCCACCTTCTTTTCAGGCAGGAACCGTCGTGTCCTCTCCAAAGGATCGCCCGATCCCTTTCACCTTAGCGAGGATTTCGGACTCTGTGTCCTTGGAGCAGCAGACATGGTTTGATCCGCTGGCACGGGCGTTAATGAGGGTTATGAAACCAGCACTCACCGGCCAGGGTAACAAACCAGCGGCTGTCTCTCCTACGCTGAAGAGAAAGAGAGGAGTGGACTTCGTGGTGACTTCCCCCAGGGCGAAGTTGGTTCCCAAGAGGTCGGTCTCGAGGGTCCCCTCTCCTGCACGAGTACTCTCTCCTTCTCCCGCCCTGGAAGGATTTTTGGCGGGGGGGCTTTCCGTTAAAGATTTCTCCATCGGACAAGGGGTGACTGCTTACCTCTTCCTCTGGGAGCTTACCAGGTTCTTTCCCTCCTCGGTTACGGCCCGAGGTTTGGTTCAAGGAAGCTACAGGAAGATCAAGGGTACTTTCCTCCTCTCGAGCTCAGGCACCTTGGCCTTTCGTCGTTAAGTATCTACTTGCGGACAAGCTCGATGTTGTACTATCTGGACGCACTGACTGAAGGCTTCCTTCGGGTGTCTCATCTGTGGAGGTCAACGACCTCAGACACCCTTCCATCCTTGAGAAGAGTTTTGTCTTTGCCCAAGGACAGAGACTTAAACATCTGCTGTGCGGAGTAAATCGACTTCCGGTTTCACTCCTCCAAGGCGCTTTCTTCCAGACTCTGCAGGGCTCCAGCTCCCTTTTCTTTCAACCACGTCGGCCTAAGTTATCGGCTACGACAACTGGGACAAGGTGTCCAATTGCAGTTTCCTCCTGTCAGGAACAGATGGCACGGGAGACTCCCCCGGGGGGGCATAGTCCTAAAAGGAGTTCACGAACTCTAGGATTGCAGGTTTTTTCGCTGGGAGGATGCTTAAGGTTACTCATCCGAATGACAGCTTCCCGATGCCCATTCCCGCACAATCTCTGTGAGTAGCCAAGGATATCGCGCCTGCCGTCTCTGTCAGCGAATTCAGTGTCTCTGAACCTCTATGCCATAGCATCAGCAGAGTTGCCCGGTTGGGCAGAATGATCCATACCTTAGGCGAAGGTCTTCCTTAGGATCATCGACGGCTTCACCCCCGGCCCCCTCAGTCGATCCTTTCTTGTAAGGAAGGATCTGAGAGGGGATGTCCATAGTCGACCTCTCAGCCCTGATCAAGTTTGTCGAACAAACTTTGGCCAGCGTAGACCAGCAGAATCGATCAGACTGGTAACGAGGCGACAGGACTCCTTTAACCCTGGATCGGAAGGACGGGTACTTTCAGTTTCCATTCCATCCATCTTCCAGGGTGCTCGTCGAATTCAGCCTAAACTGCAAGTATTCCTGCTTATGATGCAGTGTGGCTATCCCGCCGTGGCATAGCAGGTTTGTTTCCCCAGAGAACTCTCCCTGCCTTCCTCTTGGCCGCTCAGGTGCAGACTTCCGCCTCCTCTGCTGTTTGGAGGGCTGGTCAACTCCGGTAGGCTCGGGTTTCGACCTTCTTCAGCGCCGGGAAAAGCTTCCGAATGCTGACCATGAGTGTGGGCTCATGGTATTTTGCTTGGAGCCTTCTCTTCCTCTGCCTCAACATCTGGAGTATCTGGCCATGATATTGAGTCAACCGCCTTACCACGTTGGAAACCCCGCTTCTCGTCCGTCCAGCGAGGTTAAGCAACGTCGGTACTTGGATGGGTGACCACCTGGGGACGCCAGATTCTGTTACCACATCCTCCGAGCCTTCCTTTCGGTTGACTGTGGCAAGACTGAGGAGAGTCGCAGTACCTGTTCTCAGTCAAGCAGAGTTTTCAGCCCTACCTTGAAACGTTTCCTAGTTCTTCTTTCCTCATTGACCCGTTTATAGTCCGAACGGTCGCCTCAGGATAAGTTCCATGTGGGGCGATCCAAGTTCCGGTGGCTTCAGGCAATGTTTAACCGGACTCCCTGGCCCTATGGGACCAGCGGAACTATTAAACCTGCAATGGGTGTTGACCTATGGAGCCTCTTGATGGTAGTGGATATTCTCGTCCTTTCCCCACATTCTTGATGCGGTTCTCGGACTCGTCAAAGGAAAGGGGGGGGGGCATGTTCCGGTCCAGGCCTATGGTCAAGACCTGAAGGATACCTCTCCATCATTCAGGCAGGCTTAAGGGCCTTAGTCTGGCCCCTCTTCAGATCCTACCGCTCCTGCCAAGTCGCCCCGTTGCGTGTCGACTTCATGCTAACCAGCAGGGGACGCATTTTCACACCTTCACATCTTGCAGTAGAGATACCGGGATGATTGAGATTCTCTCAATTCCACCATCGGCTCTCTCATTCCAGGCAGGGGAATGTTTCTCTCAGACTATCCGAGCAGAGCCTCATAGAGAGAGTGTACCTAAGGGTCTTTGACCTTGGGTAACCAGCAAGTGCTGGTCTGGGGGACCTGATCGCGACAGCTTGGAACCTCAAGCTTCCGCTAGTTTTCCCCCCAGTCTCAGACCCCGAGACTCTGGCAAGATGCATTCCGGTGATGGTGGGACAACTTCGACGCCTGCGTCTTCCCTCCTTTTTGTCTGCGGACAATGGGTCTCAACAAAACCAGGCTGTCTGTCAACCTTTCAATGGGAGAGCTCCACTGGGACTATGCGCAGAACGGTTTCTGGACCCTCTGCTTCCCCTGACGGAACTCCCGGGAGAGCTTCTCCCACGGCGCAGACTACTCAAGCAACCACACTGCGACATCTCTCCCGAACCGGGACGTCGCTTCGGCTTCATGCCTGGAGACACTACGCTTCCTCCTCTAGAAGAGACAACCCGCTACAGTCGCGGTACGGAGGTCGCGTCATCTGCAATAGTCATCCACAGGGGTCTCCCAGGCAAAGTGAAGAGTCTAAGGTGGTTGGTGCCGTGGGAGATATACCTCTTCCCGTGAGGCCTCTTCTCCAGCAATAACGGTCTTATTGCCTTTCGGCGGGAGGAAACTCCTTCCGCTCTTGGCAATGAAGCCTGTCGCTCAGCCTTTCCCTGACCTTCAGGCTTAAAGGAATAACTTTTTCCTGCCCGCTGGATCTATCCTCGCTCATGCGAAGCTACGATCGTCCCTGCCCTAGTCGGAGGAAGACCTCCAACTTGGAGCATGGCTCGGACTTTTAGTCCTTTAAGAGATCTTCTCAAGACCCTTTTATGACAGGCCTCGGATTGTATTCCGCCTTGGGTCTTCTGCTCACTCTGGCCACGGCCAGTGTGTAAGCAATCTTCTTGGTCTCTTACTACTCCCCCCCCTTTCTAAGGAAGAGGGGAAGGCAACATTCAGGCTCGCTCCTGAGTTGTTGGCTAGACTCAGAATCTGAGGGTCCCGACCCTTCGGTCCGATTCATTCAAGATTTTGAGTCTCCATTCTGTGTCTGATGTCCCAAGACCTTCTCTTTCTTGCCAGTACAGGAATCGAGAGGTTAGCGCTGGGAACAGCTGCAGTTTGGCCTCAGTTGCAGCCGATTTGGGAACACAAGGAGGACATGGGGGGAGAGTCACCAGTATACCTCTTCAGCCCGGACTCAAGGACATTCATCTCGACCTGTCTTCAGACCCTCCCCCGTCACGTCGCCCTACAGCACGATGTTGGATACATCGCAACGTCCCTCGCCTTCGAGTAATACTACTCTGTGACGCAGGTGCTACAAGCTGGAGTCTGGAAGCGTCTGATGACCTTCGCAGCCCGCTTCCTGCAGGGCGTGACCCACAGGAGTCTCGATACGTTTTCTATCGCTCTGTGGTGGCTACACAACAGCTGGTCTAACCTCAGGCTCCTTTTTGGACAGGTAGCAGAAGGTTGAGGGCATTGTTATCAGGTTTTAGTCTGCATGAACGAAAGAAGTATGTCTGGCCCTTACTTCTTTCTTCATCATCCCCTCTACGGGGAAGCAGCATCCTGGTCTCTGCATAGCTGACCTCGAACCTCTGCAGGTAAACCATGCTTCCTTGTGTTCTGAGTATTGAGTCAATACTGTCGCGTCCCCCATACCCTGACGAGGTGGTATTGGGAACGTCCTAACCCAGAGTTCCTTCTGGAACTCCAGGTCAACTGCCTAGGACGGGTCACACTTCTTCCTTCACACACAAGCTTACGTAGGCCACATGGTTCCTTGCGGTGCAAGGAACTTGTGAGGTGCAGGGACTCCTTTTCTCGAGTGCGACTCACTCGGATTCTGAGTCCCCGGGTAAAGCCAAAGCCAGTATGGCTGGGGACTTTCCACCCTTCCTAAGGGATAAGTCACCCTTTGTAAATAGCGTGGTTTGTATTTCGGTTACGGAACAAATGACAAATTCGAAGATAATTTGTATTTTTCCTAACCATACAAACCTTAGCTATTTACACATATTTGCCCGCCAGCCCTGTCCCCCAAGACAAGTCCTACCTCTAAGTGAAAGTGAGTATTCACCTGTGTGTGAGGGGGAGGAGGGGTAGCTAGCTACCACTCCCCTACCCCCCCGCTAACTAGCGCGGGGGTAATACACCCTCGTTAAATTCTAATGGCTCGCCATTTCAGCTACGCTAAAAGTAATAACCCTTTGTAAATAGCTAAGGTTTGTATGGTTAGGAAAAATACAAATTATCTTCGAATTTGTCATATTGTGAGCAAAACTTCTTGAATATTCTTCAACATTTCCCATGTCGTGATAGCTAGATACAATATGTTTCAATCTTTGCGCACAATCACAGTATATTCTTTTGTTTCCAAGTACATTTGGCTTCATTAATTCCAGTACATTGATATCTTTGCTTCCTATGTAGTGTACCAGAATTAATGAAGCCAACTGTACTCTTATACCTCACACTTTACCTTTTTTGCTTTCTACAAAACTTGAATCCACCGTAATGGTTCGAGGTTTCCAGAAATAATTATGAAAAAGAAACTTAAACTAAAAATAAGAAGGTTCAGAAAACAATGTCATTAACAGCTAAGATAAGATAATGGTACTTATCAATAGTTTTTAACTCTTAAGTATTATTATTGAACTGAAAATAAGAAGGTTTAGAAAATAAAGTCATTAACGCCTAAGATATTTAGCTATGGTGTTTATTAAATGCGAATCGGATTTCGAGTAGTTAAAGAATGAATATTGGCTTTTGAGCAATCTATCTTTAATGGAATTGATAGGTAGAGAAATTATTTTTCGATCTGTTGATTTCAAGCAATTGATTTCGAGCAATTTACATAGAATCCCTCAGAGTTTTCTCCCTCATTCCTCCTAATGCTGGAGTATGAGGGTGACCCAGTAAATACATGAATGACAGCAGTTTTAACGTCGAAGGCAGTTCTCGATGCCTACCTTTAACAAGCTCAGCTCACTGATGGGAAGCGGAGAGCACTGCACGGCGGTCTGCCTCCAGGTGCTGGACAACTTCCCCTTAACCTCCACCAAGTGTTGGGCAACTTTCCCTTCCGAGGGAGAGTTATCTTTTACCAGCCACTGTCCAGCAATCTTCCTGCTTGCAGAGAAAATTGCTGACAGCTGCAATAGGGGGGGGTGTCCTGAGTGTACCCTCAAGCAAGAGAACTCTACCCAAAGACAGCAAAAAACCATGGTACAGAGGCTATGGCAATACACAAGAGTAGAGAACAATGTTTGATTATGGCGAGTCCTAGAGGAGCTGCTTACCATAGTTAAAGAGTCTCTTCTACCCTTACCAAGAGGAAAGTAGCCACTGAACAACTGCAGGCAGTAGTTAACCCCTTGTGCAAAGAAGAATTGTTTGGTAATCTCAGTGTTGTTAGGTGTATGAAGACAGGAGAATGTGGAAAGAATAGACCAGACTATTTGGTGTATGTTTATGCAATGGAAAAATGGTCATAACCAGAGAGAGGGTTCCAATAAAGCACTTTCTAACCAGTTAAAGGACCCCATAGGCTTTGATTTTCAATTCAAAGCTACAGCTTCAAACTCTATCGCCTTGAACGTTCACGTTCACTTTCGTTACCAACTTGATCGAGACGCTCCTCAAGGTTTTCCCGACAATCCTCTTGTTATGGCTCCCTCCAGGAGGCAATGCTTCAGGGCCGAGGCAGTTGATCTCCTTTTACTTAGATGTGAAAATCATGTTTTCAATATTAAACTTACCCGATGATCATATAGCTGTCAGCTCTGCTGCCCGACAGAAAAACCTACGGGCGGAATACGCCAGCGATCGCTATACAGGTGGGGGTGTACATCAACAGCGCCATCTGTCGAGTAGGTACTCAAGTACTCTATGTCAACACAGAATCAATTTTCTCTCTGTCGTGCCACCGGCAAGACCTACTGAATACGCTCTTGTTTTCTGGATTGAATTTCACGTTATTTGGTGAAGTATTCATCTCTAGTTATTAGCTATCGCTGTGCAGAAGTTATCTTCAATACTTCCTTGCATTCTTTTTTGGATTTGGATTATTTGTTGACGACTTGGATAGATTTTGAATTCCCCCCTTTGACTAATTCAAGATGTCTGACCCTTCTCAAGTCCCCAAGTACAGGAAATGTAGCGCTAGGGACTGTTCAAGGCGTCTTCCGAAGGCCTCTTTCGATCCGCACACCGTTTGTTCCAATTGTAGGGGTAAAGCCTGTCAATTGGAAGATCGATGTGAGGAATGCGCTGGGCTTTCGGAATTCGGGTTTCAAGAATTCCTGAAATATGCACGTAGGCTAGAGAAGGATAGGATCAGGAGGAGTTCGTCTCGCTCAATTGATTTTTCCTCTCCCCATGCCCCTCAACCTATTCCTTCCCCTGTAGTGGTTGCACCCGACCCCCCTGCTAGCTCTCATCAACCTTCAATGGCGGATATGATGCGTGCCATTCAGGCTCTAGGTGAGAGAGTCGAGTCATTGGCTAATGACCGCAATCAACTCATGGCTGATGTCAGAGAGTTGAAAGGTAAAAGTGCAGTGGGAAGTGAAGTGAGTGTCAGTGCAGTGAAAAGTGTCAGTGTTACGCATGAGGGTGCGTCTGTTCGTGCCTGTCGTCCTCCCAGTCCGGGACCTCTTGCAAGCTCCCAAGCCCAGGGGAGAAGCAATGTCGTACGACCAAAGGGTTCGACAGGCTTTAATCAGCGTACAGACGTACCCTCCGTGGTTTCGGACGTATCTTACCGAGATCGTCCCACCCACAAGAAGACGAGTGAGCCCATTTTGTCCTCGTCTGCGGAAGAGGTTTCTAGACAGAAACGATGGACCAAGGTCTCACGGCCTCTTAAGCGTAAGGTCCCTTCCGAGCTAGTCCAACGGCCCAGGTGTAGCCACTGGGTCAGTTCGGACTCGCTGCAGTCCTCCGACGACTGCACACCTCCCAAGAGAGGCAAAGTGGTACCGCAACAGGCAGTAACTCCGTCTGTTGCCGCACCCGCTGTTTTAGACCCTCAGTCTCAACGGACAGTAGCTCCGTCTGTTGCCGCTTTTGTAGACCCTAAGTGGTCTTTACTGCAGTCTATGCAGACTCAGTTAGCTGCGGTTATGCAGGAGTTTCGTGCGGAGAAGGTTGACACTGCTCCCGTTAGCCTACAACCTGCCACGGTTGTGCGCCCAGCTCACGCTGAGGCTGCCTGCTCCCACACTCCGGCTGCGGAGAAGGTTGACGCTGCACCCGTTAACCTACAACCTGCCACGGTTGTGCGCCCAGCAGACGCTGAGGCTGCCTGCTCCCACACTCCGGCTGTGAGAGCTCCTCCACCCATGCGCAGTCGACCCTGCCAGACGCATGCTGACTCCCACAGACGCACGGAGCACTCCGTTGCCGTGCGTGAGCTACCACAACAACAGGAGGGTGGAGTTAGGCTGCCGTGTTTTGACGCGGTGCGTCAGCCTCCGCAGCCCACGGTGGTCTCCGCTATCCTTCCACAGTCGGGTGTAGACTCTTTGCGCACCCACTCAGCTTTGGTTGTTGCCAGTTCTCAGACTGACCAACAGTGGCATGATGTTGGGTCCAGTGCAGCCACACATGCACCCGTGCTGCCGGACTCAGCTGTCCAGCCCACTCCGTTGCCTCTTCCTCCTCAACATTCAGACGATGGTATCTCTGATGATGACGAAGCTGCACATCTTGACGACCAACACTCCGACATCGAAGAACCCAAGACCACGCCTCCCTCCTTAGACTTTAGGAAAGTGCTTGCGCTCTTTAAGGATTTATATCCAGACCAGTTTGTGTCTGCAGCACCACGCTCGCCTCCCTCTGAGTTCGCTTTAGGCATGCAGTCAGCAGCTCCTGCCTTTACGAAGCTCGTACTCGCTCGCTCGTCCAAGAGAGCCTTAAGGGTACTGGGAGAGTGGTTGCAGTCCAAGAAGCAATTGGGAAAGACATCCTTCATGTTTCCCCCGGTCAAGCTTGCTTCCAGATCTAGCGTCTGGTATGCCACGGGAGAAGTTCTCGGCTTGGGAGTTCCTGCCTCTGCCCAGGGCGACT
This sequence comes from Palaemon carinicauda, assembly GCF_036898095.1. Classification (NCBI taxonomy): domain Eukaryota; kingdom Metazoa; phylum Arthropoda; class Malacostraca; order Decapoda; family Palaemonidae; genus Palaemon; species Palaemon carinicauda. The sequence continues at coordinate 74,889,169 of NC_090742.1, read as the reverse complement.
TCTCAAGTCTGGTAGACTCTCCCCGCAGGCTGGCTATGAGACGCTCCAAGATTTGCTGGACCCCTTCGGACATGGACCATCTTATGAAGGGAGTTTTCCGCGCTTTCGAGGTCTTTAACTTCCTGGACTGGTGTTTGGGAGCTTTGAGCAGGAAGACCTCCCCTTCTGATAAGGAGACTTCCATGCTCATCATGTCCTGCATGGACAAAGCCATTAGGGATGGGTCTAGTGAGCTTGCGGCTTCTTTCGTGTCTGGGGTACTCAAGAAGCGAGATCACCTTTGCTCCTTCTTGTCAGCTGGAGTCACCCCATGTCAAAAGTCGGAGCTGATGTTTGCTCCACTCTCGAAGTGTCTCTTCCCTGAAGAGTTGATCAAGGAGATTGCTGCCTCCTTGATCCAGAAAGACACCCATGACCTGGTGGCGTCATCCGCACGCAAAGTCCCCCCTTTGCCCTCCGTACCTAGACCTAGGATGGACACACCAGCGTCAAGGTTCATTCCGCCCTTTCGTGGCAGAGCCTCCGGCAGAGGAGGTGCTCGTGCCGGAAGTCAACGTGGGAGTAAGAAGAAGGGTTCCAAGTCCTCTAGAGGCAGAGTCTGACTGCCACCTTCTTCAGACAGCAGTGGGAGCCAGGCTCAAGAACTACTGGCAGGCCTGGGAGAACAGGGGCGCAGACGCACAGTCTGTGAAGTTACTCAGGGAGGGGTACAAGATACCATTCTTGCGCAAGCCCCCTCTAGCAACGACTCCCATCAACCTCTCTCCCAGGTACAGAGAGGAGGAAAAGAGGCTAGCTTTACAGCAAGAGGTGTCTCTCTTACTACAAAAGGGAGCGGTAGTCATAGTCCGGGACCATCAATCCCCGGGCTTCTACAACCGCCTCTTCTTAGTGCCGAAGAAGACAGGAGGGTGGAGACCGGTGCTAGACGTCAGTTCTCTGAATGTCTTTGTCACAAAGCAGACGTTCACCATGGAGACGACAAAGTCGGTTCTAGCATCGGTCAGGAAGGAAGACTGGATGGTCTCGTTAGACCTAAAGGACGCGTACTTTCACGTCCCCATCCACCCAGATTCCCAACCTTTTCTAAGGTTCGTTTTCGTGAAGGTCGTATACTAGTTCCAAGCCCTGTGCTTTGGCCTAAGCACGGCACCTCTAGTTTTTACCAAACTGATGAGGAATATTGCCAAATTCCTGCATTTAGCAAACATCAGAGCCTCCCTCTATTTGGACGACTGGCTTTTAAGAGCTGCGTCAAGTCGTCGCTGTCTGGAGAATCTACAGTGGACTCTAGATCTGACCAAGGAATTGGGTCTCCTGGTCAATATAGAAAAGTCCCAACTCGTCCCATCCCAAACTATAGTTTACCTAGGAATGGAGATTCAGAGTCAAGCTTTTTGGGCTTTTCTGTCGGCCCCCAGAATCAGTCAAGCCCAAGAATGCATCCAGTCCATGCTGAAGAAGGACCTGTGTTCGGTCAGACAGTGGATGAGTCTGATAGGGACACTTTCATCACTGGACCAGTTCATCGCGTTAGGGAGACTCCACCTTCGCCCCCTTCAGTTTCACTTAGCTGCTCACTGGAGAAAGGACAAGACGCTAGAAGCGGTCTCAGTTCCTATTTCCGAGAAGATGAAGTCGTCACTGACTTGGTGGAAGAACAACATTCTCCTCAGGGAGGGTCTGCCACTGGCTGTACAGACCCCCGACCACCTTCTCTTCTCGGACGCATCGGACACGGGCTGGGGTGCGACGTTGGACGGTCGGGAATGCTCGGGCACGTGGAATGCGGTTCAAAGCGAGTTACACATCAACTGCAAGGAGCTACTGGCAGTTCATCTGGCCTTGAGAAGCTTCAAGTCCCTCCTTCTAGGCAAGGTGGTGGAGGTGAACTCCGACAACACCACAGCACTGGCGTACATCTCCAAGCAAGGAGGGACTCATTCGATGAAGTTGTACGAGATCGCAAGGGACCTCCTCACCTGGTCAAGAGATCGAAACATATCCCTTGTAACGAGATTCATTCAAGGCGACATGAATGTCATGGCAGACCGCCTCAGCCGGAAGGGTCAAGTCATCCCAACAGAGTGGACCCTTCACAAGAATGTATGCAACAAACTATGGGCATTGTGGGGCCAACCCACCATAGATCTGTTCGCAACCTCGATGACCAAGAGGCTCCCAAATTATTGTTCACCGATTCCGGACCCAGCAGCAGTTCACATAGATGCCTTTCTTCTGGATTGGTCCCATCTAGACCTTTATGCGTTCCCCCCGTTCAAGATTGTCAACAGAGTACTGCAGAAGTTCGCCTCTCACGAAGGGACACGGTTGACGTTGGTTGCTCCCCTCTGGCCCGCGAGAGAATGGTTCACCGAGGTACTGCAATGGCTAGTAGACGTTCCCAGAACACTTCCCCTAAGAGTGGACCTTCTGCGTCAGCCGCATGTAAAGAAGGTACACCCAAGCCTCCACGCTCTTCGTCTGACTGCCTTCAGACTATCGAAAGACTCTCGAGAGCTAGAGGCTTTTCGAAGGAGGCAGCCAGAGCGATTGCTAGAGCTAGGAGGACATCCACTCTCAAAGTCTACCAGTCGAAGTGGGAAGTCTTCCGAAGTTGGTGCAAGTCCAAATCAGTATCCTCAACCAGTACCTCTGTAACTCAGATAGCTGACTTCCTGTTATACCTAAGGAAGGAAAGATCCCTTTCAGCCCCCACGATCAAGGGTTACAGAAGCATGTTGGCAGCAGTCTTCCGTCACAGAGGCTTAGATCTGTCTAACAACAAAGATCTACAGGACCTCCTTAAGTCTTTTGAGACCACGAAGGAGCGTCGGTTGGCCACACCAGGTTGGAACTTAGACGTGGTACTAAGATTCCTTATGTCAGCAAGGTTCGAGCCACTTCAATCAGCCTCTTTTAAAGATCTCACTTTGAAAACTCTTTTCCTCGTCTGCTTAGCAACAGCTAAAAGAGTCGGTGAGATACACGCCTTCAGCAGGAACATTGGATTTACATCTGAAACGGCTACATGTTCCTTACAGCTTGGTTTTTTAGCCAAAAACGAACTTCCTTCTCGTCCTTGGCCCAAATCGTTCGAAATTCCAAGCCTTGCTAGTTTGGTTGGAAATGAACAAGAAAGAGTACTATGCCCAGTAAGAGCTCTTAAGTACTATTTGAAACGGACTAAGCCATTACGTGGACAATCAGAAGCTTTATGGTGTGCCATTAAGAAACCTTCTTTACCAATGTCGAAGAATGCAGTTTCTTATTATATCAGGCTTTTAATTCGAGAAGCTCATTCCCATCTGAATGAGGAGGACCATGCTTTGCTGAAGGTAAGGACACATGAAGTTAGAGCTGTCGCAACTTCAGTGGCCTTCAAACAAAACAGATCTCTGCAGAGTGTAATGGATGCAACCTATTGGAGAAGCAAGTCAGTGTTCGCATCATTTTACCTTAAAGATGTCCAGTCTCTTTACGAGAACTGCTACACCCTGGGACCATTCGTAGCAGCGAGTGCAGTAGTGGGTGAGGGCTCAGCCACTACATTCCCATAATCCCATAACCTTTTTTAATCTTTCTCTTGAAATGCTTTTTATTGTTGTTTTTTGGGTTGTCCGGAAGGCTAAGAAGCCTTTCGCATCCTGGTTGATTTGGCGGGTGGTCAAATTCTTTCTTGAGAAGCGCCTAGATTAGAGGTTGTGATGAGGTCCTTTAGTATGGGTTGCAGCCCTTCATACTTCAGCTCCTAGGAGTCGCTCAGCATCCTGTGAGGATCGCGAGGCTCAGTAAGGAAGACGTACTTAAAAAAGGCAGAGTAATTGTTCAAGTCGACTTCCTTACCAGGTACTAATTAATTTTATGTTTGTTATTTTGAATAACTGCTAAAATGAAATACGGAATACTTAGCTCTTAAGGTTAACATATATGCTGGTCTCTACCCACCCCCCTGGGTGTGAATCAGCTATATGATCATCGGGTAAGTTTAATATTGAAAAATGTTATTTTCATTAGTAAAATAAATTTTTGAATATACTTACCCGATGATCATAAATTAAAGGACCCACCCTTCCTCCCCAATAGAGACCCAGTGGACCGAGGAGAAAATTGGTTCTGTGTTGACATAGAGTACTTGAGTACCTACTCGATAGATGGCGCTGTTGATGTACACCCCCACCTGTATAGCGATCGCTGGCGTATTCCGCCCGTAGGTTTTTCTGTCGGGCAGCAGAGCTGACAGCTATATGATCATCGGGTAAGTATATTCAAAAATTTATTTTACTAATGAAAATAACATTTTAATTGGCAACAAGCTGCAGGGCTAGATAGGAAAAGAGGACAGGATCATGCTGACAACATTCATTTCAGCAAAGAGGGAAATAGAAAAGTTGCGCTTGCATGACCAAGACATAACATCTCGGCAGTAACTTAATCTTGAGAGAACTCTGTCATCATTTGGAAATCGTACTACAAGGGCTTCCACTCCAGCAATTGCTCCAGGCTTGCTGGAAGCATTACTGGTAAGCATCCACCATTTTCCCTCCTCTCTTGTTACAGTAGAATAGGAAACTTTGGATGATCATGGGTAGTGGTTGATTGACAATATCCCCTCCATGGGAGTTTACCTAGCACCCCACCTCCATCGTAGTTTCACTCGAACCCCACCTCCAGGGTAGTTCTACTCGAACCCCACCGCCAGTGAAATTCCGCTTCAACCCTACTTACAGGGGAGTTCCACTCGAACCCCACCTCAGGCGGAGTTCCACTCGATTACCACCTCTAGAGGAGTTCCACTCGATCCCCGCCTCCGGGGGAATAGCAGTCGAACCCCACCTCCGGGGGAGTAGCAGTCGAACCCCACCTCCGGGGGAGTAGCATTCAAACCCCACCTCCCGGGGGAGTAGCAGTCGAACCCCACCTCTGGGGGAGTAGCATTCAAACCCCACCTCACGGGGGAGTAGCAGTCAAACCCCACCTCCGGGGGAGTTGCAGTGGGACCCCACCTCCAGGGGAGTAGCAGTCGGACCCCACCTCCGGGGGAGTAGCAGTTGGACCCCACCTCCGGGGGAGTAGCAGTCGGACCCCACCTCCGGGGGAGTAACAGTCGGACCCCACCTGTCGGACCCCACCTCAGGGGGAGTAGCAGTCGGACCCCACCTCAGGGGGAGTAGCAGTCAGACCCCACCTGTCGGACCCCACCTCCGGGGGAGCTGGAGTCGGACCCCACCTCCAGGGGAGTAGCATTCGGATCCCACCTCCGGGGGAGCAGCAGTTGGACCCCACCTCCTGGGGAGCAGTAGTCGGACCACACCTCCGGGGGAGTAGCAGTCATACCCCACTTCCGGGGGAGTAGCAGTCATACCCCACTTCCGGGGGAGTAGCAGTTGGACCCCACTTCCGGGGAAGTAGCAGTCAGATCCCACCTCTGGGGGAGTTGCAGTCGAACCCCACCTCTGGGAGGCGTTCCAGTCGAACCCCACCTCCGGGGGGCGTTCCAGTCGAACCCCATCTCCGGGGGGCGTTCCAGTCGAACCCCATCTCCGGGGGGCGTTCCAGTCGAACCCCATCTCCGGGGGGCGTTCTAGTCGAACCCCACCTCCGGGGGGCGTTCCAGTCGAACCCCACCTCCGGGGGGGGGGGGGCGTTCCAGTCGAACCCCACCTCCGGGGGGGCGTTCCAGTCGAACCCCACCTCCGGGGGGGCGTTCCAGTCGAACCCACCTCCGGGGGGGGCGTTCCAGTCGAACCTCACCTCCGGGGGCGTTCCAGTCGAACCCCATATCCGACCCCATCTCCAGGGGAGTTCCAGTCAAATCCCATCTCTGGGGGAGTTCCAGTCGAACCCCACCTCCGGGGGCATTCCAGTCGAACCCCACCTTCGGGGGCATTCCAGTCGAACCCCATTTCCGACCCCATCTCTGGGGGAGTAGTCGAACCCCATCTCCGGGAGAGTTCCAGTCGAACCCCGCCTCCGGGCGAGTGGCATTCGGACCCTACCTCGGGGGGAGTTACACTCAGATCTCACCTCCGGGGGAGTTGCACTCGAATCCCCCCTCTGGGGGAGTTGCACCCGAACTCCACCTCCAGGGGAGTTGCACCCGAACTCCACCTCCAGGGGAGTTGCACTGGAACCCCACATCCAGGGGAGTTGCACTCAAACCCCATCTCCAGGGGAGTTGCACTGGAACCCCACCTCCTGGGGAGTTGTTCTTGAACCCCACCTTCGGGATAGTTGCACTCGAATCCCCCTCAGGGGAATATAGAAAAAATGTTCAACATTTTCCACCTGACCTCCATTGGTCTTGGATTCAGAACCTAAGAAATGAAAATGTCAGTCATCAAATCTCATATATGTTTTAAAGCCCAGTTACACTTAGTCATTGCTTGGACTATAAAGATAATGTTCCTAATGAAGGAGGAGAGATTTTAATCATTTATAAACAAATCAATAACTTTTAAAGTAATTTGTAAATTTGATAATTATACAAACTTCCATTCTCTAGATTGAAGGTCAGAGTGAAAGCTTAGTGGCCTGTTGGGTAAGTGGGGCTTCTCTGCCTCTCGTCAGTAATTGCCACCACCTCGATAAAAGTTTTAACTGTTGAATCCAGCTTTAAAGGGTTAGGTGAGAATGGTTAGGGAAAATATAAGTTACTTAAATTTTTTTTTTTCAAACTCGTTCATGAGTGGCACATGCAAGGAACAGGATAATGCCCCAGAGACTGACCATATATATTTATGATTAGCACCCAGGAATCCCTCCACCATAGCTAGGACCAGGGAGGACCAGGGAATGATTGCTGATGACTCGGCAATGATTGCTGATGACTCGGCAGGTAGACCTATAGGCTCCCCTCCCACTCCCTTGCTCACCAGGACAGTGATGTTGCAGAATACCAGAAACTACAGTATCAGGTTTGAATAGGGCTCAAACTCCTGTTCAACAGATTGTGAGATAAGGACTATTCCAATAGGCTACATAATGCCTGTACTATGTTAGTCAATGGCACAGAAACATGGGCACTGACAAAGAAAATGGAAAAGATTTTTGATAAAGTGAAACCCAAGTTAAGTTTCATGGTTTGAATTTGGTAGGAAGACCATAGTATGAAAGAGCTATTGATGAAGAAATGTAGGATCCATAACCTGGAAATAAAGGCAGAGAACTCGATAATTGAGATGGTTTGGACATTTAATGAGAGGGAGTGAGAAACAGTTAGTTGAAATTAGTTTGCAATTGATGGGGACTGAGCAATATCTTTACTACAGAAATTGTGGGGTTTCCGTATCAAAGGAAGAAAGACAAATGGCTAATATGGATATCAGTCTCGATGTCTTTAACTGACTGTTGAAAAATTGATGAAACGAGGAAAAGAAAGGGTGGAAGGCATAAGAATCTAGGATTCATGAAGATCCTAGTAGCCAGATGTCTGGGACTGGCAAAATCCTGCAGGAAGTCTGAAAAGGATGAAAGGGGACGACTCAAGCCAGATGAGAGTTATGGAAGTACAGGATAAAAGAGATTGAAGATAATTTGTTTCATGTCTAACCCCTTACAGGTTAGAGCTGAAATAAGAATGTTTGATAATGAAGATCTTTTTACTTTTAGGGTTTGTGTTCCAAAGTGAAGAAACCACTGGCCTCCAAATTTGACTTTGATCTTGATGAAAATACCAGAAAAGCCATTGAAGCAAGGTTAGTGAAAGCACGCTACCATCCAGGTAAACAGACTGTGAAAACTGTGGAACTTCCATCCGAATTATTGGAAGCAGTGTCTCATGTTCTTTCAGGTAAGGATAAGCTTTCTATAATGTTCTCATGATTATAAAGACCCCTGGGATATAAAGTAAGAAAAAAAAAGCATGTAGATTTATTATTCATTCAATCAGTGAGACTATTTTTTCATGTAGTTTCATTTAGAGAGAATTAGTAAGTGTAATAGTTTTATGTGATACAGTATTTGGGTTTTGGTCTTAGAATAGTTAACATCTCCTTGCCTCTGCCATTCATGAGTGGCCTTTAAACCTTTAAATATTGCCGGTTCTTTCATTATGGCTATTAGTTCCCCCCTTTAGCAGTGAATGTTATTTTGTGCTAGTTAGCAAGTAGAGGAGCTTTTTTAGCACTTGTTGAAGAATTGGTAATGTTACTCCACTATGTAAATGTGTTTGTGGTAGCTCAAGCCCAACTGATTACTGCCCAATTTCCATAAGTCCCACATTATCTAAAGTTTTTGAATGTCTTTTAGCAAAACATCTTAATAGGTTTGCTGAAGATAATCATCTATTCCCTAGATTGCAATTTGGCTTTCCTATAGGCCTTGGAGCATGTGCTGCCCTTCTTACAATCTCCAATGCTGTACAGAAATCCATAGATTGTAGTCTGGAAGTTTGTATGATTGGCCTTGATTTTAGTGCTGCGTTTGATCGTGTTAATCATGAGGCCCCTTTTTTTCAAACTCGAACAATTGGGAGTGGGTGGGTCTTTTCTAAGCATCATTATTGAAATTTCAAGTAATAAATTGCAAAGAGTTGTTGATGGTCACCATAGTGAGTATAGGAATGTTGTATCTGGTAATCTTCAGGGTAGTGTTCTTAGCCCTTTACTTTTCATACTATATGCACACGACATGTGGTTTGGCCTAGAAAACAATCTTGTTGCAAATGCAGATGATGCTACTCTACATCAATTCCATCCCCTCTATATAGATCTAGGGTTGCTGAATCCTTTAATAGAGATCTAGCTAAAATTAGTGTATGGTGCATATTATGAGGGAGGAAGTTGAATCCAGACAAAACTCAACTATGATTGTAATTAGGTCAAGGCCATTTGCTCCTCAACATCTGGATCTCGGCATTGATAATGTTATTTTAACTCTGTATGTCTCTCTTTAAATCTTAGGTATGGTTCTCGACAGCAAAGATACTTTTGAGAAATACGTTAGATCTGTGTCTTCTTCAATTGCACAGAAAATTGGTTTATTGAGAAAGCCTTGTAAGATTTTTTGTAATCAATCTATTCTGAAGAAGGGTTTTAATTCTTTCTTGTTACCATGTTTTGAGTATTGTTCTCCTGTCTGGTTTTCAGCTGCTGATTCTCATCTTAATTTGTTGGACAGGAACTTACGGTCTATTGAATTTCTTATTTCTGATCTAGATACAGTATTGACCTCTAGCACTATATTTCAATTAGTTCGTTATGCATGTTGCATGAGATTTTTAATAATTTTGACCATCCTTTACATTCAGATCTTCCCAGACAATACCATCCTGTTTGCAATACTAGGTATGCAGTTACTGTATTTCTAATAGTCATGCTTTCTCCATCATGAGGATCAGTACTACACAGAATTCTAGAAGCTTTATTCTAGCTGTGACCAAGTTGTAGAATAATCTTCCTAATCGGGTAGTTGGATCAGTAAAATTCCAAAAGTTCAAACTTGCAACAAATGTTTTTATGTTGAACAGGCTGACATAAGTCTCTTTATAGTTTATATATGAAAGATCTGTTTTAATGTTACTACTGTATTTAAAATATTTTATTTTAAATGTTCATTACTTCTCATCTAGTTTATTTTATTTCCTTTCCTCACTGGGGTATTTTTCAATATTAAACTTACCCGATAATCATGTAGCTGTCAACTCCGTTGCCCGACAGAATTCTATGGAGGGATACGCCAGCTATCACAATACTAGAAGGGGGTGTACTTACCAGCGCCACCTGTGGCCAGGTACTATAGTACTTCTTGTTGACACCTCCTCAATTTTTCCTCTGTCGTGCTTCCGGCAAGACGTTCTGGGATACGCTTATGTTCTTGGAGTATTTTCGCAGCCTCTACCTCATCGCTCTCCGCTCACACCGCAGGAACAGGAACTTGCTACTCCGCTTCCGCCAACCACTCAGCAAGCGCAACCCTTGAGTTCAGCCACTCATGCCAGGAGTCAGCCTCCTCCACCCATGCGCCTACCTTCTGCTTCTTCTTTTGTTCAGCCTTTGCAGTCTGAGCCTCAGGTGTTCCCTCAACAGATTCTTGAAGAGGAAACCACTAATATTGTTGTTCCTGCTCGTTCTGACTCTGCTGTTCAGCATACCTTTCCGATCTCTTCGTTACACTCTGGTGATGAGGCGTCTGATGATGAGGCGGCACACCTGGATCCCTCATCAGACGTGGATGAATCCAAGCCTTCTCCGCCTTCTATTGACTTTCGTAAGGTCTTGGCTCTGTTTAGGGAGGTATACCCAGACCACTTTGTCTCTGCTATTCCCCGCTCTCCACCATCTGAGTTTTCGCTGGGCATGCAGCCAGCTAAGTCTACCTATACTAAGCTAGTCCTAGCAAGGTCCTCTAAGAGAGCGTTAAGGATCTTAGGGGAGTGGTTGCAGACTAAGCAACACCTTGGCAAGACTTCGTTCATGTTTCCTCCGACTAAGCTCACTTCTAAAGCGGGCGTTTGGTATGCCACAGGAGAGGAACCAGGCTTGGGAGTACCTGCCTCTGCCCAGGCTGACTTCTCAAGTCTGGTAGACTCGCCTCGTAGAACTGCAATGAGGCGCTCTAAGGTTTGCTGGACCTTCTCAGACCTTGATCACTTCCTGAAGGGTGTTTTTAGAGCATTTGAGATGTTCAACTTCCTAGACTGGTGCCTGGGGGCCCTCAGCAAGAAGACCTCCCCTGCGGACAAGGATTCTGCCATGCTATTAATGTCTTGCATGGATAAGGCCATTAGAGATGGATCTGGCGAGCTTGCGTCGATGTTTGTATCAGGGGTTCTTAAGAAAAGGGAACAGCTTTGTACCTTCCTTTCCTCCAGCATTACACCTTGTCAAAGGTCACAACTCCTTTTCGCTCCGCTCTCGAAGTTCCTCTTCCCCGAAGAGCTGGTTAAGGACTTGTCTGCTGCCCTGATACAAAAGGACACACATGATCTTGTAGCCTCATCGGCTCGTAAGACTAAGGTTGCTACCTCAGTCCCCAGGACTTATCGCACCCCAGTGGCTGATACTCCTGCTACGAGGTTCATACCGCCCTTTCGTGGTAGAGCCCCCAGCCGAGGAAGCTCCCGTCCAGACTCTTCCAGGAGCAAGTCTAGGAAAGGTTCCAAGGCCTCTAAAGGAAAAAACTGACTCTCCGCATCTCCAGACAGCAGTAGGAGCCAGACTCAAGAGCTTCTGGCAAGCCTGGGAAAAGAGAGGTGCAGACGCCCAGTCTGTCAGTTGGCTGAGGGAGGGTTACAGGATTCCATTCTGCCTCAAACCCCCTCTGACCACATCTCCCATCAACCTCTCTCCCAACTACAAAGAAGAGGACAAGAGGCTAGCGTTGCACCAGGAGGTGTCGCTTCTTGTGCAGAAGAAGGCAGTGGTTATAGTCCGGGACCATCAATCCCCGGGCTTCTACAATCGTCTCTTTCTGGTGGCCAAGAAGACAGGAGGTTGGAGACCGGTGCTGGACGTCAGCGCGCTCAATGCGTATGTCACCAAGCAGACGTTCACGATGGAGACGACGAAGTCGGTCCTAGCAGCGGTCAGGCAGGAGGACTGGATGGTCTCGTTGGACTTGAAAGATGCCTACTTTCACGTTCCTATTCATCCAGACTCCCAACCTTTCCTGAGATTCGTTTTTGGAAAGGTTGTCTACCAATTCCAAGCCCTGTGTTTTGGCCTAAGCACAGCTCCTATGGTGTTCACCCATCTGATGAGGAATATAGCAAAATTCCTCCACTTATCGGACATCAGAGCCTCCCTCTACTTAGACGACTGGCTGTTGAGAGCCTCCACGAGTCGTCGCTGTCTGGAGAGTCTCAACTGGACTTTGGACTTAATCAGAGAACTGGGTCTGTTAGTCAACATAGAAAAGTCTCAGCTCATTCCCTCCCAATCCATTGTGTACCTGGGAATGGAGATTCGGAGTCAGGATTTTCGGGCTTTTCCATCGGCCCCCAGGATAAGCCAAGCCCTAGAGTGCATCATGAGCATGCTGAAGAGGAGCAGTTGCTCGGTGAGACAGTGGATGAGTCTCACAGGGACCCTTTCATCACTGGCCCTGTTCGTCGAGCTAGGGAGACTCCACCTCCGCCCTCTTCAATTCCATCTTGCAGCTCATTGGGACAAGGGTTTGACTCTCGAAGCAGTGTCTATCCCAGTCACCAAAGAGATGAAGACCACTCTCTTGTGGTGGAAGAACAATCTCCTTCTCAGGGAGGGCCTATCGTTGGCTATTCAGACCCCCAATCTTCATCTCTTCTCAGATGCATCGGACTCGGGCTGGGGTGCGACCTTGAACGGACGGGAATGCTCGGGAACGTGGAACGAGGAACAGGGAACGCTCCACATCAACTGCAAGGAGCTACTAGCAGTTCATTTAGCCCTGCTGAACTTCAAGTCCCTCCTGCTAGGCAAAGTGGTGGAGGTGAACTCAGACAACACCACAGCCTTGGCTTACATCTCCAAGCAAGGAGGGACCCATTCGAGGAGCCTATACGAGATCGCAAGGGACCTCCTCATTTGGTCAAGAAGTCAAAACCTCACTTTGGTCACGAGGTTCATTCAGGGCAACAGGAACGTCTCAGCAGATCGCCTAAGCAGAAGGAATCAGGTCATTCCCACGGAATGGACCCTCCACAAGAGTGTGTGCAACAGACTTTGGACCTTGTGGGGTCAACCTACCATAGATCTGTTTGCCACCTCCATGACCAAGAGACTTCCGCTGTACTGTTCCCCAGTTCCAGACCCTGCAGCAGTTCATGTGGATGCTTTTCTACTGAACTGGTCCCATCTCGACCTTTACGCATTCCCACCGTTCAAGATAATAAACAAAGTTCTGCAGAAATTCATCTCGCACGAAGGGACACGGCTGACGCTGGTTGCTCCCCTTTGGCCTGCAAGAGAATGGTTCACAGAGGTACTTCAATGGCTAGTCGACATCCCCAGGACTCTACCTCTAAGAGTGGACCTTCTACGTCAACCTCACGTAGACAGGTTGCACCCAAACCTCCACGCTCTTCGGCTGACTGCCTTCAGACTGTCGAAAGATTCGCTAGAGCTAGAGGCTTTTCGAAGGAGGCAGCCAGTGCGATTGCCAGAGCAAGAAGGGTTTCCACTCGTAGAGTCTACCAATCTAAGTGGGAAGTCTTCCGGAGCTGGTGTAGAGCCAATTCAGTATCCTCTACCAATACCTCTGTGACCCAAATAGCTGACTTCCTATTACATCTTAGGAATGAGAGATCCCTTTCAGCCCCTACGATTAAAGGGTACAGGAGTATGTTGGCTTCAGTTCTCCGCCACAGAGGTTTGGACCTTTCTTCCAACAAGGACCTTCAAGACATCCTTAAGTCTTTTGAGACTTCTAAAGAGCGTCGTCTATCCACTCCAGGCTGGAACCTAGACGTAGTCTTAAGGTTCCTTATGTCACCTAGGTTCGAACCTCTCCAGTCAGCTTCCTTCAAGGACCTTACCCTCAAGACTCTTTTTCTCGTCTGCCTTGCAACAGCTAAGAGAGTCAGTGAGGTTCATGCCTTCAGCAAGAACATTGGTTTCACGACCGAATCTGCAACATGTTCTTTTCAGCTCGGATTCCTAGCAAAGAACGAACTTCCTTCACGTCCTTGGCCTAGATCGTTTGAAATACCTAGCCTCTCCAACATGGTAGGTAACGAACTAGAGAGAGTCCTTTGCCCTGTCAGAGCTCTCAAGTATTATCTTAATAGGTCTAAACCTATTCGAGGACAGTCAGAAGCCTTATGGTGTGCCATCAAGAAACCTTCGAGGCCCATGTCCAAGAACGGGGTTTCGTATTATATAAGGCTTCTGATTAGAGAAGCCCATTCTCACTTAAAGGAGGAAGACCTTGCATTGCTGAAGGTAAGGACCCACGAAGTAAGAGCCGTAGCTACTTCGATGGCCTTTAATAAAAACCGTTCTCTGCAGAGCATAATGGATGCAACCTATTGGAGGAGCAAGTCAGTGTTTGCATCATTTTATCTTAAAGATGTCCAGTCTCTTTACGAGAACTGCTACACCCTGGGACCATTCGTAGCAGCGAGTGCAGTAGTAGGTGAGGGCTCAGCCACTACATTCCCTTAATCCCATAACCTTTTTTAACCTTTCTCTTGAATGCTTTTATTGTTGTTTTTATGGTTGTTACGGTAGGCTAAGAAGCCTTCCGCATCCTTTTGATTTGGCGGGTGGTCAATTCATTCTTGAGAAGCGCCTGGGTTAGAGGTTGTGTAGAGGTCCTTTAGTAGGGGTTGCAGCCCTATATACTTTAGCACCTTTGAGTTGATTCAGCCTCCAAGAGGAACGCTGCGCTCAGTAAGGAAGACGAACTTAAAAAAGAGGCAGAGTAACGGTTCAATTCGACTTCCTTACCAGGTACTTATTATTTCATTGTTATTTGAGATAACTGTTATATGAAATATGGGATACTTAGCTATCCTTTAATCTTGTACACTGGTTTTCACCCACCCCCCTGGGTGTGAATCAGCTACATGATTATCGGGTAAGTTTAATATTGAAAAATGTTATTTTTATTAGTAAAATAAATTTTTGAATATACTTACCCGATAATCATGATTTAATCGACCCTCCCTTCCTCCCCATAGAGAACCAGTGGACCGAGGAAAAATTGAGGAGGTGTCAACAAGAAGTACTATAGTACCTGGCCACAGGTGGCGCTGGTAAGTACACCCCCTTCTAGTATTGTGATAGCTGGCGTATCCCTCCATAGAATTCTGTCGGGCAACGGAGTTGACAGCTACATGATTATCGGGTAAGTATATTCAAAAATTTATTTTACTAATAAAAATAACATTTTTCCCTGTTGGAGCCCTTGGGCTTATAGCATTCTGCTCTTCCAATTAGGGTTGTAGCTTAGTTAGTAATAGTAATAATGATGATGATAATACTTTGCCTGGTATGCCATGATGCATCAGAGTTAGATTCTCCTCCTTCCTTTTCATGCTAAATTAAGATTTCTTCTGTTACTGGGTGTGTTTATTGCTTTTAACATGTTTATTGGAATTGTAAGAAAAGGCAAAACACATAAAAATGCAGAACAACTATATTCTCAAGAGTAAACAAAGGGACACCATTACTCTCAAGTATCTGTTGTGCAACTGAAGTTACCAAAACACACTCGAGTGACTTGTGCTGTGATTTCGGAAAGGTTGGTAATTCTTCTTTAGATGTGTGCAACTGTCAGATTTATTAGAAAAAACTTTTTAATTATTACAAGTATACAAATGATACATCTGTCAAACTTTTGAATGCAGAAGGCATACTTGAAACGATGTCATAATGAAAAAAGCTAAATCTCTATTATTTATGAAGGTAATCAAATGAAACTTCATCGGGTGTTATACAATAAGTTGTCCTCTGTGTAGATCAAGTAACCCATTTTCGATGTCTGAAAAAAACAAAAACAGAACCTGTCTTCTTAAAGTATATAATAGATTTATGTCTTTAGCTATCGATTCTTTCACTATTATGTTAGGAGTTTCGGACTACTATTTTGTGTTTGAGCAGAAAAGGAAGTGGCAAGAGAGGGAGCTGCAAACTGTCTAATTTCATGTTCATGGTCTTGTCTTTTAAAACTAATAATTCACTTTAGTGCTGTATGGTGGCTTTTGTAGCTAATTTCAACATCTTACTGCGTAGGCTTATCGACAGATGTGTGTAAGGAAGTTGGCCTCTAATTGGAGTTATCTCTCTCTCTCTCTCTCTCTCTCTCTCTCTCTCTCTCTCTCTCTCTCTCTCTCTCTCTCTCTCTCTCTCCAGTGTTTCAGTAGGCAAAAATATTGGAAGAAGTTACCACAAAATGATTAGGTTTCAGGTAAATATTCCTCATCTGAAGGAAAAAGAAATAATATAAAACCATGATTAGATGTAGTAACTGGATAAAACTGAAGGAACACATCAAGAATTTAGAATACGACAAAACAGGGAACAGGTATGCAATGGGACTCCTTTGTAGAAATATATGAAGAAAACAAATGCTAATTGTATACCAAATAAAAATATTTTACCAAATGGAATTCCACCACCTAAGTGGTTCAACAGAGAAATAGCCAATGCAATGAGAAGTAGAAACAGGAAATATAAATCAATGGGCCCACAGCCCTCAATTCATGAAATTTCCGAGCACAAGAAGTTAAGGCGTAAAATAGATAAACTAGTTAGAAAGGCCAAGATTAATGAAGAGAAAAGAGTTGCTTTCCTAGTAAAGAAAATCCAAAAAAAAAAAAAAATTTGCATATGTAAACAGTAGAAACCCAATAAAAAAACACATTAGCCCATTAAAAAATTTGGAGGGTTATAACAAATTATTTGAAAAAAGCCAAACTGATGAATGCATATTTCACAACAGTATTCACTAGGGAAGAATCAACGACCCTCATCGAACCAGCTATCAAATATGAAGAACCCCAACCATTATAAAGAATCGCCTTTACAATGGATGATGTCAAAAAGAAAATAAAAGGACTCAGTAAGTCTAAAGCACAAGGTCCAGATGATATTCATCCAAGAGAGATTATAGAACTAGAAGAAGAGGTAACCCCACACTTTTACAAAATGTTCCAAAAGGCAGTCAGTGAAAGAAAGGGACCACAAGGATGGAAACTAGACAATGTTCCTCCAATCTACAAGAAGGGACCAAAAGAAGAACCTAGCAACTACAGACCTGTATGTGTAACTTCCGAGCCTTGCAACATTTTTTAATCAATTATAGTAGATTCAATAGTATAACATGTAAAGTAAAACAATATTCTGATAGACAGCCAACATGGTTGTAGACAAAAAAGATCATGTGTGACAAATCTTTTGGAATGTTTCCACATGTTTAGAATTTATGACAAAAGCAGGACAATAGACATCCTATACCTAGACTTTCAAAAGACTTTTGACAAAGTTCCACATAAAAAATGAATGGTCATAATTAGAGCACTACGAATCATTGAAGATCCAGCTGAATGGATTGAAGATTTGCTAACAAACAGAAAACGGAGAGTTGTAATCAATGGAGAAGCTTCAGACTGGGCAGCTGTTACAAGTGGAGTACCTCAAGGATCTGTCCTTGACCCATTGCTATTTCTTATCTACATTAATGACATAGATTTAGTATTAACTAGTAGAATAGCAAATTTGCTGACGATACTAAACTTGGCATAAATTCTGCGAACTCAGAAGATGTAGAAGCCTTAAGAGAGGATCTAATGAAGCTAGGAGAATGGTCCAGTAAATGGCAAATTCCTTTCAACTGTGGGAAATGTAAAGTCATGCACATAAGTTATAGTAACCCAAAATCAGACTCGCTGCTGGGTAATGAAATAGAAAGTGTGAAGCAGGAGGAAGATCTTGGTATTATTATCAGCAAGGTTTTGAAGTTCACCAAACAGAGCATAAAAGCTGAAAAGAAAGCGCAAAAACTAATAGGTTACATAAAGAAACAATTCAAATACAGAAACAAAGAAACTGTACTAGAGCTGTACACATCAGTAGCTATTTCTTATCTACATTAACGACATAGATTTAGGATTAACTAGTAGAATAGCCAAATTTGCTGACGATACTAAACTAGGCATAAATTCTGCGAACTCAGAAGATGTAGAAGTCTTAAGAGAGGATCTAATGAAGCTAGGAGAATGATCCAGAAAATGGCAAATGCCTTTCAACTGTGGGAAATGTAAAGTCATGCACTTAAGTTATAGTAACCCAAAATCAGATTACTCACTGGTGGGTAATGAAATAGAAAGTGTGAAGCAGGAGGAAGATCTTGGTATTATTATCAGCAAGGGTTTGAGATTAACCAAACAGAGCATAAAAGCTGAAAAGAAAGCACAAAAACTAATAGGTTACATAAAGAGACAATTCAAATACAGAAACAAATAAACTGTACTACAGCTGTACACATCAGTAGCAAGACTCCATCTAGAATACGGAGTCTAATTCTGGGCTCCAAGTATTCAGAAGGATATACTGTAGATAGACTGGAAGCAGTACAAGCTAGGGCCACCAAAGTACAGTGGAACCTCTACATATGATTGCCTTTACATACGATTGTCCCAACATCCAAAGTAAAATTTGATCAAATTTTCGTCTCAACACCCGAAGTCATGCTCCAACATCCGACTTAGATCTTGTTTCATCACTTTCACTCAATTCAATCTTAGTTTTCTTTGCTTCACTTTCTTTCTCTTCATCAAGATCACTAGACCGCTTCGTAGATTTTTTAAAGAAACTATCGAGAGAAAGTTGCTTGGTACAGCTTTTCAGATTTTATTCTGAAATGGGTTAAGCAGACATCATCGAATTGCGAAAGTACACAGCAAACCTGAAGTTTCTGTGGGTGAAACTTATCGATAAAATCAACCACGTGTTGATGATGTGCTAACATCTCTTTTATTTCAGTCGAACTTGAGATGTGCTCTACCTCCTTGATGTCCTCTGCCTCACTCAACTGCTCTTGGAACTCGTCATGCTGCATGGCATGCAGCTCCTTGAGTTCCTCGGTGGTGAGCTCTTCATGATGCTCCTCGACAAGTTCGGTGATGTCATCTTCATCGACCTCCAGACCCATGGACTTGCCAAGGGATACAATCTCTTCTACGTCTTCCCCTACGGCAAGCATAGGTTCAGGCTCGGGGCCAAAACCTTCAAAAACACTGGGAGAAACAGCATTACGCCAAAGCTTCTTCCAAGCTTAATTCACTGTCCATCGAGTTACTCCCTCCCAAGCCTGATCTATGATCTTCAAGCAGTGCATGATATTGAAATGGCTCCTCCAAAATTCACACAAAGTTAAGTTGGTGCTTTGCGTGACAGTAAAGCACTGCTTAAATAAGTGCTCGCTGTAGAGCTTTTTAAAATTCGAGATGACTTGCTGGTCCATGGGCTGGAGGATAGGGGTGGTGTTCGGTGGAAGATACAGCACTCTGATGAATTTGAACTGGTCGATGATATCATCTTCGAGTCCTTGGGGGTGAGCGGGAGCATTATCCAAGCAAAGCAAGCACTTTAAAGGCAAATTCCTCTCCTGAAGGTACTTCTTGACAGCAGGGCTGAAAAAGTGGTTTACCCAATCATAAAAGAAATGCCTAGTAACTCAAGCCTTAGAATTAGCATGCCAGAAAACATGCAGCATGTCCTTATTGACTCTATGTGCCTTAAATGCCCTAAGGTTTTCGGAATGATAAACCAATAATGGCTTTATTTTACAGTCCCCGCTGGCGTTGGCACATAGGGAGTCAACCGATCCTTCATAGGCTTATGTCCAGGCATTTTCTTCTTTTCGGAGGTGATGTATGTTCGACTAGGCATCTTTTTCCAAAATAGACTGGTTTCATCACAATTGAGAGCTTGCTGCTCTACGTAGCCTTCATCCTCCACGATCTTTTCGAACTTTTTAACAAAATCATTAGCAGCCTTGGTGTCCAAACTTGAAGCCTCTCCGTGCCGAACAACTGAAGTAATTCCGGTCCGTCTCTTAAAATATAAATATTAGAATGGTATTTTTCAATAATTTTAAGATAGGCAATTTGCTCAAGTCCAAGGAGTCGTTATCTAGCGAACTATGTTCTATGGTGGTTTATAAATTTGTGTGTCCGAAGTGTAGTTCGGAATATGTGGGTAGTTCGACAAAATTGTTGTCTACCAGAACCTTTGAACATAGGGGCATTAGTTCAAGGACCCTTCTACCGCTAGGTAAGCCTTCTCATTCCTCTATAAGAGATCATTGCCATGGAGTGTGTAACACCAATTTTAATCATCTTGATTTTAGTATTATATGTAAAGCTCGATTTGAGACCGAGCTAAGATTATTGGAAACATTTTACATAGAAAAACTTCAACCCAAACTAAACCTAGACAACTCTGCTTTCAGCAGAAAAGTGTTTTAAGTATTATTTATTTTTAATTTTAATTTATCTTATTTTTCTCATGTCTTTTACCAATGTTTTTTATTGCTTGTATCAATGTATGTTTTTAACTTTACAGAACCTGATGATGGACAAATTGTCCGAAACGTTGTAATAAAGGTGATTGGATGAAGATGATGTTTCGATTTGTGCTTGCACTACAGTTCCTCATAGTTAGTTTAGCCTCAGGAAAACAGGAATGATGAGGATAGTTTCTCCTTATTCTACTTACTGTCACACATATCAGCCAAAAGAGTTGCCCTTTTTCTTTGGACAGGGAGTGACAGAACCATCTAGTTCAAGTAAAGGAGGAATTGATGAGTTGGAACTGACATGCATTTTTTTATTTGGATGGTAGAAATTGTATACAATATGTGGTCATTCAACTCTCTTATTGCCTGGATTTGTTGATTATTTTACTAAGCCTTAACCTACTACCTCTTGTGTTTCATTGGGTAGTTTCTTATAAGAATTTTTAATATTTTATTTTCTCATGAAAGGCTATGATTTTTCAAGTAAAATTATTTATTTATTATGATCTATGCAATATTCTATTTTTTTCAGATTATCCAAAAAACTCCATTGAATCCGGTGGAGTACAGCTATCAAAACACATTTGGTCTCGCCATCTTCCACTTGAAGGTATTGAATATGAAGATAAATTAAGAGATGTTACAGAAAAAGTTATTCATCAAGGTAAGTTAAATCCTGCATTGTTGCAATATATCTGAATACTCCTGTATTGATTGATAATCATGTCTTTTGGGAGTGGTTTATAATTATCACATATCCTTGAAGCAGTAATAATTTCATTTACATGTACAGTATGTACTGTACAAAGCATAAATCTTAAGTACCAGAGCTTTTTGTGATTGAAACCCGGCAAGGGGTTACTACATCTGATGATGAATATTACGTTATATATGCAATATTAAAGATTCTTCCATTATATCCATTCAGCCACCGACCTGCATTTCTGTTGGCGAGGAAACAAAAATCAAAGATCTTTTCCTCACTCCCCGTTGTGAGATGGCTGAGATCGACCTCCACAAATGCACGATTGGTAGACTAATAGATGATAGGCTTGGAGCAACCCTTGGACTTAGCAAGCTTGAGGTGATTGCTGCATCACTTGGTCACAGCCCTTTCTTGGTTAAATGTGACTTCTATTTTCACAGGTTTCCTACACTAACTGAAAGTAGAACCCATCATGATATAGATTAGATTTTGTGTGTATGATTGGGCAAATTGGCTTAGATTTTTAACTGTCTTTTCCAACATCATATTGATGTAAGGAAGGAATCCAAAAGAATTTGTCCTCAAATTTTATGTAATCTCTGTCTGAAGAAAACTATTTTTTAACTTAATATAAAAGGTTGCAACCAAAGCCAATTTATTTAAAAAAACAAACTCTATTACTGTAACGCATAACCTGAAATACTAAATTATTTCCTGTCAGAGGTTGTGGTGGCCGATGTGGTAACGTCTCTGACTGGTGATTGCCAGACTGGGGTTCAAGTCCCGCTCAAACTCGTTAGTTTATCTGGTTGCTGCAACATCACCATCCTTGTGAGCTAAGGATGGGGTTTTTGGGGGATCCTATAGGTCTATGTGCTGAGTCATCAGTAGCCATTGCCTGGCCCTCCTTGGTCCTAGCTTGGGTGGAGAGGGGCTTGAGCACTAATCATATGTGTTTATGGTCAGTCTCTAGGGAATTATCCTGTTCGATAGGGCAATGTCACTGTCCCTTGCCCCTGCCATTTATGAGCGACCCTTAAACCTTTAAAAGAGGCTTTGTTCCGTAACTGAAATACAAACCACGCTATTTAACCCTGGATAGGTACGCTCCTCGGACACCCCTTTAAGGGTATACTCGGACGCGAACGACCCCGACGCCAAAAAAAATTCTTGAAAAATCAGTTTTTGCAGTAACCTCCTTTTTTCTTTTGCCAAAAAAAACTTCAATGAATGCTTAAAACAACTGTAAAGATAAATACTACTCATCTGCAGAAAAACTATTTATTATAAATATTTTAAAAAATTAAGTAGAAAAAAAAAGACCTGACATAAAAATTCATAAAAAAAAAGTTTATACATATATACACAAATCCTTTTAGGAATTGATTCTTGAATGTTTAGGACACATCTTTATGTATTTTGGATGAAGTCAGACCCATGGAGGTGAAGATTTGAAATGAGAAAAAAAGGGTAACTTTTTTTGGCCAAAATAATTTGTCCAAATTTCATGAATTTTTTTGGGTACCCAAATGAAATAGGAAGTGGCTAATTTTTTTAGGGAATAAACATATGTTATCCTAAAATAGAAATATGTAAAAAAATCTTCATTATTTTGTAAATTACATTTATATCAGGGGCCATATCTAAAGGTAATTTTTTGAGTACTTAGAAATTTCGTAAAAAAATACATATATTTAATATATAATATGATATTTATGCAGGTAAAATTATACCAAAATATCACAAATTCTATAGGGAACAAGAATATATATAGATAGGGCAACTTACGCTTCGGATATGTCCACAAAATGGCCGCCAACCACACTGACTCAGACTCCCTAATCTGCCACTTGAAATGTAGGAAGGGTATGTCAATTTCAAGGTGTTATTTACTAATCTAATTATTATTGGATATGCATAAAAATTGTATGGTGGGTTGCCGGATAATTGTCGATTATTTTACGACTATAAAATTAAAATTCTGACCCAAAAAAATTTTTTTGAAGGGAAATAAAATCGAAAAAAAAAAATGTAAAACAATATAATATTTTAGCTAAAAAAATTTGATGATATTCAATCAAAAAAGAAGTAAACAAAATTTTCCGACAAATAAACATCTAGAGGAATCATTACTCTGTGATAGTTCCTTAGTATGTAGTAATTTTGAAAGAATTGGGAAAAAACAAAAAAATGGCAATCACCGGAAAATCGAACACATACCTATATATACGCCATATCTGGCTAAAAAAAAGATAGGCATGGGTAGCCAGATCATCTAGAAACACTTTCCAACACTATAAAAATATAAGTTTTGCGACACTACTTGCCAATTCCTTACGGTAACATGACTAAGCAAAAAAATGCAAAACAAATAAAAAGGGGCACTCGCGGAAAAATGGCTAACATTCTAATATACGGCATTTCAGAAAAAAAAAATTCAGCCACGTGCTAGGCAAACCATCAAGGCACATTTTCCGACAAATAAACATATAAATGAATCATTACTCTGTGATAGTTCCTTAGTACGTAGTAATTTTGAAAGAAATGGGAAAAAACGAAAAAATGGCAATCACAGGAAAATCGAACACATACTTATATATACGCCATATCTGGCTAAAAAGAAAATAGGCATGGGTAGCCAGATCATCTAGAAACACTTTCCAACACTATAAAAATATAAGTTTTGCGACACTACTTGCCAATTCCTTACGGTAACATGACTAAGCAAAAAAATGCAAAACAAATAAAAAGGGGCACTCGTGGAAAAATGGCCATTCTAATATACGGCATTTCAGAAAAAAAAATTTCAGCCACGTGCTAGGCAAACCATCAAGGCACATTTTCCGACAAATAAACATATAAATGAATCATTACTCTGTGATAGTTCCTTAGTACGTAGTAATTTTGAAAGAAATGGGAAAAAACGAAAAAATGGCAATCACAGGAAAATCGAACACATACTTATATATACGCCATATCTGGCTAAAAAAAAAAATAGGCATGGGTAGCCAGATCATCTAGAAACACTTTCCAACACTATAAAAATATAAGTTTTGCGACACTACTTGCCAATTCCTTACGGTAACATGACTAAGCAAAAAAATGCAAAACAAATAAAAAGGGGCACTCGCGGAAAAATGCCCAACATTCTAATATACGGCATCTCAGATAAAAAAAAAAGACATGCACGTGTTAGCCCAACCATCAAGGCACACTTTCTAACACATAAACATGAAAAAAAAAATCAATAATATACGGCAATTCCTTACTACGTAGTACATTTTTACAAATATTGAAAAAAAACAGAAATTGGCAACCGCAGTTAAATACCCAATATACCAATAACTACGTCGTATCTGACAAAAACAAAATCACGCATGGGTAGCCAGATCATCTAGACACACTTTCCAACACTAAAAAAGCAAAAGTTTTACGACACTATTTGGCAATATCTTACGGAAAAATGACTTGGCAAAAAAATGAAAAAAAATTAAAAAGGGGCACTCGCGGTAAAATGCCCGACATTCTAATATACGGCATCTCAGATGAAAAAAAAGACATGCACGTGTTAGCCCAACCATCAAGGCACACTTTCTAATACATAAACATGAAAAAAAATGAATAATATACGGCAATTCCTTACTACGTAGTATTTTTTACAAATATTGAAAAAAAAACTGAAAATGGTAACCGCAGTTAAATACCCAATATACCAATAACTACGTCGTATCTGACAAAAACAAAGTCACGCATGGGAAGCCAGATCATCTAGACACACTTTCCAACACTAAACAAGCAAAAGTTTTACGACACTATTTGGCAATATCTTACGGAAAAATGACTTGGCAAAAAAATGAAAATAAATTAAAAAGGGGCACTCGCGGTAAAATGGTCCTCGTGGTGATGAACGACATTTTAACTAAAAAAAAAATCATGCACATGGTAGCCAAACAATCCACCAAGACTTTCCACAACTGATAACCTATACAAGTTGCACCATTCTACGACAATTTCATAATACGTAATAACTTTGATAATTATGCAAATTACCTTAGAAGGGTAAACTCGGTCGCGCTCGACCCCGACGCGTCTCAGAAATCGGGGAAGGAGTACAGCTACAGCAATGCACATCTGGACACTACTAGAGCGTGTAGGGGAGACACCTCCTGCAGGTCGATCACCCACAAATTCAGTCACGGGGGTGAGTCACGTGAGAAAAACCTGTTTTTTTTTTGACGCTCGGGGTCGCGAACGACCCACCGTACCTATCCAGGGTTAATATGGGTATTACTTTCGGCGTAGCTGAAATGACGAGCCATTAGAATTTTAACGAGGGTTTACTACCCCCATCGCTAGTTAGTGGGGGGTAGGGAGGGGTAGCTTGCTAACCCCCCCCCCCCCCCCCTCACACACCTGTGTGGTGAGCTCACTTTTCTACTTATTTACTTTGGCTCGGGTGGTGATCGGACGTGTCCCCTTTCACCCTCGCCTCTTTGACAGCCATTAATGCTTTTTGTCTTTTTACTTACTTTTTCTTATACTGTACTTGTAATATATATATAAACATTCTTTATGTTTATGTATATATTTGTGTATAGAAATGTAGTAAGTTTTCTTTTCAGTGTTTGTGCTGTGTGTGTAGTTTTACGACAACGTCACCGGCGTAGTGGTAGGCCACCGCGGTTTCACGTCATGGGGTGCGGCCTCTCCCTCTTGGTCCTTCGGTTGTTCCTTCGGCTTTCCGTTAACTCGGCTGCCGTGGGGAATCGTCATCGCTGGACTTTCTTCATTGATCTATTATCTTCGCTGTTCCTCCTTTCCTACGGGGAACTTGGATTCTCAGCAAAGGGAATGTGGGAGTTTAGATTGACTACGGTCTCTCTCTTTACTCCAGGTCGTTCACCCCTTACTATTACTACATACTATTACGGAAGCTTCTTTCCCGTTGCGGGTTGGGTTGCTATTCCGTTTATTTGTCTCAATTAATTTTAATGAAATCTAATTGTATTTTTAACTTTTCAGCTTCTCTGTGGAGAACACTTCCCTTCGGGGGTCAGTGGTTCTTACTATTTGTGATCATTCTTAGATGAATTACATAATTATAATTCTGTTATAATTCTGTTGTTGTTACAGTTCTCCGCCCTCCCCCTTCTCCCGTGAATGTCAGTGGGGGAGGAGGGCACATACTTAATTCTTAATTCTTATGTTTTGCTATTCCCTCGGGGTTACTCTTCGGAGTTCCTTCCGGGGGAATTTCTGTTAAATAATTATTTAACTTTATTTTCCCAGTTAACACTGCAGTTTTTCTTCGTTTGACTAAAGTGTGCCAACGAAGCAGAGCTGTCCTGTTTGTGCCTGGGGAGTCTGCTGTCGCTGCCGTCTCTCTAGGACATCGTCATGGGCGTTATCCCTTCTCTTAGAAGTCCTCCCGTGACAGCTGTCAGCTCTTCAGTTCATCTTAAAACGCTAAGGAGGTTCGCCTCCAGGGGTAGGTAACTTCCCTTCCGAGGGAGGTTCCCTTCCCAGGTGTGAGAGATTCCCCTGCAGAGGGGGAACTTCTCATACCTTAATAATTCCTGGATGGGTTTTCCTGGTCCTCAGGCAGTTATGCTCTTGGTGCTGAGCGACCGCACTTGTAACCATGCTCAAGGAGCTCAGTGGTTGCAAGGCTGGGTGCATGAAAACTTCAGGTCGCTATGCTCTTGGGGCTGAGCGGTCGCACCTGCAGCTATGCTCAAGGGGCTGAGCAGCTGCAGGATCAGTCTTGTGACCTCTCTCATTCGCGAGGGAGGCCACTCTTAAGGACTCCTCTTTGGAGAATTGCTCCTTATAGGTCAGCTTGCTGATCCAACGGCCCTAAGGGGCGCCATCTCCAGTGTCTTCAAGTCTCTCCTACGAAGTGTTCACCACTCTCGTTCGCGAGAGAGGCCACTCATAAAGACCCCTCTTCGGAGGATTGTTCCTGATTAGACCAGCCATCTCCTAGACCTGCTGACCTGCCGTCTCTGTTCCTGGCTGCTGACGCTGTGGGCGCCCATGCACCCTGTTATCCAACGGGCACCGGCCCCTTCGGGGTAACAGGGCTTTCTCACATTGTGAGTAAGTCCCTTAAGCGCCAGGTATCCCCTGCGTACCAACGTTCTCCTGTGCACCCGCGCGCAATTGCGCGCAAGCGCTCGCCTGCTGTTCCTGCTGTTCCTGAGACTGGCATCCAGAGACATCCTGTTCCAGGGACTGCGCGCCAACGTTCACCTGCGCATCAGGGCACATCGTTGGAGTTTCCTGAGATAGCGCACAGGCGCTCACCAGTGCTTCAGCCTGCGAGTGTCTCCTAGTCTCTTCTACGAAGGGCACCTCTCCCGTTCGCAGGAAATGTCTAACATAGAGACCTTTCCTCGGAGTATCAAGCAGATCTTCCAGTACTGAGTCAGCTGACCTACCGATCTACCAGCTCAACCTTGCACTGCAACGAAAGACTTCGGCTCTGGACTCTGAAGCAGTCCTGCCTACGGTCCTCATCGGGGGATGACCGCCCTTTTTAAGGACACATCCCAGTTCCTGATCGTCCTGTCAGCTGACCCTGCATCCTAGCGCACTAGCGCGCGCTCATGCTCGCCGATGATCTTCTTACGCCAACGATCTTTGTACGCGCGCAAGCGCCGACGATCTTCTTTCGCGCGCAAGCGCCGACGATCTTCTTTCGCGTGCAAGCGCTGACGATCTTCTCACGTGCGCCAACGCCGACTATCTTCTTTCGTGCGCAAGCGCTGAAGATCTTTCTACGCGCGTAAGCGCCGACGATTGTCCGCGAGCGGGCACCGATGGTTTCCTGCGAGCGCCGACGATCTTCTTAAGTGTGCAAGCGCTGACGATCTTCTTACGTGTGCAAGTGCCGACGATCTTTTTCGCGCGCGGGTACCGATGGTCTCCCGCGCGCGCGCCGATAGTCTTGCGCGCTCGCTCGCACCGATGGTCTTCCGCGCGCTCGCGCCAACAAACTCCTACGCGCTGCAGCACGCTCCAACATTCTGGTCCACACGGGCTCTTCATTCTGATCCTGCACATCAATATGATTCCTGCACACACTATGAAGTTTCGCCCGCGGGCGTGCGAGCGTTTTCAGCAGTCTCGCGTGCGAGCCCAGGGTATTCCCCAGCGCGCTCCATAGCGCAATTACCAATACCCTCCCCCGCGCGAGGCTGCCGGACATCGTGCGGTAAAGGCGCCATCGCCACATTCCCCCCCCCCCAAAGCAAAGAACAGCGCGCTTGCCGGGGGAGGGGAAGGTTCCAGAAAGGCCCAGGGACATGCCTTCCTTATCTTTTTACAGGCGACTTCCCCTCCAAAGGGAGTGTCTGACAGCGCAGCCGTCAGCCTAGTTTGGGACTCGAATCAGAGCGGTAGCACAGGCTTTTAAGCTGTTCTCTCTGAGTTGAGCCACAAATCCTTGGCTACATCCACTCCCCCGATGAGGAAAAGAGGAGTTTCGGACGAGGTAACTTCTACGAGGACGTAGCTGTCTCCTCGTAAGTCTTCGAGGCAGGCACTCTCCCCCCTCAGACTTTTCTCCCTCACCTTCGGACGAAGGTTTCCTGCCCTCAGGAGAGTCACGTGAGGTGAGACGTTCCCCAATCACACCATTAAGGGAAACCCTACCTTGCGCGGTAAAGTCTTCTCAAATAGGGGTGGAGAAGAGCCGGCCTACGTCGTGGTTGGAGTCCTGCATCCCTCACGGGAGGGAGTCAAAGGACTCCAAGACAGTAACGGGAGTCTCCTAGCACCAAAATCTACAGGCTCAGACATTCTTTCGTTGTGAGAACAAACCTGTTTGAGCCTAAGGATGTGAAGCAGGCGACTGAGAGGTGTAGGAAGTCACCAAGACTCTCCTATATGGGGCTTTGACATTCAAGCCCTATAAACCTCCAGCACCTCAGCAACCACGTCCCACCAAAACAACGGAAGCTAAGACAGTGGGGTCTAAGCCCTTTCCGGTCAAGGTCAAGAAAGGCAATTAGTCCCCCAGGGGAGGGAAGAATCCTAGAAGGAGCAGCCGAGGCCGCAAACGCTAGGATTGTTAGTTCCCCTGCATGTCCGCCAGTGGCGGGATACCTACAAGGTTGCGCAGACAGGTTGCGGCAACTCAGGGCCGTTTCCTGGACGATTTCCGTAATCAGTCAGGGATATCGCGTCCTGTTCACAACACCTCTACCTTCCCTGAGGACGATTCCAGTGTCATTTAGCACTCTTGCCATGGGATCAGCAAGGGGGCGAACTCTGTGGGCAGAGGCCCAGATTAAAGCAAACTCCGGTCAGCATGGAGACTGCAGACACAGTCAGTCTTGCAGTAAACCGCAAGACTTCTTGTGTATACTGGATCTGAAGGACGCGTACTTCCAGATCCCAGTCCATCCGTCTTCAAGGAAGTACTTAGGATTCAGCATAGACAACAAGGAGTACTAGTTCAAGGTGCTGTGTTTCGGTCTCTCCACAGCACCACAGGGTTTCACCAGAGTTTTTACCCTAATATCTTTGTGGGCACTCAGGATCGGCTTCCGTCTCCTCCATTATCTGGATGACGGCCTGATCCTAGCAGACTCGGAGTCACTCCCTCTTTGACACTGAGACAAACTTCTAGGACTTTGCCAGGACCTAAGTGTCAGGGTAAGTCTCGAGAAGTCCTCTCTGCTGCTCAATCAAAGACTGGTTCACCTATGCATGATTATAGACACCAATCTCCATAAGGCCTTCCATCAGACGACAGGATAGCAAGGCTGAGAAGAGTCACAAGCCCTTTCCTCAGATGAGAAGAGCTTCCAACACAATCGTGGTTACGTCTCCTCGGTCACCTTTCACCCTTGGGTCGTCTAGTTCTCAACGGTCGCCTCAGGATGAGGTTTCTCCAGGGGCGCCTCAGGTCCTAGTGGAATCAAGACTGCGATTCCCCGGACATCATGATCCCTATGGATCCTGCGGAACAGATGAACCGCCAGTGGTGGGTGACAGGCGAGAACCTACGAAGAAGAATGGATCTTCTCGTTTCCTTCCCACGGATTGGATGCTGTTTTCGGACACCACAAAAGAAGGGGGGGGGCCCCCACGTTCTTTACCACAGTACCTCAGGCCTGTGGTCAGAATCGGAAAAGTGCCTCCATATGAATCTGCTAGAGATGAAGGCCGTCTTCCTGGCCTTTCAACAGTTCCAACAAAGACCTGGCAGATCATTCTGTGGTGTGATGAGCTACAACACCACAGTAGTAGCTTACATCAACAAGCAAGGAGGTACCTTTTCAAAACAGCTATCCTATCTCTCAGTAGAGAAACTGAGATAGACCGAAGTCCACTCGATTCCTCTATCGGCTCGCTTCATTCCAGACAAAGGGAATGTGCTCGCCGACAGTCGGAGCAGAGCGTCTCAGATAATGAGTACCGAGTGGTCCTTGGATCATTCAGTAGCCAACAAAGTCCTGACTTTGTGGGGTTACCCAACTGTGGATCGGTTCGCTACAGCGCTGAACTTCAAGCTCCTGCTGTATTGCCCCCCAGTCCCAGATCCCAAGGCACTCTGGCAAGAGGCCTTCCAACAACAGTGGGACAGCACCGACGTGTACGCTTTTCCCCCCATTCTGTCTGATGAGGAAGGTGCTCAACAAGACCAGAATGTCGGTCAATCTTTCGATGACCCTTTATAGCTATGCTATGGCATCACGCAGAATGGTTTCTGGACCTTCCGCAACTTCTATCAGAGTTACCGAGAGAGCTCCCTCCACGACACAGTCTACTCAGACAACCACTGCCAACATCTTTCACAAAGTCGTAGCTTCGCTTCGACCTCACGCCTGGAGACTATCCAGCATCTCCTCACTAAGAGAGGATGGTCGCAACAAGTTGCGAACGGGATGTCTGGACACCTGCGTAGGTCATCCGCAGGGGTCTACCAGGCAAAGTGGTGAGTTTTCTGTGGTTGGAGTCGTGAACGGGTATCTCTCCACTCGATACCACTACTCCAGCGATAGCGGAGTTCTTCGTATATTTGCAGGAAGAATGCGCCTTTCAGTCTCGGCAATGAAAGGCTATCGCTCAGCCTTAAGTCTAGCCTTCAGGCTCAAAGGAGTGGACATTTCTTCCTCGCTGGAACTTTCCCTACTCATACGAAGATATGATCTTACCTGCCCTCAGTCGGAAGTGAGACCTCCTCCATGGAACGTGGTTCGAGTTCTCAGGTCTCGTAAGAGACCTCCCTACGAACCATTACGCAGGCTTCAGACCGTCACCTAACTTGGAAGGCGGTGTTCCTACTAGCTTTGGCCTCGGCCAAGCGAGTCATTGAACTTCATGGTCTCTTGTATGACATCGCCCATGCAAGGGGATGAGGGGAGGTAACGTTCAGATTCGTCTCTGAGTTTGTGGCTAAGACACAGAATCCGGGAGTGCCGGATTCTCGATTCGACTCTTTCCGGATTTCGAGTCTGCGTTCTGTAACAGATGACCCAGACCATCCCCTACTGTGTCCAGTAAGGAGTCTGAGGTTATATCTCAAAGAACGGCTGTATTCGTCCCCAAGTGCAAGCTTTGTTTATGAGCACTGGGAGAACGAAGAGGAGGGTCACCAAGAATACCATCTCGGCTTGGATTCGTAGGGTGATCCATCTATCCCTGAATCCTGACCCTCCTCCATCATGTCGCCATAGAGCGCATGCTACGCCCCTGGCCTTCAAGAAGAACTTCTCAGTGACGCAGGTTCTACAAGCAGGGGTGTGAAAGCGTCAGACGACCTTCACAGCCCACTACCTGCAAGACGTGACCCACAGGAGGCTCGATACATTCTCTATTGGCCCTGTGGTGGCTGCACAACAGCTGGTTTAAACCTCAGGCTCCTTAATGGACAAGTAGCAGAGGGTTGAGGGCATTGTTACCCGGTCTTAGTCTGCATGAAAGAAAAGGTATATCTGGCCCATATTCTTTTCTTCATCCTCCCCTCTCTTAGGGAAAGCAGCATCCTGGGTTCTCTACACAGCTGACCTCAAACCACTGCAGGTAAACCATGTTTCCTTGTGTTCCTAGTATCAAGTTAATACTGTCATGTCCTCATACCCTGACGAGGTGGTATTGGGAAAGTCCTAGCCTAAAGTTTTCCATCTAAGAGCTTCAGGTCAACTTCCTAGGACGAGTCACACATAATCCTTCACACACAGCTTATGTAGGCCGCAGCCCTTGCATAGCAAGGTGCGAGCGAGCTGCAGGGTCTTTTTATTGTTGAGTGCTGACAAACTCAGATAATGAGTTCCCAGGCAAAGCCAAAAGCCAGTATGGCTGGGACTTTTCCACCCTTCCTAAGGGTTGAGTCACCCATATTAAATAGTGTGGTTTGTATTTCAGTTATGGAACAAATGACAAATTCGTAGATAATTTGTATTTTTCCTAACTATACAAACCTTAGCTATTTAATGAAACTTGCCCGCCAGCCCTATCCCCCGTGAAGTCCTACCTCTAAGGAAAGTGAGCTCACCACACAGGTGTGTGAGGGGGGGGGGGGGTAGCAAGCTACCCCTCCCTACCCCCGCTAACTAGTGATGTGGGTAGTAAACCCTCGTTAAAATTCTAATGGCTCGTCATTTCAGCTACGCCAAAAGTAATACCCATATTAAATAGCTAAGGTTTGTATAGTTAGGAAAAATACAAATTATCTCCGAATTTGTCATTTTTCTTTTTACAAAACTTATAAATATTAGGCAATAGAAAAAAGGAATTTATTTTCACTTCTTTACTAAAAAACTATGACATGAATTTGATTTTAACATGGTAAGTAGATTATGATTACTGTATGTAATACTGTATGCATTTTGTGGTTATGAAAATCTGGAAAAAATTAATATATCAAATATAGCTGTAAAAGTAGTTTGTTCCTACGCATCATAGAAAACCTCCTTTAATAATTTGTGAGATTGTTTCAGCGTAAGCTGAAATTAGTCATGAAAGTTGGATAACAAGCAATTATCCAATTGTAGAGGATGCGGGGTGAGTAGCCCCGCCTCATTCAAATCGGAAAGGCCTCACTATTGTTTCAACCTGTCATGTACGGATGTACAAACAGCCCCTGTCAAACTTAGTAATTTTCTTAACTTTTGCATTAAGTGAATGTTTTTTGTTGATGGAATGGTAGCCAGAAATTTGTGTTTGCGGTGGGAAGGGGAGACGCTGCCACCGGTTTATGACAAAACTGGCTGTTCATCCACACTCTTCCTGCATGTCTGATGAGGGGTATGTCTGTTTGCAGGCATCCCTATGTGCTGAGTTTAGGTCATGACGTTGGGATTGGACTTGGCAACTCGAGAAGACTCCGGTAAAATCTTTTGCTGCTTCTGTCTCCTCAGGGAATGCGACTGCTTCTGCTGTCCCTGTGCATACGTCCCTGGATCAGTCCCCAGGAAGTATGCCGTATGGGTTCTGAATACAGTACTTAGATCTACATAGACATGCTTTTTAGGTTTCTTTTGTTCCTGGGCACCCCTAATGTTTGCCCCTCCCCTTCAGAGGCTGGAAGTTTTTTACCCATGACCATACAAACTGGTGATGTCAATTTTGACCTAATGAAGTATTGGTCTTCCTTCAGTCTTTCATATAGGACATCCATGACCTTGTTGATGGAGTTGGTAGCTAAGGCTACCTCTTCCCCAGTATCCCCTGTACATTTAACTATATCTGGCAATGCCAATGGCGGGCATAGTGGTTATTCCAGTCTCAGGGATCCTGGTGGTTCCCCCAGTGTCAGGGATCCCAGTAGTTCCCCCTGTGTCAGGGATCCCAGTAGCTCCCCCAGTGTCAGGGATCCCAGTAGTTCCCCCAGTGTCAGGGATCCCAGTAGTTCCCCTTTAAAAAAACTAAGAAGGATGGCAAGTGTAGTAAGGCAGCTCCCAGTCCAGCTGGTGAGGTGCCAGGGTTGGGAACTGGGGCCCCAGCTGTGGGTCATAAAGGTGAGGGCAAAGGCAAGATGAGTGCTACCCCTGTCCCTGGGGTTACCTCAATCCCTGATCCTATGTCAGTGATACCTACCCCTCTCCCTGTGTCTGTCGCCCTGTCTCTTGTGCCATGGAGTCTGTAGCCCATTCCTCCTCCCTCAGTGTTGGTGGTTGTGCTTTCGGCCCCATTTGTTGCTGTGTTGCAGGGCCTTGTGAGTGTGCCTTCCCCTCCTGTGACAGTGTGGCTCATGTTGGAGCAATCCATGTGGTTTTTCCCATCGGGGAGCGTCGTCATCGTCGGTCTCTGAGAGCTTTATCATTCTGCTTGCCCAACCAGGAGTAAGTGCCAGGGAGAGGAAGAAGCATACTTGCTGTTCTTCCTAATCATCCTCCTCCCTGTCATCCTCCGACTCTGATGGAGATGAAGAAGTCGAAAGAGTCCAGGAAGACCAGCT
Source organism: Palaemon carinicauda (assembly GCF_036898095.1). NCBI lineage: Eukaryota > Metazoa > Arthropoda > Malacostraca > Decapoda > Palaemonidae > Palaemon > Palaemon carinicauda. The sequence goes on along the minus strand of NC_090742.1, from coordinate 74,855,108 downwards.
GTTGTTGCAGGGATAGGACTCCCTGTGACACCACCTCTCTCTCGAGGTATGTGGATGGCACCTGTGTGGTTCCTGCAGAGCCACCTGTGCATGGTGCTGGGGGCAGGGCTGGGGCCTTGGTGCCAGGCCTCGGGTATTAGCAGCCCCGGCTACGCTAGTAGCAGGCCAGGACAGAACTGTATGACCCCGTACAATTTTTTATACAAGTTTGATGGATGACCTGTGGCGACCTCCATCTCCCTACCTTCCAGGACTATGGATGCCCGCTCATCATTCTATCAATGAGTTGTAAGTGGAACCTCTACATACGAATTTAATCCGTTCCAGAACCAACTTCGGATGTAGAAAATGTTCGGTTGTCGAAACGAATTTTCCCATAAGAATACATTGAAATAGGATTAATCCGTGGTTGAGCCCAAAAACCTATGATAACTTCTTAATAAACTACTACACATAATTTTCCCATGAGAATAATGAACACTAAATTAGATAATAGACATGTAAATAAGAAGAATTAGCAAAAAATGATAAATAAGAAACAGGTTTTTAGCGTCACTTTACCTTAGAAACTCCAGCGCAGGTGTTGTTAGTCTTGCTACGCAGAGAGGAGACGGACGGGCGGCGAGGAGGTAGAGAGGTTAACTACGATAAACGTACACTACCGTAACTTATTCTAACTTACACTAAGTGAACTTTAACATAACTTAGCTTTTTTTTTTTATAATTTATATTTTTTTTTTACATTTTCTTTTTTTCTTTTTGATGATTAATTTTAATCACTTTCACTCTCTACACTTAAAATTGATTGAATTTTTTTCTCTTCACTCTTTGCTGTTTTCTTTGAACCACTTCCTTCCTCTTCATCACGAGTTCGCTTCGTAGTTTTTTTAAAGAAGCTATCGATAGAAAGTTGCTTGGTACAGCTTTTCAGAATGTTTCGAAAATAAGTTAGGGAAACATCATCAAACTGCGCAGCTACACGACAAACCTGCAATTTCTTTGGATGGTATTTGTCGATGAAGTCAACCACGTCTTGATATTTTCCTAACACCTCTTTTATTTGCGCGGAACTTATTGCAAGTTCACTCATGCTTTTCAATAATTCCTTGCTTTACTTCTAAAGAAAGCATTCCCTTATTCCTTTTCTCACCACTACCACTACCACTTGCGAAACTAAGCCTTTTAGGACCCATGATTTTCGTAAAATACCGTAAAAGGATGAATGTAAAAAATCACGATTAAAACACAATTAATAGCAGAACGCACAGGGCACAACCACATAAAGCCAACGAGAACAGAGGACTGACCCAAGCCACGCTAATTGAGGGTCCCTCCGAGGTTGAAGTGCTGCCTTCTATTGGCGGAAATAAAAAACACATCAGGCGCTATGAGCACCGACTACGCATACGAGTATTGTTTACTTCGGGTGTCGAAAAAAAAATTCGGGTGTAGAGTAGGAACGTGTTCGAATTGTACTTCGCGTGTCGAAAAATTCGGATACAACCGGTACGAAGAAAATTGCTACTTCGTGTGTCGAAATAAAATTCGGGTGTAGAGTCAAAAATTTGCTCGAATTTTACTTCGGATGTTGGAAAATTCGGATGTAGATACGTTCGTGTGTAGAGGTTCCACTGTATCTTGGGTTGGTAGAAAGGATGGCACTATTCTAGGCCGTACTTGAATGCGTGTGCACTTTGGTAGGCAAAAATGCAGGGTAGAGGCCTTTGTTCCCCATGCTTACCTTAAAGTATAGGGCCGTGGTTGCACTTCTACCCTGACCAATAGGAGAAGTACCTAGTACTTCCGCCTTTGCTGTTTCACCGCCGCTGTTTCCCAGGCCAGTAGGTTGCCTCCTGTTTCCATTGGCTTGAGTTGGAAGGGATGTTGGCAAAGAATACCCTCAAAGTCATTTGAGATGAGACTTCAGGATTCTTACAGGCAGCTCTACCTAGTGGAAAAGGTGACTGGGAGCTGGAGGCTGGTCATCGACCTCTCTCCTCTGATCAAGTTTATTCGTCAAAGAAAGTTCGAGATGGAAACAGTATAGGCTATCTATCTTCCATCTGAAAGGGAGCCTTTGATGCCCCATTGCTTGGCTTGAGGCCTAAATTCTATACTGTACCCTGTAATCCTATTCCATCAGAAAGGGAGACTTTGTGGTTTTGGTAGACCTGAAGGATGCATGCTTTCAAGTGCCTGTACATCAGTCTAATCAAAATAAACTATTTCTCCTCTACAATATGGTGTACTAGTTCAAGACTTTTTTCCGTTGGACTGTTTACGACTTTCTAAGTGTTCACTTTGGCATTCACCTTGGTAGCTGCTTGGGCAAATTTACAAGGTATATGTCTCCTGACGTATTTTGACGATTGGTAGATTGTGGCAGTTGCTACAGGATTCAGATCTGATTTTCTTAGTTTTGTGCAACATGGGGATTGTGGTAAACTCGAAGAAATTGAATCTCATTCCCAAGCAAACTTTCAAGTACCTAAGGATGCTGGTATACATGGCAACGGCAAGTGTCTTTCTAACAGATGACTGCATCAGCAGGGTCGGGGAAATTGCATGACTATTCCTGTTCAAGACAAAAGTACAAGCCGACAGGGTTTCCCTGTTCCATCCTGTTTTTTTAAAGGATGCTCTTGAATGACACAGCCAAGGAACAGTGACAATGCCCTAGCAGGGCAATGCCCAAGAGACTGACCGTATATCCATGTGATCAGTGCTCAAGCTCCCTCTCCACTCAAGCTAAGACTAGGGATGGCCAGGTAATGGCTGCTGGTGACTTGACAGTTAAATGTAGGTTTCCCCAAACCCTCCATCATCAGCTCACAAGGATTGTGAAATTGCAGACACTACAAGAAACTATCAAGTTTCAACAGGACTTGATTTTCCGTCCAGCAGAATGCCAGGCCGGAATGTTTCATCTAGGCCACCAGGGGGACAGGTTCAGGACCATCTGGCCTGGTGACTCAACAAGGACAACCTCACTGGGGAAGTCCCAGTCGACACTCTGCCTCCAGACA
>NC_090742.1:74802082-74847082 GCF_036898095.1 Palaemon carinicauda | reverse complement strand
GCGCAACCCTTGAGTTCAGCCACTCATGCCAGGAGTCAGCCTCCTCCACCCATGCGCCTACCTTCTGCTACTTCCTTTGATCAGCCTTTGCAGACTGAGCCTCTGGTGTTCCCTCAACAGAGTCTTGAAGAGGAAACCACAACTATTGTTGTTCCAGCTCGTTCTGACTCTGCTGTTCAGCATACCTTACCTCCATTTTCAAACATTATGATAATGGAGGTTATTTGTATTACTTATAAAAATATGTTTGTATTCCTTGCAATATATTTTTAACAATATCGCAAAATATGAATCATGAGTTATGAATGTAAGGTAAATATTATGTTGATATTAAAACCCCATGCAAGCATGCATAAAGCACTCTAGCACTGGTCATGGAATTTCTGAGAAATGTTAAACGCCATGCACACGCTCTGCTTACCTTACAGCATGCTCTACATACAGCATGCTCTGCTTACAGCATGCTCTGCATACAACATGCTCTGCATACAGCATGCTCTGCATACAGCATGCTCTGCATACAACATGCTCTGCATACAGCATGCTCTGCATTCAGCATGCTCTGCATACAACATGCTCTGCATACAGCATGCTCTGCATTCAGCATGCTCTGCATACAACATGCTCTGCATACAGCATACTCTGCATACAGCATGCTCTGCATACAACATGCTCTGCATACAGCATGCTCTGCATTCAGCATGCTCTGCATACAACATGCTCTGCATACAGCATGCTCTGCATTCAGCATGCTCTGCATACAACATGCTCTACATACAGCATGCTCTGCATACAGCATACTCTGCATACAACATGCTCTGCATACCTTACCGCATGCTTCTCAGTCACACATCTTTGGTTGTTGCCAACTCACTAGACTGTCAAGCAGTTTCATAACGTTGCCTTCTAGTCTGCTGCTTTTGCACCAGTGAAACCCTCACTGAGAGAACTTAGCTTTTCTAGGATATGGTCCCTGTAGATGAGAAAGTTCTTTTCTCCCTCCTTCTGATATTCCCTTGAGGACTCTGTCATTTGGAGGGAGCCTTTAGCTGCGTAGCCTCCTATGGACTTTTATTTAAGCATAACATGCTTCCAGGGAAGGTAATGGTTCCACTTCAGTCGCTAATCCCGTCTGTTACCACACCTGCTCCCATAGACCTTGAGCTGTGTTGCAAGACATGCAGTCCAAGCTTAGTCCTTGTTAGAGGATTTTTTGTTTACGGAGTCAATGTGTCACGGGGAAGACGTTCAACAACCAGCAGAAGTGACTTGTTGTGACGCAGTGCGGCGACCTCAGCAACCGATAGGAGTTGTCTGTACGACCCAGACAGTCTAGACAGATTCGGGTTGTCACTGTACTTCCTCGCTTGCCCATGGTTGACAGTTCACAGACTGTGCAGCAGTACCATGATCTTGTGTCCGGCTCCGTCAGACGACTGGCTTTTAAGAGCTCCCACAAGTCGTCGCTGTCTGGAGATTCTCAGATGGACTATGGATCTGACCAAGGAACTGGGCCTCCTGGTCAATTTTGAGGAGTCTCAGCTCGTCCCATCCCAGACCATTGTCTCCTTGGGTATGGATCTTCAGAGTCGAGCTTTTCGGGCTTTTCCGTCGGCCCCAAGGATCTTCCAAGCCCTAGAATGCATCCAGAGCATGCTGAGAAGGAACCGATGCTCAGTCAGGTAGTGGATGAGTCTAACAGGGACACTTTCATCGCTGGCCCTGTTCATCGTGTTAGGGAGACTCCACCTCCCCCCCCTTCAGTATCATCTAGCTGCTCACTGGATAAAGGACATGACGCTAGAGACGGTCTCAGTTCCTGTTTCCGAAGAGAGGAGGTCTTCTCTCGCGTGGTGTAAGAACAGCTTTCTTCTCAAGGAAGTCTACCTTTGGCTGTTCAGAAACACGACCGCCGTCTCCTCTCGGACGCATCAGACACGGGCTGGGGTGCGACTTTGGACGGACAAGAATGCTCGGGAACATGGAATCAGGAGCAAAGGACACTTCACATCAATTGCAAGGAGTTGTTGGCGGTTATTCTGGCCTTGATAAACTTCAAGTCCCTCCAGCTTAACAAAGTGGTGGAGGTGGACTCTGACAACACCACAGCCCTGGCTTACATCTTCAAGCAGGGAGGGACTCTTTCGTGGAAGTTGTTCTAGATCGCAAGGGACCTACTCATCTGGTCTAAAGATCGAAGGCTAACTGGTAACGAGGTTCATTCAGGGCGGTATGAATGTCATAGCAGATCACCTCAGCCGGAAGGGTCAGGTCATCCCCACAGAGTGGACCCTTCTCAAGAATGTTTGCAGCAGACTTTGGGCCCTGTGGGGTCAGCCAACCATAGATCTGTTCGCTACCTCGATAACCTAGAGACTCCTGTTGTATTGTTCTCCGATTCCAGACCCAGCAGCAGTTCACGTGGATGCTTTTCTGCTGGATTGGTTCCATCTCGACCTGTATGCATTCCCGCCGTTCAAGATTGTCAACAGGGTACTTCAGAAGTTCTCCTCTCACAAAGGGACACGGCTGACGTTGGTTGGCTCCGCTCTGGCCCGCGAGAGAATGGTTCTTAGAGGTACTGCAATGGCTGGTCGACATTCCCAGGACTCTTCCTCTAGGAGTGAACCTTCTAAGTCTACCTCACGTAAAGAAGGTACACCCAATCCTCCACGCTCTTCGTCTGACTGCCTTCAGACTTTCGAAAGACTCTCAAGAGCTAGGGGCTTTTCGAAGGAGGCAGCCAGAGCGATTGCCAAAGCAAGGAGAACATCCACTCTCAGAATCTATCAGTCTCAAGGGGAAGTCTTCCGTAGCTGGTACAAGACCAATGCAGTTTCCTCAACCAGTACCACTGTAACCCAGATTGCTGACTTCCTGTTATATCTAAGGAAAGTAAGATCCCTTTCAGCTCCTACGATCAAGGGTTACAGAAGTATGTTGGCAGCGGTTTTCCGCCACAGAGGCTTGGATCTTTCCACCAACAAAGATCTACAGGACCTCCCTAGGTCTTTTGAGACCTCAAAGGAACGTCGGTTGTCCACTCCAGGCTGGAATCTAGACGTGGTCCTAAGGTTCCTTATGTCATCAAGATTTGAACCTCTCCAATCAGCCTCTTTTTAGGACCTCACATTAAAAACTCTTTTCCTAGTGTGCTTGACAACAGCTAAAAGAGTAAGTGAGATCCACGCCTTCAGCAGGATCATTGTTTTCACATCTGAAACGGCTACATGTTCCTTGCAGCTCGGTTTTTGCTAAACGAGCTTCCTTCACGTCCTTGGCCTAAGTCGTTTGAGATCCCAAGCCTGTCCAACTTGGTGGGGAATGAACTGAAGAGAGTACTTTGCCCAGTTAGAGCTCTTAGGTACTATCTAAAAAGGTCTTAACCTTTACAAGGACAATCAGAAGCCTTATAGTGTGCTATCAAGAAACCTTCTTTTCCAAGTTCTAAGAACTCAGTTTCTTACTATTCAGGCTTCTGATTAGAGAAACACATTCTCATCTGAAGGAAGAAGACCTTGCTTTGCTGAAGGTAAGGACACATGAAGTGGGAGCTGTGGCTACTTCAGTGGCCTTCAAACAGAGCCATTCTCTGCAGAGTGTTATGGATGCAACCTATTGGAGAAGCAAGTCAGTGTTCGCATCATTCTATCTCAAAGATGTCCAGTCTCTTTACGAGTACTGCTACACCCTGGGACCATTCGTAGCAACGAATGCAGTAGTAGGCGAGGGCTCAGCCACTACATTCCCATAATCCCATAACCTTTTAACCTTTCTCTTGAATACTTTTTATGGGTTGTACGGTCGGCTAAGAAGCCTTCCACATCCTTGTTGATTTGGCGGGTGGTCAATTCTTTCTTGAGAAGCGCCGAGGTTAAAGGTTGTGATGAGGTCCTTTAGTATGGGTTGCAGCCCTGTATACTTTAGCACCTTTGAGTTGATTCAGCCTTCCAAGAGGAACGCTGCGCTCAGTAAGGAAGACGATCTTATTAAAGGCAGAGTAACGGTTCAAGTCGACTTCCTTACCAGGTACTTATTATTTCATTGTTATTGTGGATAACTGATTATATGAAATACGGGATACTTAGCTATCCTTTAGTCTTGTACACTGGTTTTTTCTCCCACCCCCCTGGGTGTGAATCAGCTACATGATTATCTGGTAAGTTTAATATTGAAAAATGTTATTTTCATTAGTAAAATAAATTTTTGAATATACTTACCCGATAATCATGATTTAATTGACCCACCCTTCCTCCCCATAGAGAACCAGTGGACCGAGGAAAAAGTGAGGTGGCGTCAACAACAAGTACTGTAGTACCTGGCCACAGGTGGCGCTTGTGAGTACACCCCCTTCTAGTATAGTGATAGCTGGCGTATCCCTCCCGTAGAATTCTGTCGGGCAACGGAGTTGACAGCTACATGATTATCGGGTAAGTATATTCAAAAATTTATTTTACTAATGAAAATAACATTATATATATATACATATACATACAGTATACATATACATATACACATACATACATACATACATACATACATACATACAATAATTTCAATAAGCCTCAAATTTTTAATACTGTAATCTAACATGTTGCTGGTGTTATTCAATGTGGCTTTTGAATGTGCATATTTTTCAGAGAAACTTGACCCTATGTCACCAGAAATAACTGATGAGGAAAGAAAACGACTCCTAGACTTCAGGCATTCAAAAATAAAACGAAGGATGAAATCTGAATTATACAATTGGAAACCTATTAGTTATAATGATTACAAGTAAGTAAGAAGATATGTACTGTAGTTTATTATGGCCATCTACCATCAAGGAAAGGGAAATAGATTTTAGTTACAGTTATTAACCTTTAACAGTTCATTTGGTGTAATGACTTTAACCCTCAGCGGGTACAATGACAGTTGGCGTGTCATCTGTTTAAGTAGCTATATATAAAATTTGTCCTGTTTTCTTATGTCATTTTCAGTTTCTATCTTTATTCCTTTGTTAGTTATGCTACGAAATGTCAAAATAAGTAGGTTGACAATTGATTTCATTGCTCACCGTAAAAGAGTTTGCAAGTCACGAGCCTGACAATGAGAGTATTTCGGCTGGGATCACCAGAGTGTCAATTAGATAATTTTACAGTGGCACAGTAATGATGGGGTTAATTTTAAATTCATGTTTAATGTCTATTTGTGGTTGCTAAGTTTTAGAATTTACTTGCTTACTTTCCATCTTGTGTGTACTTAACACCTTTGGTATTGCAATTAAATATATTTATATGTATATATACAGTATATGTATAAATCACATTATTATTATTATTATTACTAGCCAAGCTACAACCCTAGTTGGAAAAGCAAGATGCTATAAGCCCAAGGGCCCCAATAGGAAAAAGTAGCCCAGTGAGGTAAGGAAATAAGGAAATAAATACATAATGAGAACAAATTAACAATAAATCATTCTAAAAACAGTAACAACATCAAAACAGATATGTCCTATATAAACTATCAACAATGTCAAAAACAGATATGTCATATATAAACTATAAAAAGACTCATGTCATCCTGGTCAACATAAAAACATTTGCTCCAACTTTGAACTTTTGAAGTTCTACTCATGCAACTACCCGATTAGGAAGATCATTCCACAATTTGGTAACAGCTGGAATAAAACTTCTAGAAAACACTTTAGTATTGAGCCTCATGATAGAGAAGGCCTGGGTATTAGAATTAACTGCCTGCCTAGTATTACGAACAGGATAGAATTGTCCAGGGAGATGTGAAGGTAAAGGATGGTCAGAGTTATGAAATATCTTATGCAACATGCATAATGAACTAATTGAACGATGGTGCCAACGATTAATATCTAGATCAGGAATAAGAAATTTAATAGACCGTAAGTTTCAGTCCAACAAATTAAGATGAGAATCAGCAGCTGAAGACCAGACAGGAGAACAATACTCAAAACAAGGTAGAATGAAAGAATTAAAACACTTCAGAATAGATTGATCACCGAAAATCTTAGACTTTCTCAATAAGCCAATTTTTTGTGCAATGGAAGGAGACAGACCTAATGTGTTTCTCAAAAGTAAATTTGCTGTCGAGAATCACACCTAAAATTTTAAGAGTCATACAAATTTAAAGAAACATTATCAATACTGAGATCCGGATGTTGAGGAGCCTTGACCTACTTACAAACATACTTGAGTTTTGTTAGGATTCATCTTCATACCCCATAATTTGCACCATGCACTAATTTTAGCTAAATCTCTATTAAGGTATTCACCAACCCCAGATCTACATTCAGGGGATGGAATTGATGCAAAGAGAGTAGCATCATCTGCATATGCAACAAACTTGTTTTCTAGGCCAAACCACATGTCATGTGTATATAGTATGAAAAGTAATGGTCCAAGAACACTACCCCGGGGAACACCAGATATCACATTCCTATACTCACTTTGGTGCCCATCAACAACAACTCTTTGAGATCTATTACTTAAAAAATCAATAAAAATGCTAAGAAACAACCCACCCATTCCCAACTGTTTCAGTTTGAAAACAAGGGCCTCATGATTAACACGGTCAAAGGCAGCACTAAAATCAAGGCCAATCATACGAACTTCCTGACCACAATCAAGGGATATCTGTACAGCATTGGAGACTGTAAGAAGGACATCACATGCTCCAAGGCCTTTACGAAAACCAAATGGCAAACCAGGGAATAGATGATTACCTTCAGCAAACCCACCAAAACGCTTTGCCCAAAGACGTTCAAAAACTTTAGATGATATGGGAGTTATGGAAATTGGGCAGTAATCAGTGGGACTTGAGCTACCACAAACACATTTACATAGAGGAGTAACATTACCAATTCTGTAACAAGTGCTAAAAGCTCCTCTTTTTGCTAACTTGTCCAAAATAACATAACTTTGGAGCTAAGAAATCTGCTGTCTTCACAAAAAACAAAGGAAAAATACCATTTTGGTTCACACCCCCACAAGCATCAAGCTCCATCAACAGAGCTTTAATTTCACGAGATCAAAAAGCTAATCTGGTTTGTTTAGCCTCAGGAAAACATGAATGAGGAAGTTCAAGTTTTTCATTACTCTGCCCACTGTCAAAAACATCAGCCAAAAGGGCTGCCACCTCCTTTGGACAGCGAGTGACCGAGCCATCTGGTTCAAGCAAAGGAGGAACCATTGCACCCACACCAAAGATTGCAGATTTAATAGTAGACCACCATTTATGTTCCTGAGTTGTACCAGAAATGGTTTCTTTTATGGTTAAATTGTATTCCTTTTCAGTTGAGGTATATCATATACATTACTCCCTCATTTGCTGGGATCAAGTTCCCTGTTCCCAACTTTATACCCTCCTTTTATCGCAAATTCTGCAACCAACAGGTGGCCCAAATCTCAGTGGATAATAAAAAAGATGGTATACTTTACATATGTAATAAACTGGTAGCATCACGTGTATGTCCCAATCTATTTGTATTATTATTATTACTTGCTAGGCTACAACCCCAGTTGGAAAAGCAGGATGCTATAAGCCCAGGGGCCCCAACAGGGAAAATAGCCCAGTGAGGAAAGGAAAAAGGAAAATAGAATATTTTAAGAGTAACAACATTAAAATAAATAATTCCTATATAAACTGTATAAATTTTAACAAAACAAGAGGAAAAGAAATAACAAAATAGTTTGCTCAAGTATACTCTCAAGCAAGAGTACTCAACACAAGACAGTGGAAGACCATGGTACAGAGGCTATGGCACTACCCAAGACTAGAGAACAATGGTTTGATTTTGGATTGTCCTTCTCCTATAAGAGCTGCTTACCATAGCTAAACATTCATCTCTAAATATTCACCCAATCTTCTTGATAGGTGGTTCACTTTACCATAAAATGGGAACTTAGCTTGGGTATAGACTGACGTCACCCTAAAAGTAACTGCTTCAGTGTGATGACATCTTTTGTAAATGTAAAAATGTTTATGTAAGAACTGATAATTAAAAATGCTTGATAGGTTTAATGGGTATACTGTAAGTCATTTCAGTTCCAACAGTTCACCTACAAATTATGTTTTACAGTTATGGAGGGAAAGAAAATATTGTAAAAAATAAGTTTGCTTTGAAATGTATTTATTTTTACTGAAATTATAAAAATCAAGCAGAGCACAATTTTAGAAAACATTCCTATAATTCTAATTCATCTAAAGATTGTGTGCTATACCATATGAATATTGAAAACTACTTTCGTTAACATTATCGGAAACAATTTTCTTTATTCTTATGTCCAAATCAAGGTACTTTTTTAACCAGGGGTGGCCAGACTTTCAGACTCCGAGAACTCTGAAACTCTTACGATCTACTATACTGCATAATTACATATTATCATGTGGAATATTTTCTTCAAATAGTGCCATAGTATTATAAAACTTTAGTACAATTGGCTCACACACATCTATCTAGTTACCAAGGCACTTCCCCAATTTTGGGGGTAGCCGACATAAAAAAGCAAAAACAAAAGGGGACTTTTCTTCTCTTTGCTCCTCCCAGCCTGGCGAGGGATTCGGCCGAGTTTGGTTGGTATTGTTAGATTGCCACAGCCCACGCTCCCTGATTATCCACCACAATGAAGCTTCATATGCCGAATTCACTACTACTGCTACCTCAGCGGAGGAAGAAGGAGGGCCTACTGGAACTGCGTCACAATCGCTCGCCATTCATTCCTATTTCTATCAAGCTCTTTTGCCTCTCACATTTATCCTCCTATCTCCCCGAGCTTTCTTCACTCCATCTATCCACTCAAACCTTGGGTTTCCTCTTGTACTTCTCCCATCAACTCTTTCATTCATCACCTTCTTCAGCAGACAGCCATTTTCCATTCTTTTTACTTGGCCAAAGCATCTCACATTCATATCCACTTTAGCTGCTAAATTATATTGTACACCCGTTCTCACCCTCACTACTTCGTTCCTAACCCTATCTACTCAAGATACACCAGCCATACTCCTCAGACACTTCATCTCGAATACATTCAATTTCTGTCTCTCTCTCTCTCACTTTCATTCCCCGCAACTCCGATCCATACATCACAGCTGGTACAATCACTTTCTCATTCCTACCCTTCTGTTCTTTACTACTTCCTTCGCTGCCCCCAACACTTTACATCCTTCATTCATTCTGACGTACATCTACTTCCACTCCATCATTTCCAGCAACAACAGACCCCTAGTACTTAAACAAATCTACTTCCTCAAATAACTCTCCATTCAACATGACATTCAACCTAGCACCACCCTCCCGTCTCGTGCATCTCATAACCTTACTCTTACCCACATTAACTCTCAACTTCCTTCTCTCATACACCATTCCAAACTCTGTCTCTAATCTACCCAGCATCTCCGAGTCTACAACCAGTACAGTATCATCCGCAAACAACAGCTGATTGACCTCCCACTCAGGGTCACTCGTCTACCAGTTTCAATCCTCGACCAACCACTCGAGCAATCACCTCTCTCATAACTCCATCAGCAAACAAATTGAACAACCATGGCGACATACATCACACATCCTTGTCTCGGCTCCCTTCTCACTGGAAACCACTCAATCTCTTCATTTCCTATCCTAACACATGCTTTGCTGCCTATTTAGAAACTTTTCACTGCTTGCAACAACCTTCCACCAATTCCATATAACCTCATCACATTCCACATTGCCTCCCTATCAACTCTTATCATAAGGTTTCTCTAGACCTATAAACGCAACATACACCTCCTTGCCTTTTGCTAAATTTTTTCTTGCATATCTGCCTAACTGTAAAAATCTGATCCATACATCCCCCTCCTCTTATAAAACCACCCTGTACTTCTAAGATTGCCTCCTCGTCTTTGTTACCTCGACGATTATTCTGGCAGACTTGGTGGCGACCCTTCTTCGACACCCAGATAGGCTACTCGAGTTTTGTCAGGATCTGGAAATCGTGATAAATATCGATAAGTCATCACTCCATCCGTCTCAAATACGGGTGTACCCAAGTATGATAATCGACACCAATCTTCAGAAATTCTTTCCATCAGACGACAGAGTACATAGGCTGAAGTACGTGGCAAGCCCCTACCTTAGACGAGAAGAGCTCCCAGCCTAACAGTGGTTGTGTCTTCTAGGTCACCTGGCATCCTGGGTCCATCTAGTGCCCAACGGTTGCCTCAAGGTTCAATCTCTTCAGTGGCAACTGGAATCCAGTTGGAGCCAGCACACCAGCTCCTTGTATACTCTTGTTCCCATGGGACAAGAGCAGAGGACAGATCTTCAGTGGTGGGTAACAGAGAAAAAGCTCCACAGAGGGACAGACCTTCTCGTCTCTCCCCCGGAATTGATGCTCTCTACAGACTCGTCAAAAGAAGGGTGCGGGGCCCCACTTGCTGCACCGCATGGCCTCCGTGCTATGGTCCAAGTCAGAAAGGTACCTGTACATAAATCTCCTAGAGATGAGAGCAGTTTTTCTAGCTTTTCAAGAGTTCCAAAAATTCTTGGCAGGTCACTCTGTGGTGTTGATGAGCGACAACACCACAGTAGTGGCATACATAAACAAACAAGGCAGTACCCTTTCACAGCCTCTATGCCATCTAGCAGTAGAGATTCTACGATGGACAGAAGAAAATTTGGTGTCCCTATCAGCGCGCTTCATTCCAGACAAAAGGAATGTGCTCGCAGACAATCTGAGCAGTGTGACTCAGATAGTGGGCTCCGAATGGTTTTTGAATCATATGATAGCCAACAAATTCCTGACTTATTGGGGTTCCCCAAGTGTGAATCTGTTTGTGACGTCCTTGAACTTCAGGCTCCTGCTTTATTGTTCCCCAGTCATGGATCCTCAGGCTTTGTGACAAGATGCATTCCAACAATGGTGGGACAACATCAACGTATGCGCCTTTCCCCCTTTCAGTCTGATGAGAAGGATTCTTAACAAGACCAGAGCATCCAACAACCTATTCATGATGCTCATAGCTCCACTATGACGTCACGCAGAATGGTTCCCAGACCTTCTGCAGCTCCTGATAGAGCTACCGAGGAAACTCCATTCACGACCAGTCTACTTAGACAACTACACGTGAACATCTTTCACAAAGCAGTAGCTTCCCGATGTTTTCACGCCTGGAGACAATTATAGTCAGAAAGGTACCTGTACATAAATCTCCTAGAGATGAGAGCAGTTTTTCTAGCTTTTCAAGAGTTCCAAAAATTCTTGGCAGGTCACTCTGTGGTGTTGATGAGCGACAACACCACAGTAGTGGCATACATAAACAAACAAGGCAGTACCCTTTCACAGCCTCTATGCCATCTAGCAGTAGAGATTCTACGATGGACAGAGGAAAATTTGGTGTCCCTATCAGCGCGCTTCATTCCAGACAAAAGGAATGTGCTCGCAGACAATCTGAGCAGTGTGACTCAGATAGTGGGCTCCGAATGGTTTTTGAATCATATGATAGCCAACAAATTCCTGACTTATTGGGGTTCCCCAAGTGTGAATCTGTTTGTGACGTCCTTGAACTTCAGGCTCCTGCTTTATTGTTCCCCAGTCATGGATCCTCAGGCTTTGTGACAAGATGCATTCCAACAATGGTGGGACAACATCAACGTATGCGCCTTTCCCCCTTTCAGTCTGATGAGAAGGATTCTTAACAAGACCAGAGCATCCAACAACCTATTCATGATGTTCATAGCTCCACTATGACGTCACGCAGAATGGTTCCCAGACCTTCTGCAGCTCCTGATAGAGCTACCGAGGAAACTCCATTCACGACCAGTCTACTTAGACAACTACACGTGAACATCTTTCACAAAGCAGTAGCTTCCCGATGTTTTCACGCCTGGAGACAATTATAGTCCTATTATATGCAGTTCTTTACTTTATATCTAGATAGGTTTCCATGCTGCAGATTTGGGAATTTTTGTAAATACAACAGTGTGTTGTACAGTACTGTATACAGTAATATATGGTGCTGTAATTTTACATTAACTCTGCATTCCTTATTTTTTCCGCAAAATCTTTTTGATTCTTTTAAAGAATTTTTAATGTTATAAATTTTCATTAGAAGAGTTTAAATTATGTTATGCACAAACAATTTCCTTGCACAGTACTGTGTATTTATTGCTTGGCAACATTCCCAAATTTTAGTCATAGGACAATAATTTTGCTAAATTCATTGAGTCAATGGACACTACCTAAATTTACTTAAAATGGGAGTACATTATTTGAGAGCATCAAGTGTTATCAGTATTATTAGAGCTATATCAATTGTTGTTGACATTTCCTATTCGTAAACTGTTTTAAATCACAGTATTATAGTAATTTCCTTTGCCCAATTTACAGCTCAGCTTCATACCTTGCGAGTCGAGTATGCCCAGACTATGCAGCACTTGTCAAAGTGTTAACAGAGATTAAGAAGAGGGATGGGCAGTTTTCTCCTGTGACTATGATTGATTTTGGATCTGGAGTTGGAACAGGAATGTGGTAGGTATTGAATATGAATACTACAGTAAATATTGTTTGTCTTGTAATTTTATTTCAGGATTCCCATCCTAATTTTGTTAAGTACTTATTAAGAAAAATATTTTATGATTTTAAATTGCTGGAAATTGTTATCCATAACTAGCGTTTATTCTGGAACAAGGCTAAAAGATTGTTAAGGGGCCTGGCTGGAATGCCAATGTATGGGGGTATAGGAAGAAAAACACAAAATCCTGAAAAAGTTCACTGAGCTTCGTATGGCAATGGAGAATGCCTGTACGAAATATTTTGTCAAAATTCCTCTTACTTTCATAGTTACAGGGTAATTAGTAAACGTAACTCAATAAACCCAAAACAATGTTCACTATCCTAACACATGCTTTGCTGCCTATTTAGAAACTTCACTGCTTGCAACAATCTTCCACCAATTCCATATAACCTCATCACATTCCACATCGCCTCCCTATCAACTCTATCATAAGCTTTCTCCATTGCAGTGTTGCAGTGTTGTTGAAGTTAAATGCATAAATTGTGTGAGAAAGAACTATGATGACACAAAACATAAATCCTATGATAGAGTAAACTGCGAAGTTTATAAACAAGAAATAACAAGAGCCAGAAACAATACTGACCATGGCTTCGATTAAGAAAATATCATGTAATCTAATAAATATACAATCCATTGGCAATAAAACTCATATCATTAAGGAAGTCGTAAGTGATCAAGATGTGGATATTTGCTTATTAACTGAAACTTGGTTGAGTGGTAATGTGAGTGACAGATCGAAAATAAATGAAATGACACCTAAATTTTATAACTTTTATCATGAACCAAGAGAAGACAAAAGAGGTGGTGGCATTGGAATCTTAATTAAGAAATCATATAAAGTTACAGTAAGAAATCATCTCATAGTTAATTCATTTGAATATATGAATATCAAAATTTTATCTTGAAATGTAAATCTGCAAATAGTTATACTCTATAGACCACCGAGCAAAAGCAAATGAATGTTTCTAGATGAATTTAATAACTTACTAGGTACATTGAATGACAATCGAAATATAGTTATATGTGGTGATTTCAACCTACATCTTGATAACAGAGTAGACCCATATGTCAATGAATTTAGAGAATTGATTGACAACCACGACCTTGAAAACATAGTGTCTGAACCAACAGCTCAGTCTGACCATATACTAGATCTACTTATAGTAAATAAAAACAACAACATCATACTAAATATGGAGATTGAACCTGACTGCTCTATATCCCCAATGCATAAGTTAATGTCTTTTGAAATAGATATTAGAAAAAATAATGCAATACAGAAGGAAATCACATACGGAATTAAGACTAACTTTGATCCAAAAGAGTTCATTGAACAAAGCCTAGAGGATATAAAAGGGATAACACCAGTCTGTAACTGTGAAGAGAAGCACACCCTCGTAGAGAGACAATCCTGTATAAACTGCATTACTGATAGAAGTAAAACTATACTTGCAACTAATTATAATAATAGGTGCCAGGAAATAACAAAAAAAATCACAATTAAAGAAAAATCGAACTGGTTTGATAATGAATTAGATGAAGAGAAAAAAAGAAAAAGAAAATTGGAGGATAAATGGAAAAGAAATAAAAATAATGAAAACTGGCAACATTACAAAGCAGCTAGAAATCGCTACAATTACCTTATCTTAGTTAAAAAAAGGCCTATTATAAAAAAGTGTGCAATGAAAATGACCCACGGAAAATACATAAGAACCTAAAGAAACTATTAGGTCTAAAGACAGAAATAGTATTGCCTGACATAACTAATGATCCTAAATGCCTAGCAAATGATTTTATTGATTATTTTGAAGAAAAAATAAATCAAATCTGCTCCAGTTTTCACAACATCGGCACAACAGAACAAAGGAATACATCAGCAACAGGTGTAAGTAAGCTAAGGGTATTCAAAGAGTTGAATCAGTGTGATTATATGAGAATAATAAAGAAAGTAAAAAAAACCTACTGCGGAAATGACCCATTTCCAATTAACGATGTAAAAGATGCAGAAAATTTCACCAGACTACAAGAGACCTACCGAAACATGGTAAATATGAGTCTAATATAGGCAGTTTTCCCTGATTGTGAAAAAGTTGCATGTATCAAGCCTGTGTATAAAGGAAATGGTGATACAGACAAATTAAGTTCATATAGGCCAATATCAAATCTGTCATATTTTTCAAAAATTATTGAAACTGCAGTACACGAACAAACCTGGAAACATCTGAAAAAATCTAATGCCATACCTGATTATCAATCTGCATACAGAGAATATTACTCCACAGAAACAACAGTGTTAGCGATTAAAAATAACATAACAGAAATTATAACAAATGGCAAGTGTTGCATTCTTGTGATGCTTGATCTAAGTGCAGCATTTGGTACTGTAGAACATACATATCTGATGGAAGACCTTAAAGCTGTGGGCATCGTAGAACGAGCATATGACTGGTTTGTGAGTTATCTTGAAAACCGCAAAGTTAAAGTAGTAATATCAAATGTTGAATCTGAGACAAGAAAACTAACCTCAAGGCAGTGTACTAGGTCCTCTCCTTTTGAAATTTACACGATTGAACTGGCAAATATACTTGAAACTCACAGAGTTAAGTTTAAAATATACGCTGATGATAAACAATTCTATTTCCCAATAGAATCATTTGATGAAGCTAAAAGAAAGATACATGAAATAATGAATGACATTAAGGCTTGGATGTTAACAAAAAAGCTCAAGCTCAATGAAGATAAAAGTGAATGTATTATTTTTGGAAATGAAAAAGATATAAAAAGAATCGAATGCTTCCAAAGAATTGAAATAGGTCAATCGATCATTGACCTAAAGAAATCTGTCAGAAATCTTGGAGTAATCATGGATGATAGACTGACAATGAATGAACATATAAATAATATGGTAAGAAATTGTAACTATCATATTAGAAACATAGCATTTATTAGTAAATACTTAGATGAAAAATCTATGGCTATACTCATTAATCACCACATACTTTCAAGAATTGATTACTGCAACTCACTGTTCTATGGCTTACCAAATTATCAGCTGAAGAAAATTCAGAGAGTACAAGACAGAGCCGCTAAATTAATAAAAGGAATACACAATAGGGAAAGAGTTACCCCTGCACTAATTAAATTACACTGGGTGCCGGTAAAGGCAAGAATTGAATACAAGCTACTCTTACTAACATTTAAGATACTGAACCAAAATGAACCAAAATATCTAAAAGAATGCCTGAACAAACTAGAACTAGAAACAAATGTTAACATAAGACACATGAGTGACAAACATAGGCTATCTGAACCAAGAACAAATAGTAAATTTGGTGAAAGGGCTTTTAGCTACTGTGCGCCTAGACATTATAATAAACTGCCAACTGAAATGAAGGACCTAAAGGAAGCAATTGAATTTAAGAAGAAACTAAAGACATTACCTTTCACAAGATCATATGATTTGGAAGATGCTACAATCAAAGAACTGAATAAGTTATAATGAAAATGTTTCGTTAGATGATGGATATGGACCCGCCCGAGAAGTAGTTCACTCGACTTCAGTGGAGGGTTGGATTTAAACCCAAAACAGGTAAACAAGTAAGACCTATAAACGCAACATACACCTCCTTGCCTTTTGCTAAATTTTTTTCTTGCATATCTGCCTAACTGTAAAAATCTGATCCATACATCCCCTTCCTCTTATAAAACCCCATTGTACTTCTAAGATTGCCTGGCCTTCTTTGTTACCTCGTCTGTTATCGTAAATTTTTTATTTATTAAATTTTAATGTAAAAGAAATTGTGAACAATGGCATTTGTATAGCTTCCACGAGTCACAAGACGATATATTACATGATAAATTACACCATTCGCCCTTCAGTCCTACCACAAACCTCATGAAGAGTATATGTCTGAGTTTGACTGCTGACATTCGCTCATTTTTAAGTTTGTTTTTCTTGTTTTTGGGAAGAATTTTATCATTGCAAAGAGGAAAAGACAATTTTAACATCTTGCTAACATAAGGAAGAAGAAAATTTGCTCTATTAAGAGAGAGAGAGAGAGAGAGAGAGAGAGAGAGAGAGAGAGAGAGAGAGAGAGAGAGAGAGAGAGAGAGAGAGGGGGGGGAAGCTGCCTTGCCTGACAGGAGCCAAAAAAACAAGATATTGAGCAAAAGGATCTTCATTTATGATAAATAACTTTGTTTTTGTTTATCAATATCCAAAAAAGAAAACAAAATTCATAATAATCAGGATTTATTAATATTATCTTTGTAAAATTACAAAGAGAAACTTTGAACGCCCTCTGACATTCACTAATTTTTACGTTTGTGTTTCTCGTTTTCGGCAAGAATTTTATCATTTCAAAGAGGAAAAGATAATTTCAACATCTTGCTAACATAAAGAAGAAGAAAACTCGCTCTGTTAAGAGTTCAGGAGAGGGTAATATTGGTAGTGATACACACACACACACACACACACAGAGGTAGGTCCAAGCATACGTAATTTATGCACAAGGTCTCCAAGTAAACAGGCTTGGAATGGTATTGCCTTCTATGCAACAGCCATCTTCCATGTGCAAACATGCTTATCCATGTAAAGGATTGTCCACAAACCCGTCATCGATTCGCACAAGCTTCAGAAACACAGTCATCCATGCATGCTATCATTCACAAACACGATCATCCACACGCACAAGCTTTTCAAATACTGTCTTCCCTGTGCACGATCATTTACAAACACTATTGTCCAAGCCAGCCACATGCGCGATTACCACCAATCATAAAGGGTTGAGATGTTACGTTCCAGGTTGCCTCCAGTGTACAAATGTTCCATCATAACCACTGAGTTTGACCTGTCGCCACTACACGATCAGTCTTCTCTTGCTTGGTTGAGGGACAACTTATTTGACTGATCTCTCCCTGCATATACATGGGAGGGAAGATAGGACAATCCTGGTGCGTTCGCGAGAGGCCAAGTTTCAGGAGTGTTTCCTTCCCCATGAAAATGTTTCTGTATTCGATTCAGGTATTCACCGCACTTGTAGAACACTATGGGATCAGTCACCTCGTGCTTGTTCTTCAGTGAAATTCAGGTCACAGCACCTCTGTCATCTGCTTCATTCTAGTTTTTTCAGTACTGTACAGGATACTGTGGGGAGGTGGAGAGGATGCAAAGATCATTCTCAGCAATGATCATTCTCATCGCTTGTACAGACTACGAAATCTTCCATTTACAAGCCCCAAGTTTTCCCCATGCTTTTTCCCATTGTGTTTCATCTTCATGGGAATGTTCTGATTGTGTTCTCTCCGGGAAAGACAAGTATCCTCACTCTTGTTTTTCGTGATCGTTGTTTCCCACAGGATCTGTACGATCAGGAACAATGTGATTGGGAATTACAGTGACTTAAACTTGTTCTTGTGATCATTACAGTACTGTTGAGTCACCAGGGGACTTGTACACTTGTCATCTCATACTTTTTCCTTCCCAGAACTACTAGACAAGAAATCTTTCAACAAGATTAAAAAGTTAGCAAGACACAACTCCAAAGTCAAGTTCTTAATTTTTTCTTTACAACCAGGTTTCAAGATGACTTGCTCCTCTATCCTGTGAAGAGAAAATGGCACTACTGAGAGAACTATGGTCTTCTTGCAAAGCACCAGAGGGACTTCTCGTGCTGAAAGGACCAAGAAGGTATCCAAGAACATTGTTTCCACTAACTTGTGCACCATCAGACAAAAGGAATACCCCAGTTCGAGTGCTTGAAGTCAGGGATATTAGATCTGCCTCAACCTTGAGGAAGAACCTATCAGTGGCATTAGTCCTGAAGGAAGGAATCTGGTACAATAGACTACGTTCGTTGCCTGCTACTTACAGGAGTTTACCCTTAGGTCCCAGGATAACCTTATCCTTGATCTTGTATGATGTAAGCTAAGAAGGAGAGGTAGGGTGTCTGGCCTTTCTCCTCTTCTCCCTTGCCCTCCTTGGAGTGTAGTAGCACTCTTTCCGTAATATGGTGGACTAGATGCTAGATGCAGGTAAGTTTCATGACTTGAGTACTTTTCCTTACAGACAAGTAGGTATTGAAGCATCTTTCCTATTTTTCCAGACGAGGAGGAGGATGGAAGTTATGTATGCATACCCATTTCTCATTATGAGCATACATCCAGACTACATATCCTTTCAGATACAGTATATAGTAGGTTCAGTGATCACCTACCAGTCTCCTGGTAAGGATCTAGCCTAACACTTGTGGTATCTTTTTCCTGAAGTAGTTAGGAGGTGACAGGAGTCATAACTTATGCTCCTCCTCAGGACTGAAGGGGATTACTATTTTCCAGGCTAATAATCAGCCAGTTTTGTTATCAGGACTTTCTCTCTCATAAGGAGGAGCCTCTTATTATTATTATTATTATTATTTATTATTTATTATTCATTGTTTATTATTTATTTATAGCTAAGCTACAACCCTTGTTGGAAAAGCAAGATGCTATAAGCCCATGGCTCCATCGGAGAAAAATAGCCCAATGAGGAAAGGAAATAAGGAAATAAACAATATGTGAAATGATTAACAATTGATGAAATATTTTGAAAACAGTAACATCATCAAAATGATATTTCATATATAAACTATTAAAAGACTTATGTCAGCCTGTTCAACATAAAAACATTTGCTGCAATTTTGAACTTTTGAAGTTCTACCAATACAACTACCTGATTAAAGCATGATGGCTTGTATTCATGTAGGAACAAATCAAAAAATGTAATTTCTATTTTTCTTAACTATGCAAACCTGCTTCTTTTAAGTTACTGTACACTGTTTGCCTCAGCCACCCCCGCAAATCTTAAGCTAAAGATCAATTTGAGGGTTGCTTCACCTATCGGGTGGGCAGAGCCTACCCACCACCCGACAGGTAACTGTGTTTGCCTCGTTAAAAGTTTGAGCAGCCGTTCCAGCTGCTGAAGTCTTACTCCTATTAAGGGACTCAGGCTTGTATACCGTAGTTTGGTAAAATACTTAAAAAAATTTGTGATATCAAATTACATCTAATGAGATTTACATTACAGGGCAATGGACAGTATTTGGCCACAGTCTTGTAAAGAAGTCGTTTGTATTGATGCCAGCGCAGAAATGAACAATCTGGCAGATAAATTGTTGCGGGGAGGAAAAATTACAGACGAACGTCGTATTCGACCAGGAGGTACTTTTTTCAAACAGTTCTTACCAATGTCTGATGTACTCAAGTATGATTTAGTCCTTGCATCTCGGTCATTATTTGAACTTCCAAATATGGAATCTCGTCTTAGAACTTTAGATGTATTATGGCGAAAAACTGCTGGATACCTTGTTGTTATAGAAGCTGGAACAAATGCAGGGTATAAAGCAGTCCTTGAGGCACGAGACTACATTCTTCAGCTAGGTAGAGATGCTGAAGAACAACCAAATACCTTGGAGGGACATGTATTTGCACCTTGCCCTCATGAAAAATTTTGCCCTAGGTACCTTGATGGTTCGTATACCCCATGCAATTTTGAAGTGAATTATAAACCATTTAGTTTTTCTAAGAAGGTAGAAATTTCAAAAGATATATTCAGCTATGTAGTGTTAAAAAAAGGAAAAAGTGAAGACACAAAAAATTACCCTCGTTTGGTAAGGGAACCTATGTTGCGTAAAAAACACATTATATGCAATGTTTGCACAAAGTATGGAACCATCAAACAGTTGGTTGCCACAAAGAGGAAACATAGTAAAGAGTGTTATAATGTAATGAGATATTCAAAACTAGGTGACTTGTTACCAGTAATGCTGAAAGAAGACTCGGAAAATACATGTTCAACACCAAATGATAATGATGACTCTGACTTTTCAATAGATGATAAACCTGAAGTAAAAGTGCAAGAAGCAGTGTAAGATTCTGTAATTATGGTAAAACATTCTAGATAAGTAGTCTGATTGAACAACTTTATAATCAGTGTACAAATGTAAATTTATAACAAGGTTCATTACATATCTGAAGATCTAAAAGTTTTTCCTTTAATATTTTTATGTTGTCCTTATGAAAGATTGAATTTACTAAATAAGTTAAGGGAAAAGTTAGTTATTCCTTACTTGTAAAACATAAATGGAAGTACTTTTGTGATGCGCTTAATATAAGTAATGCTATAAAACTTAAACTGCCAGTCCTGAAGAACTTGTAGGTGATACATCGCAATCCTATCTGTCATGTTATGCCTATATTTAATTTCAAGTTCCCCAGACACACTATCTCTTATTTTAATGGCAAAAGAACATTCCTTTACATGCCCATACTTCAAGAGTAATCAGTAGTTACAAACTATCTAACTCATAGTTTGTGTTATTAGTACTTATTGTCTACATTAGTTCAACTACTCTCCTCAGTTTTGTTGCTTGGTAATTTAGAAATTTTCACTTATCAATATGCTCTAATCTTCATTTTTTCAAAATATATATAATCTTTTTCAGGTTCCTTCACCTTTAAAAAAAAATGTGTAAGCTCTGTAAAGAGGTTTGGTTACTGCATTTTATATATACTATATAAAGGTGACCCTTTTCATTCACTGATATTATGTTCAAAGCCCTCTTATGTATAGATATGAAATTCCATAGATGATATTAGATCATAAAATCTACAGTTCAAAATTTTAATGCTTATAGTACAATATATTTACAATGTATGCACTAAAGTGCTGTCCATTTATTTTTTTTAACCACTAATATTGTAATATGCATTTGTTCTGGCATAGGTACAAACCCTCCGCTATTTATAAAAGACGAGCCATGATAATTTTAGTGAGGGATAACTACCCCATCCGCTAGTTAGCGGGTGGGGTGTGGGGTAGACTGGCTACTCTGCTCACTCACACCTCTCGGCTGAGTAACCACTTTACTTTTTGGCTCGGTAGAGGACGGACATGCTGCCGTTCTCTCCCGCAAAGACTTGCCTTGATTGTTTTTTTGTCATTTTTTTTCTCTTGTGTGTGATTTCATTTATCTTATACATATATATGCGTGTATATATGTATGAATATAAATATACTTTAGATACTTGTAACTTTAATTACTGTTGACAACATATCCGGCGGCCTCCGCCTTAAGGGATTTGTCATTGTGTTGATAATACTCCCCTACCATGCCACCCTCCCTTGCGTTGATGGTTGGCAGGTTCTCAACTCTCCCGTGTGTTTGTTTCATTACTTGAGTTAAAGTTTATAACAGTTCAGCTCCCTTTCGAGGAATTATCTTACAAAGAAGGTGACTTATTCCCCAAATAGTTCATGTTGTGCAGCAGAGCATGAATTGTAATTAATCACAACTTTTATTTTCTTTTCTACAGATAGCAGCGACGTAGAACACAAGGCCGATGACTACGGCCGCCCTGTTCATTATCCTGCGCTTCATGTGGTAGCTCGTGAGCTGCCCACGTTACGAGGTAGCAATTGTTGTCAAACTTCAACTTGAACAAGGCTTTTTGATGGGAAGCATAGTTTGCTGCCAGGAGGTTCGCCTTCAGGGGTTGGAGAACCTTCCCTTACGAGGGAGTGTTAACCTTCCCCGGAGTTGGGTTGCCCCACCTTCCGAGGGAGAGATTCTCCACTTTAGCTGTTTAGCAACCTTCCTCCTTTCGGGAAGAATTGCGGACAGCTCGACGAGTTTTGCTTCTGCTATCTCGTCGCCGAAGACTGTGCTTCTTCCCCTTGAACTGGGGAAAAGCAAGTCTAAGGCTTGTTCCTCCTTTGAGGGGAACTTCTCTCTCTCGTTCGCGAGAGAGATTGTTACACCTACGCTTTTTTCCTATAGAGCTGGAAGAAAGCTTGTGTTAGGCGATGTCCTCCTTCGGGAGGACTTCTCTCTCGTTCGCGAGAGAGCGATTATTACGCCTACGCTTTTTTCTCAGAGCTGGGAGAAAGCTTGTCTCAGGCGATCTCCTTTGGGAGAACTTTCCTCTCGTTTGCGAGAGATAACTTGTCGGAGTTTGCTGATCCACCAGGGGCGGTGGCAGAGCTTTCTCCGAAGCAGGTTTCCCCTTCAGGGGAACGAGTCTCTCGTTCTCGAGAGAAGACCGCCT
The DNA here is from genome assembly GCF_036898095.1 of Palaemon carinicauda. Taxonomy (NCBI): domain Eukaryota; kingdom Metazoa; phylum Arthropoda; class Malacostraca; order Decapoda; family Palaemonidae; genus Palaemon; species Palaemon carinicauda. The sequence goes on along the minus strand of NC_090742.1, from coordinate 74,824,435 downwards.
CTGGGCATCGGCGGTCCCCCTCTTACGCTTATGGTTCTCCTCCAGGGGCGGAGCTCGAGCCTTATCTTAAGCGACGTTCTCCTTCGGAAGAACAAACCTCCCCTGCGGAGGTGTTATCTTTAGATCTGAACTAGGGGGCTTAGCACTTTTTTGGTAATTAATTTAAAAAAAGGTAATTTTCTTGCCTTTGATTGCATTTTCCTTGAATGATACCGTACAGTAATCTATTAATTTTACTGGTTAGAAGTCTACTGCCTCTTTGTCTGTGGATGCAGATTCTCCCGTAATTTTTATATTTTTTCAATTTATACTCAAGAATTTATTTTACTTTCTGGAAGTGGCTTTATTTCTTTGCCAGAACTTCTATTCATTCTGCTGGCAGACTCGAGTCTTGCAATAATGTATGAATCGATCAATGTCCTTTTTGTTAATCAGTATTCTGTCTCATTCTGTATTCATGAATTCAAGGCCTTCTTTATCTTCATACAAAAACTTTGTCACGTACCATTGCTATGACTTTAGCAGTGGAAGGAACCATAGCTATACTCAATGGTATCTTCTTTCTCTTGTAAAAGATCTGCCGAATTGATGACATGTTCTTCCCATACTTGCATGCAACTATAGCTAATGCCTTCTCATTCTTAATAATTATTGTTATTATTATTACAAGCGAACCTATAACCCTAGTTGGAAAAGCAAGATGCTATAAGCCCAAGGGCTCCTAAAGAGAAAAATAGCCTAGCAAGGAAAGGAAACAAGGAAATAAAAAAAACACAAGAGAAGTTGTAAACAATTAAAATAAAATATTTTAAGAACATTACCAACATTAAATTAGATCTTTCATACATAAGTTATAAAAACTTAAAAAAAAACATGAGGAAAAGAAATAAGATAGAATAGTGTGCCCAAATGTACCCTCATGCAAGAGAACTCCAATCCAAAACAGTGGAAGGCCATGGTACAGAGGCTATGGCTCTACCCAATACTAAAAGAGCTGCTTACCATAGCTAAATAGTCTCTTCTACCCTTATCAAGGGAAAGTAGCCACTGAACAATTACAGTGCAGTAGTTAACCCCTTGAGCGAAGAATTATTATTTGGTAATCAGTGTTGTCAGGTGTATGAGGAGAGAGAAGAATTTGGAAAGAATAGGCTAGACTTTTCGGTGTATATGTAGGCAAAGACAAAATTAGCCGTAACCAGAGAGAGGGATCCAATGTAGTACTGTCTGTCCAGTCAAAGGACCCAAGAAAACACTAGCAGTAGTATCTCAATGGGTGGTTAGGGCCCTGGCCAACCTTTACCTAGAGGATATGCACTGCTCTTCAAGGGATAGTGTCTGACGACCTATTTTAGCCGTAAGGCCTACACTGGCTTCAGATTGCACAATCATGTGGTAAATTTACTTTCTTATACATACAAAAATACTTTGAAAGATTGCTGAATGTTGAGGATAATAGGGAGGCAGATATAATTTCTATTGCAGGTATTGTGGTGCCAGTGATGGAACACGAGAATGAGAGAGAGATTACAAGAGAGGAAGTGAAGAGAGCACTAGATGAAACGAGAGTAGGAAAAGCACCTGGTATGGACGGTGTGAGATCTGAGATGTTAAAGTATGGGGTTGTGAATGTACTTGAATGTTCGGTTTGATTGTTTGATTTGTTTTATGTTGTCGATGGTGCTAGTGGACTGGGTGTGTGCTTGTATTATACATCTATACAAAGGTGAGGGAGATGTGCATGAGTGTTGTAATTCTATGGGTATTAGTTTGTTGAGTGTGGTTGGAAAAGTATTATAGAGAACTAAATAATAGGATTAAGGATAAAACAGAGGATGCAATCTTAGAAGTACAGGGTGGTTTTAGAAGAGGTAGGAGATGTATGAATCAGATTTTTACAGTTAGGCAGATGTGCAAGAAATATTTAGCAAAAGGCAAGGAGGTGTATGTTGTGTTTATGGATCTTGAGAAAACTTACAATGAGTTGATAGGGGTGGTGTGGAATGTGACGAGGTTATGTGGAATTGTTGGAAGGTTGCTGCAAGCATTAAAGAGTTTCTAGATAGCCATTAAAGCAGATTTGTTGAATCTTCTCCTCCGCTTATGTAGGGAGACATAAATCCATGGGGTTATTTCCTGTCTCATTCTTGCAATCTTAAGGTATTGACCTCATTGCTGTCTACGCGACAGCTATGGCAATAGTTGCTAAGATCTTCCGTATTTATCAGATGAGCCGGTCACCTCATGGATGGATAGCCTGAGAACACCAGAGGTTGTCGGCATCTTACCACAACAGCTATGGCAACTTAGTTGCTAAGATCTTCCTTATTTATCGAGAATCCAGTCACCCCTGAGATGGGTGACCTCCTAAGAATACTAGAGGTTGTCGACATGTTGCGTGCTTCCAGTCTCAGTCGGCCTATGCGCTCACGGACCTTTGTGTGAGCACCTTCAGCCTCCATCCGTGGAATCCTTTCCCAGAGAGACATATTCGTCCAACCCTTCACTGGACTCAGCCTTGTTCGTCAACTCGGACAATGAGCCGGAGCTCTCCCTTCAACCTGACTTGTTTGAAAGCAATATCTTCCTTTCTCATCCTTGAGTGAGGTTTTTTCCGGTGATGGGAAAAACCCGTCCTACGAGCTTGGAGTGTTCTGCTTGTTTCCGTCAAGGACAGAGAGGCCACATCAAGTGATAAGAGCATACACACTTGTGTCTTCCATCCTCTTTGGTAAGTGGGAAGCGGTTATCTCTTTACCTTCACGATCAGAACATCCGGTCTCATGGAAAGACTCGTTTCATTAAGATACCATCGAGCTTCTTCGGTTGCTTCTTACAGAAGTCTCCAGCTTTAGCCTCTCCTCAGGGAACAAGTTTGATCTTCAAACTCTGTTATACAAGGAGAAGGCTCACGGTCATACAAACAGTTAGTTCATGGCTTCCTTTACAAGTTCAACCACTAGGACTCATACTCAGTCTTTTTACCTGGACATCTGTTTTCAGGCCTGTCATGTCGATGAATGTTGCTTCAGTCTCGATAGCACCAAAGGTTTCCACGGGGTTTTTACCCTAGTGTCAACCTGTCCCCCTAGGATCGGCCTCGTTCTTTGAAGACTTCGGGATGACTGGGTGATCATAAGTCTTGATCTCTTCCAAGACATTTTCTCGAATTTACCACTGCCAGATCCCAGGTCCTTCAGTACCAGGGGTCTTCCTTTTCTGTGGTTTTCTAAGAGACCCAATCAAGAGACGGTCCTGCTATTGAGGTTGCCAGACGAGAATCTCATCAAGGGAGTCGACCTCGTTTTCTCCTGAGTTTGACGCTTCTTACAGAAGCATCAAAGAAAGGGGGAAGGAGGCCACATACGGTACCACATGTCCTCAGGGCTATGCTCAGTGCATGAATGATACCATCTCTTAATTCTCCTGGAAAAGTAATTTTTCTTCTTTCGAGAAGAATAGCCTATGGTAATGGCAGAGATTCGTCTGTTTTCTCGTTTAAGGGGGATTCTGTGTATGGATTTGGAATTATCCAATCCACCTTACTTCGGGAGTCAGCGTGGATAACAGCGACAGGCATTGATCACTTCTTCTTGCTGGAGAAAGACTGCTTTCTCCTGCTAGGTTCCCCTTGAGAGATCCCTTCGAGGATAAATGGCTTCTCCCATACCCGCCCCCAAACAGGCCTCATTGGCAGTCTTGTCTTATCAGGAGACTCAGCCCATCAAAATCACCTCGCTAGCAAGAATCTTCTTGCATAACAGACACATCACATCCAGTGACACATCTATAACTCCCAGCGTAGAACCTATTGAGAACTTTCCTTACAACTCTGTCTACTCTTACAACCACAGTTAAACATCTCTCACTAAGTGTAGCTTTGCTGTGACCCCATACCTAGAGACTATTCAGCTCCTTATCCCTTGGGGAGTACATGCCCTTTTTGCAACAAGTTGCGAAGAGTAAGTCTGGATACCAAAGTTTTCTTCGCCTTTGATCTCCCAGACCAGGGGACCGTTTTCTCTGTGGTGAGAATCTTGTAAAGGTTGTCTTTTCTCTCGAGGGCACTACTGTGTTCCAGTAATAGGCCATCAACTTCCCGTCGTAAGGAAGACCGCTCCTATGCTCAGGCGATGGGAGGTCACTGCTCGTTTCTTGAACATCTCCTCCAGACCAAAAGGCTAAACCTTTTTCCCACGTCATTATTGTTGTTTTTCATTCAGAGTTAGAGCCTATCAACCTACGATCGGGTAATAAAACTTCTCCACGGGGCATGGTTTGCTTTCTTTAGTACTGGGGGTCCCCACTGACGCCCCAGGACTCCTAGACAGCAGATATCTTCACCTGATCTCGAGGACAGGTCTCTTCCGGTATTACCCTCGGCCAAGAGAGTAGGCTACCCCATGAGTCGCCATCACACTTTTCTCACGCATGGCGAGAACAGAGTAGCATCCAACTTCTTTCTAGACAGCTCGGACCCCAAGTTCAAGCACTTTGGAGTGGAAGTCTTTCATAACAGTGATCCGTATCAACTGAGATTTCGCCAGTGATTAACTTGAGGTTCTACCTTGAGGAAGATACAATAGCACGCCCCGAGGGTTCGGCACGTTTCGTCAACCCTAGGAAAGTCAAAGAACTGGGATCCACAAGGTCATGGACCGGACATTGAATCCTGATCCTTCTCCTCATGGAAGTGACCTAGAGCTCATAATGTTAAGGGTATGAATACACCCTTAATATTTAGAAACCAGCTCTGTGACGCAGGCCATGCCAGTGGCGGGATGAAAGCGTTACAGACCTTCACCTCCCACTTTCTGCAAGATGTGACCCACAGGAGCATCCAGACACTCTCCATTGTCCCTGTGGTGTTTTCACAATAAATGGTTTAAAATGCATCAAGCTCCTTGATGGACAAGTAGTAGATTGTGAAGCCAAAGTTAACCAAGGGTAAGTTGGAATGATTATCAAAGAATGATCGGCTCTTTCTTTCAACTTCACCTCCCTACAGGGCAATAGCTCCTATGGTACTCTGCAAAGCTGACCTACAGTCTGCAGGTATAACCGTTTACCTGGTGTAACCTGATATACATAGATATACTTATTGCGTCCCCATATCCCCTGGCGAGGTGGGATGGGGTAACGTTTCTGATAACTTCTAAGATTCTGGTTTTTAAGAATGTTTTCCCTAGCTAGTCACACTGCTAGCATCACACATTCACGAAAATTGCTAAGGCCGTTAACCGTGCTTTGCGCGTCTAGTTTAGGGAGGTGTCAAGGTTTCTCTCTGTTACGTGCGGAGATAATTTGTATTTTTCCTAACCATACAAACCTTAGCTATTTACACATATTTGCCCGCCAGCCCTGTCCCCCAAGTCAAGTCCTACCTCTAAGTGAAGTGAGACATTTCACCGGTGTGTGAGGGAGGGAGGGGTAGCAAGCTACGCCTCCCCCTACCCCTGCTAACTAGCGCGGGGTAGGAAACCCTCGTTAAAATCTAATGGCTCGTCATTTCAGCTACGCCGAAAGTAATACCCAATGTAAATAGCTAAGGTTTGTATGGTTAGGAAAAATACAAATTATCTCCGAATTTGTCATTTTTGTTGTGAGCATGCTAAAGCTAAATTGAAGTACTAAAGGGTGGGGAGTTATGCCTCTGTCTTTGCTGGTCTCTGGCCCATACACAATTTTCTTATTGTTTCTGCCTCAGTTGATCCTTAATCAGTTTTAATTCTCAAAGCCAAAACTCCCTAGTTTACTTAAAGGGGTCAATCTGGCATAAAAATCTTTTTATTCAGCTGGCCGCTTATTTTATTGTATAATGCCGATTCTTCATAAGTGTTCAGCTTTAATTTCTATTTCTTTCTTGAGGTCTAAGACTTTTAGAGTTTTGTGTAATAGATTAAGTTTCAAAACTGTATAATATTTTGTTAACAGGATTTTAAAAGTACATAAACTTTTCATGTCTTTATTTTGTAAATCTGTGCAATTTGTACATAGTCCTATGCAATTAAGGTCAATACAGTGATCCTCTGTAATGTTAACATGATACAAAATATCAATACAGTTACATAGCATTTCCTTATTTTACAGAAATCTTGTGTAATTTATCTTCTTAAAAGTTCAGTGATGGGAATGCACACACAAAAATTGCATTTCTTTCTACAACCCATTCAATAAGATATATAATATAAAAATTTGGGCCCAGTCACTGCAACTTTTCAAATACTAAATCTTCATCTATACACATATACTGAGCAACTACCACTCTTCAATTGCTACTTCATCTATTCACTCTGTTTAATAAGAAAAAATGAATGGAAACTGCATGAACAAGTATATTCTGTGAAAAACTTGTCTATTGTATGGAGTTGATATATACATTATGAAAATGTTTCAAACATTTTATATTTTGTTAGATGAATTTACGATGTTGTGTAAACCATATATATAGCATTCTATAGTTGCATAAAACTATACATAAAGCATTTTTTACAATAAAAATATAATTTAAAAAGTTTATAAAATCAAGGGATGATATCACTTTCAAAATTAATACCATTTGTCATATTTTTCATAATTCTTGTAGCAAATCATTATTTTTAATTTTCATCAACAGGGAATTGATTTATTTTAAACAAAATATCTGTTTTCAACTTGTCAAGTTTGAATTTAAGTTACATTTTCAAAAATATTGAAATGCAAACATATTACTGGAATGCTGCTGCTAGTGGAATGTCAGTGATTGTATCTGAATAAAATATGTTAACTGGTAATAGCTAATATAAAAAAATAACTGCAAATCATATACAGAGGTGATGGTATTGCACTGAAAACTCTACCCAGGCAGTTTGATTAAAAGATAATGAATGATATAAAATGAAAAATGTATACTGATAAAACGCAAGATATTATTTGATAAGTACTTTAAGTCTGATTAAAACAGTCATTAAGGAAGTCCTCCATTGAATGATAGTGATGTTTCTTGACTCCTGCTAAGCCATGGTTTTCATCTGGATAACTCTGAAATGAAAATAAAATACCTTATTAGACAATGCCAAAAATAGCTATACTGTAAATTAAAATTGTTCCTGTGTCATACAAACCCTCATCCATTAATTAGGGAGATTGTTTCAGCCGATGAGGATATGGGGTGAAAAGGCCTGACCCCTTTCAGGACAGAAAGCCTTCACTTTTGTTTCAACCGCGGTCATGCACGGATATACAGGTAACTCCAGTCAAACTTATTAATTTTCTTTCTTTTGCAGGAAATAAATGCAGCTTGTTAGTTATGGAATGGAAAAAATAAATTTGTGTTTGCAGGAGGAAAGTTGGACGCTACAACCAGTTTATGGCTAAACCACCTGTGGATCCATACTTGCTCTGTACGTCTTGTAGGGGCATGACTTACTGTGCGCTTTGACCTACATTGGTAGGCATACTCCTTGAACGGGCAAAAATGGACCAACTTCTTGCAGCTGCCGGCCCTGGATCAGTTTCCATGGAGTATGCGACAAGGGTCTGGAGCATTCTAATCTACATCAACAAAGTTTTTCAGGTTTTGCTGGTACATGGGAAGCCCTAGTGTTACTGCTCTCCTGGTGATGCCAGTAGTGATGGGCGTGGTCATTTTCTCCCCGTTAAACCATAACAATGTGTTAAGTGTATTATGGTGCTCCCAACCCAACAGGCAAGATGCTGGAGCCCCAACCATGAGCCAGAAATGAAATGGAAAGGGGAGTGCTACCCCTGTTCCCAGGGTTACTCAATGCCTGACCTTGTTTCAATGATTCTCACCCTTTCTCCTGTATTTGTTACTCCAACCCTTGTGCCTGGGAGTTCAGGCACTCTTTCTCCTTCCTCAGTGTCAGTGGTTATGCCTTGGTCATAGGCCTTTCTGAGTTTGCTCTCTACCTATAACAGGGTGCCTCGGTGGCGTGGCTCCTGTTGGACGAACGTGTGGGGATGGTTCCCCTCAGGGGAGTGTTGTCAACAGCTGCTCAAATTTTGACCAGCCTGCTTGCTGAGCCAGGAAAGAGAAGAAGCAGTTGCTACCTACTCCTCCTAAGATGAAGAGGTCAAAGAAGTTCTGGAAGGCCAGTTGTAGTTGCCGGGATTGGGCTCCGTGACACCACCTGTCTTTCGAGAGAGAGAGAGAGCACAAGTGTGGTTCAGGGGTGGGGGAGAAACCATGCCCCCCCCCCCCCCCCCCCAGCAGTAGCAGGCTGAGACAGAAGTGTACAGCCCTATACACTTACCGTTCCATAGTAGATGGAGTAGCTGCAGCAACCTTCATCTCCCTTTCTTTGAGGACTCTGGCTGCCCACTCCTCCCTCTCTACTGACAAGTTGTCCCTTGGGTTGGGAGAGAGGTTGGCACCATGAATGTGGGATGGAGGGCTTTGTTTCCCATGCCTTGGAGCACAAGACCATGGTTGCTCACTGTGCCTCACCCCTTTTATAGAAGTACCTGGTATCTCTCCCCGCTTCTGCTGGATTCCGTACCAGGAGTTTTCCTTGTGTTGCTGTTGACCTGCCCAAGCCTTCATTGTTCCCCAGTTGTGTTCCTGATGTCAAAACAATTTTACTCATGGGGGGAAAAGCAATGTCTCCAGCCTTGGCAAGGGATGAGGGTGCTCTGGGACAGGTTGTCTTAAGGAATGAGGACTGTGGTCTTGCACTCAATCATATGTGCAGAGGGCAATGGCCTAGGGGAGGTAACCATGACACCCCCTTCAGGGAGGACTTCGGTCATTGATTGGAACTTCAGGGCGTCACCCCAAGGATTGAAGCCCTCATTGGAGTTGCCATGATTGGATCTCATGGACTTGGCCCTGAATGTTAAATCAGAGAACTACCTCCGGGCCGGCAACACCCTGCCGTGTCAGGATTTCTGCGTACAGCTACCCATGGTGTTCACTTTGATAGCCGCTTGGGCCCACTCGTGAGGAATGCGTATGCTAGTGTGTATATCAATGATTGGTTGATCCTAGCCTCTTGAGAGAGGCAGTTGCTTCAGGTTCATGATCGGATTCTTGCCTTTTGCCTCGATTTGGAGATTGTGATAGACTTGCAGAAGTTGAATCTCATACCCATGCAGAGGTTTTAGTACCTGGGCATACTGATTCAGCAGCAGCGAGAGTATTTTCAATGGATGATCGCACATCAGTTGACTAAAGAGATTGAGAGACCATTCCTGTTTAAGACAGACATATCAGCTCGGCACTGGCAATATCTTCTCAGTCCCCTATCCTTGTTGGAGAAGTTTGTTCCTCATGGGCACCTCCACCAGAAATCCCTTCAATGGTGTCTGAAGGATCACTAGTCAGCCGACAGGGATCACTGGTTTCATACTGTTCCACAGGGACCAGGGGTTCAGGATGATTTGGCTTGGTGGCCCACTAAGCTCTGTGCCTTCGGACAGGCAACTGTTCTTGGATGTGTTGAAAGGGGTGGGGAGCACGTATAGACAACCTTGTCGTTTCAGGTGTGTGGACCGAAGAAAGGCACGTGCACATTAATGTCCCCAAGATGTAAGTAACCTTCCTAGGGTTGCAAGCATTCCAAGAACATTTGAGGAGGCATGGTCTCGTGCCCCTTTTCCGTGCTGATGAAGCAGATGCGCTTCTGGGCAGTGTTTCACGCCATGGAGTTGTCAGTTGTTTTAGGAGCAGAGTGGTCTATATATTTTCTGTTAGCATTACAACTTCTTTCCCTGCAGAGGGGGGAGGAACCCAGGGGATCGACAACAGGAAGCCCCTTTCCCCTTGTTCTGGACTGTGTGCAGTGTTTAAAGACGCCTTCCAACACCTACGAGATCACCCGTATCATCATCACATCTTATTGAGCCATCATTGAATCCACTGCATAGCCGCCTGATTACATTCAGAAAGGTCCAAATCTGTACAGATTTGCGTAATTAAGAGTAACCCAATCCTTTCTACAAAAGTTTGTTCCATGGGGAACACTCGCATGAGCTCTGGATGGCTTCACCAGGTGGGCATTGGTAAGTTTCTTTCCCTTGTTCTTGGTGGTAAGTTGCAGACTTAATGGGGTCCAGACTAGTGGAGGTACAAAGGTGTAGCAGGATTTCAATTTTTGCCTAACCACCATGTGATCATAGAGTGGGTGCCTTTTATCATTCTCATTTTATTATTATATATTTTTAGGTCTTTGAATGTGCTGTTTGGTGGTGCAGTGCCTGCCAATGTTATAAAGTACTGGAAGGGGTATTCATCTCAAGAAACCAGTAATTATGCGACATGCTTGACTGAGTTCGGTATCAACTTTATAGGAATGAGATGACCTTTTCCAGACTGGTTAGCAGTACTTGGGAGTGGAGTAGTTGAGTGCCAGAGCTGTTGTCCTAGGGTTTGAGGATTTGTTCCCCAATTTGAACTGGTAAGTTTGCTAAGGAGTTTACTTCTTGTAGGTACTCTCGCCTTTACTTTCCTTACATGCTCCCTAAAATATAGTGTTTGATATGATGTAATGCTTAAATAGACAGGTTAACTATCATTCTTCAGTTTCTTATTCCATGTGGTGTTCAACTCCCTTTTCGCCTGGTAGCTTTTTAGATGGAAAGCACATACCTGTGTTTTGTCTGTGTTAGCATTTAGGAAGTTTTGCTTGTAGTATTCACTAAGATCTTTCAAAGCATCTAATAATTTGCTCTTAATGGTAGTAAATGAATCTGACTGGATGACTAGGCAAAGATCATCTGCATATATAAGTGTATAGAGATACTACCACTACAGAGTTATGGGGTCCTTTGACTGGCCAGACAGTAATACATTGGATCCTTCTCTCTGGTTACGGTTCTTTCCCTTTGCCTACACATAAACCGGATAGTCTGGCCTATTCTTTTCAGATTCTACTCTATCCTCATACACCTGACAACACTGAGATTACCAAACAATTATTCTTCACCCAAGGGGTTAACTACTGCACTGCAATTGTTCAGTGGCTACTTTCCTCTTGGTAAGGGTAGAAGCGACTCTCTAGCTAGGGTAAGCAGCTCTTCTAGGAGAAGGACACTCCAAAATCAAACCATTGTTCTCTGGTCTTGGGTAGTGTCATAGCCTCTGTACCATGGTCTTCCACTGTCTTGGGTTAGAGTTCTCTTGCTTGAGGGTACACTATGGCCCACTATTCTATCCAATTTCTCTTCCTATTGTTTTGTTAAAGTATTTATAGTTTATATAGGAAATATTTATTTTAATGTTGTTACTCTACTAATATTTAATTTTTCCTTGTTTCCTTTCCTTACTGGGCTATTTTCCCTGTTGGGGCCCCTGGGCTTAAAGCATCTTGCTTTTCCAACTAGGGAGGCTGATTTTCTATTTTCGTCACCTGCTTTTCCTACTGTCCATTTTGACAAAGAAAAGTCTGTTACTTAGCAGTGACTAGATGATATGCACAATGCTAGAGTTGCAAATAATTTTAGCAAGTTTTAAAAGGAACAACTTGTGGTTCACAGTGTCATAGGCTTCTGTTAGGTCAACAAATATTGACCCTGTGATTTTCCCAAACTCAAAGCCATTCTGACTGAGGCTAAGTACTTGGGAGCAGCAGTATCTTCCTACCCTGAAGCCAGCCTTGTCTGGTGTTAGTTGTCCTTCGACTGTGGGAGCTATCCTAGTCATCATCATCATCTATTTGTACAGTTTGAATAAGATGCAGAGGAGAGATATATCTATGCCTTTTCACCATTCAGTCTGATACAGCCAGTAATCAGCAGTGTGTTGTATACGCCAGGACTTTATATGACCCTCTTGGCTCCCACATAGCCTCATGCGGAATGGTATCCTGATCTGCTTGCTCTTCTAGTTGAGGTCCTAAGAGGACTACCTCTGTAAGCTACACTGTCTGTTGGCTGCGCCTGCAGAGGTATCACCAAGCTGTGGAGTCCTTGGATCTTCACGTTTGAAGACTATTCAGCATCTCCTCCGAGGGAAGGACTTTTCCCGAGTCATTGCACAGGAGTTGTCTGGATATTTCTGGAGGTCCTCTACAGCCATTCTATCATGCTAAGTGGACCATCTGCGATTTAGTATATATCTCGGATTTCCTAGTTTTCCTTCGCCGAGAAAAGTGCCCAACAGTCGTGGCTGTCAAAGGCTACCACTTGGCCTTAAGTAGTGTTTTCTGACTGAAGGTTATAGACTCTCCACTTAATGGGAATGTATATGCTTGTGAGGAGCTTGGAGCAGTCTTACCCACCTGGGACCTCAGGCTCCTGAAGTAGGGACATTACCTTGGCCCTCGAGGCTTTTATGCATACCCAATTTGAGCCTTCGAGGAGGTAAACTGACAGATCTAACTCTCAAGATTGTTTTTTTTGCAAGCTCTGGCATCAGTGAAGAGTTGGTGAATTGCAGTTTCTCCTATTTAGTCACTCACGACGAAGGGTGGAAGGTCATCTCCTTCAGTTTTGTGCTGGACTTTATGACTAAAACCCAAAACCCAGCAGTACAGGACTACAGGTTTGAATCCTTCAGCATCCCCTCCCTTCAGGAGGCATAAGGTGGTAATTGAGAGGAGAGGCTGATATGTCTTATGAGAGATCTGCTGTGCTATCTAAAAAGGATCCAACTCCTCAAGCTCGAGTGTCGGAGACTTTTCATTAGCATGGGCAGATCCAATAAAGAGGTGTCAAGGAACACAGTCATTTTTTGGTTTTGTGCAGGCATAGCATTAGGGTAGCATTAGGGAAGATTTTAAACAAATCAGCAGCATTTGTCATTCCAGTGCAAGGTTACTGGCAAAAAATTAGGCAAGACCTTCTTGTAGGTTACACTTCAAATAGAATACAGTACAGTATATACAGTAATAAGAAATTAAATGAATGATTTATACACACCCTTGAAGTCAGAGAAATTGATAATAAAGTTAAAGTAACCAACTTCTAACTAAACAAACAAAAGAAATAATAAAATTGTACAGTAAATAATTGTACAACTGTTAAGTTGACTGTTTCATTGATTACTTATTTACCTGAGACCTGAAGAGAATATCATTAACCTCCAAAGCACGTGCAAGCATCATAGATTGTTGATAGTGGACATTGTCATCAGCAGTTCCGTGAATAAGGAAGAATTCCTTGTTCTTGAAATTAGTTACATTCTTCGTAATGTCAGATGCCAGGTATGCTCTCAAATTATCATCAGGTGTTGGCAAACCCATGTAACGCTCAGTATATACAGTATCTAAAAAGGAAGTATTAGAATTAGAAATTTTCTTTAATCAATTTTTTTCAAATTTCAGTATTCCGGATTTCACAAATAATGTATTACAGTATTTCAAATTTTCATCAGGTATATGGAAGACTTGTATAACTCTTATAATTACCATAGTATATCCAGGAAGTGACAGGAGCAACAGAGATACCACATTTGAAAACATTTGCTACATCTTTGGACAAGGCAGAAGCAGTTACATAGCCGCCATAAGACCATCCCCAAATAGCAGTTCTTGATGAGTCGATAAATTGGAAAGATTTCTGGAGAGCTCTGTAAAAGTAGAACATATTGCATTAAATTAACGCTGTAGAGCATGAAGTAAATATATTTACATAAGGTTTACACAAGAAGAATTTCTTTAAAATTTAAACTTTCATTTTGACACTTACGAGGTTACAGCGATCTGATCTTCTACTTCAGCTGTTCCTAGACCATAATACAAAGCATGAAGGAGTTTATCACCAGAATATCCAGATCCACGTCCATCAATTGAAGTATAGATGATTCCTCTCTCAGAGGCCAAATAATCACCCCAGTCAATTCTAAATCTGTCACTCACAAGCTGAGAACCTGGGCCTCCATATCTATAACAAAATGGGTACATTTTTTACATGTATAAAATGCTTATATACATTAGGAACTTAGAAGATGACTATACTTAAACATCAAGGTGTATGTATACCACATGTACAGTAGTAAAGTGTATCTTTATATCTAAAACAACTTCTTAAATATCAGTGTTGCAAACTGAGGGGATTAAAAGCTATGACGTAACTTACACATAAACAAGCATGGGATAGGTTTGGAAGAGAGTAGGATTGTAATCTGGAGGAAGTTTCATGGAAACTTGAGCTTTATGACCACCTTCAATGTCAATTTCTAGACGCTTTTCAAGTGGTAAAGATCTGTCTAAGAGGCGATCACGAATCTGGAAAACAAAAGATAACCTTTATGCTTTGGACTCAAATGTAATTTTAGTTAAATTCACACAGTAAATATATAACTATATGGCATTTTATTTCATTGATATACTGTACAACTATTGAATTGTCAGAAAACATTATATACTGTATAACCATACATCTTGATTATCTTCAAGCAACATCAGTCTAGAGTGATCGGAAGTCTTGTGGAGAGTAACCTGAGGGATTCCAGGACCCCCACAAGTTAATACATAGTATTGGCTGTCCTTGCTGAAATCTGCACTATTGTAGTTGCAATCCTCCTGAAAGACAGAATAAGAAATGTTTCTTATTGTAACCTACTGTACAGACAAGGAAAAATATTATCCAGGCAAAAAAGTAGTTTTTGTCTTCTCTGAATGTTGAACATGGTTTACTTTCCATCATATGAAAAACATAGAAGATTTACAGTATAACTATTACAATTGATATGCTGGAGCTGATAATATGTAAACTTAAAAAGTAACTTTAAAGACAGACAGCTCTGCTTTTTAAAAATGCAGTACTCACTGCTAAAAGTTTATAAATTGACGTCATATCTAACAAGTAAACGGAAATATAATGGATCACAAGAGAATTAAAAATCATATCAACTTTGCTTTCAATCATCAAAAGTCATTTGAAAATAAAAGATTTCAAACTGGTATATAAATAAGTTGATGCTTAAACTATACTTACACCAAAATCATTCTTAAAACCACATGTAATACAGTAGGCTTGTTTTGGTTGTGCACTGCCAAGGTCTCCAACATAATAGATGTGACGCTGCCCAGGTTTACCAGAAGGTGCAGCAGTAAAATACCTGCCAATTTTAAAGAAATTTTTTAATTTTTCGGATTATTTTCAATTTTATAGAATTTTCTTAAAATTGTACTAAAACAGTTGACATGTTTTAAACCTATCATATTTAGTGTTGTTGCTCTATGACGTAAACTTTTTTCTCTCGGTAAATTGTGTATATATAATACAAGAATTGGTTAACATTGTATCAAGTACAATAGTAAAATAAATAACTCTATTCTGGGAGAAAAAAAAAGCATACATAATATACAATAAAAATTATTTAATAGCTCATGCCAACATTATTTCTCTAAACTGTACTTCACTCTGTCACGTTGAACCTAGGATTTATAAGGGAAATTAGGATGCCTCAATACCAACGCAATTTACATTATCGTTAACTATAACAATATACCAAAAATCATTATTCATTCAAGAACCCATTTCTTCATTATCCTTTCATAACCTAGATTTTATAACTTATTTTTACTTCCATACTTACACAACATTATTCGTCTGATCCCAGGAAAGTATTTCAACTACTTCGTAAGTCCCTGTTGTCAGGGGTATCAATGTTTTGTCAGAAGACCGTCGTAGGTTGATGTGCTAAAAGAAATATAAAAATCGTCAGAAAAATACATCATTAAAATATTGAATGACTTGAATTAAGAGTAATAGAAATCAATCCTGAAAACTACTTACAAGTAATCATCACAATGAAATAAATATTACAAATAAATACCATTTACTCTAAATATGGAATTGCTTATTTTCAAAGAATTATACAGTACTGTACAGTACAATAACTTTAGTGTGCAATCAAATTTTTAAAATGAATCATCATAACCAACCTTAAAATGTCCCTTATCAGTCTGATGAGTTGGTAATATAATGAGATATGTGTTTCCTCCATTGTCATCAAATTCAGGAGCAGTGTAAAGGTCATTCCATGATTTATCAGGGGATTCATGAACAAGATCGTCCGTGCAGACACCAGTCTCTGCTTGGCATATACTTAGTGTATTCACGTTCTGTAATACATGTTTACAAAAATTGTGTAAAGTACTATATCATATGCAAAAATTTTAACAAATAATGTAAAAGAATATAGGGGTTCTTTTTATTAGGTGAAACTTTTTATCTTTTAATATTTCAAAAACACTTTTGTTGATACATAGAGATTTCGAGTTAAACTGTGTTTTATAGGATGCATTAATTCATTTTAATACATGTTTATGCTACTGGCAAAGGTGATCTTGGTTAGGACACATGTGTTGCATGTAAACATTTGCCCATATCTTACCTGGTGACGGTTCATCCAGATTACAGACACAATATTAGGTGTTGCCCAACCAACTGTAGTAAAGTAGTGATCAACAGAGGCAAGTGATGAGGGGGGTGAAAGACGAGTTACTGTGTCACCGCTTCCACTGACTAGCTTGGCTAGATCAACAACCCATAAATCTACCACAGGGTTGGCACGTCCGGGCTGAAAAAAAAAATAAAAATAAATTTACCATGATTTTGTATCATGAGAAAGGAATATTTATTATAATTACAGATCAAACATTGTGTACTGAAATTACTCAAATTCCTATTTTTTTTTAAATCTTATGGTTTCATATTATAATTATCAAACCCAATCAGTTCTTCACAAAGTGAAATTACTTTTTAGTAAAACTGTCTTGTAGTAATTATCTTATGATACATAATCCTAAACCAAACTGCTAAAGGTGTCTTGATGAAAACTTAAATTCTGTATAAATGGAAGACAGTTTAAAATAGACCATGATATACAGATACATTTAACCTATCAAAATATAAAGATCTATGTAGTCTTCCTGTAAAAACTACTCATTCTAAATCTTAGTCATTAAATAAGAACGCAGGTACAGTACAATGAAATAAAGTTAGTATACAGTATAAACGAAAAATGATGTTTTTTTTACAATCAGATTACCATCTTTACATAAGCTTCTTTCCCCAAAGCTTATCCTTAAATAAACTTAAATTTATAGCGAGTGATCTTCACCTTCATTATTTATAAAGAATCCAAACTCGTAGTTATGTCAAAATTACTCTGCAAATCCTGTATTATTCCCTGAATTTCCAAAACGATTTTCTAATCAATTAAAAAGTCAAATTCATCCATCTAGATCATATTAGGCCTACTGTAATACATAAACTAATGTATGTGTATTCAGTACTGTAAATTGTATTATTTAGAATGGTATACAGTACAATATTGCAGTTTGAAACAAGGTACTGTAATTGAAATTCAAATAATATATGAAAAATTTCTCAGTGATGTAATCTTCTAAGGTATTTAGCCTGAAAATACAAGTAACATATGTTTTGCTGGAAAACTATTTTCATCAATAAAAAACAATTTGCCACTAAGACGGTCCAATAAATTAAAAAATATAAGAACAACAAAAGTACTGTAAAACCAAAGAATGCGAAATCTACTTTTACAAATAAGAAAAAAATATGTCTTATAAATTATACAGAGTAAGTACTGTACTGTATTGTACATTATATCAAAACTGCACAGATGATGTATCACTATGAATTACAATAGATGGATATAAAAATTCTGAACCACTAACATTACAAACACTACCAAAAATAAAGAATCGCAACAAGGATATCTTACAGCTTTCAATGAAAAGATATTCAGTAAATATGTAAGTCATACTTATAACAAACTAAAGAAAAATCTTATAAGGAGACAATTTCAACTATGATAAGAGTACGGTATGTTTCTATTTGGGTGGGAAGAAATTACAAATAAGGGTTACTGCTTCCCTTGGAAATAGTCTCCTGGTAAAGCCAAATTGTAAATCACTCTTTTTAATTTTTTACACCTCGTACAGAAGAGTATGTTTCTATTTGGGTGGGAAGAAATTACAAATAAAGGTTCCTGCTTCTTTTTGAAATACAGTAGTCTCCTGGTAAAGCCAAATTGTAAATCACCCTTGTTTTAATTTTTTTACACCTCGTACAGAAGAGTATTTTTCTATTTGGGTGGGAAGAAATAACAAATAAAGCTTACTGCTTCCCTTTGAAATGGTTTCCTGGTAAAGCCAATTTGTAAATCACCCTTGTTTTAATTTTTTTACACCTCATACAGATCAGTTTTTCACGACTAAATTCCGTTTTAAATGACACAAAAAAAGTTGGCTTGCAATGCTTAGTATTATTTGTTATCTGAAGATGAATGAATGAATGAATGAATAATTTGAAGTTCTCTGGCATCCTGACATCAAAGGTCATTGATGTCTTATCTGATGATGAAAAACCCCTATCCACAGGTTCAATTTCAATTTCTAGATGAATAGTAACAGTACTACTAGTGTTATAAATCCACATTGCAACAAAAATTATAAATCATTTACCAAACCTCGAATTCTTGTCAGGAATACTTATCTAATTTCCTAATAAAGAAATAGTGTTCTAATTAAAAGCCCCATAAAATAAACATCATCATTGAACTTAAGATTTCAGAATATTTTATACAGTTAAAAATGAAATGGTTCTTGTAATATAAACAGTATCTTCTATTCAGTTATACAAAACTATGAAATACAGTCCTCACAAAATAGTTGTCATTAACTCACCTTTGGATATTTGATGGACTGTTGAATAGGATACTGGAAAGCCAAGTCTCCAGGGCGACCATACAAGGGGAAATTCATAGTGTCTACATGGGAATCATTAAATGTTGCAAAAGTAAGACGGCGACTATTGGGACCGAACCACAAGGCAGAATTAGAGCTCAAAATTTCCTCTGAAAAGAACATTTTTTAATTAATAACGAGCAATGTCAGTCCAACAATTCTTGCTTATCAATTCAATTCTAAAAGTTCTCAAGTTCGAGGATGGAAACAGAATATCACAGAGGTCTTGAGAAGGGAATAAAAATCTCCTCATTCTAAAAGATTTGATTTCAATACACACAAAGTTCTAATTGAAAATATTATTTTAGATTTCAATAAACACCATAAAGTAGTAATTGGAAATAATGTACCTTCATAAACCCAATCTGGAATTCCATTGAAAATGCTTCCAATCTGACCAGTGTCAGTGAGCCTATACATTGTGTTCAAGTCTGGTCCAGTAGTGTAATATAAATCATTGTGGGAAACAAATGCAATGGCATCTTCTGTTGGAGCCCAAGTAGCATACAGCAATGGTGGCTGGTCACTTCGCGTTCTCACTCTCTGGGGAGCCAGTGGTGTCGTCTCTCTATAAAAAGAAAAAAAAATAATAGATTTTAGTAAATGAATCCCGATTTTCAACATTCATCTTCAGAATGTGAACTTGCATCAAATCGTAACTTTTCCATAAAGAATAATGGTCAAGAAATACCAAAAATATTTTACTAGGAAGAATGCTCAACTATTTTTAAAAATATAAAGGCGAATTTCATGGTTGTAAATATACTATTACAAGCTCCAGGAAATGGAATGCCTGACTTACCCAGTCTCAAGGTTAAGAATCGTATGGCGAGCCAAGTAAGAGTACCGGAATAACTGAAAAAGATAGAATAAAAATATAATTAGTAAAGTACCTTCGGAGATTCCAGCCTTAACCTCTATAAAGCTTATTGAAATATTTATATTTTTTATAATATGCTTTGATAATAACTACTAACTGGAAAACTAGTAGTTTACAATTTATACAGTTCTAATTCAAATCGTGCAGAGCTTATTACTTAAATTTGATTCCTGGATGGCTTCATTTAAAAGAAATATATACTGTTTGACGATATATTTTGCACGGTACGTCTAAATTTTCACTCTACAGATGTTCATAAATAATTTATTATATCATACACACATTACTGCTGTAATAATATTTGTAGTTACCTGCATAGTTCATCTATGGCATGCTATCAATATGTTTATGAGGTCAACTACAAAATTTAACTTAAATCTCTAACTTATAGCAATCAATCTATATCCTTCGAATCCTACTGACCATTTAAATATGCATTCTTGTTCCACGGGAACCTTCATGTGCCACTTGTGAAATACGAATATACTCCATCAACTAAAGCTCCAAAAGATAAATACTATTCAACTGTAAACTAGACCATGAAAAAAGAAATATCAAATGTGACATGTTCCACCAATCAATACTTAGACTTAGAGGAACACTTGCTTGAATACAGTATTGATTACTTGCCTCTTACAAATAAATTGTAATTTGACACATAATGCTCGTATTGCTAAAATTCAATTTAAATAAGATTACCATACCTTCTGAACATCATGAACAATAAGAAGATATTTTCTGCTCGGAGACAAGCTGTACTTGAAAGGGCGCCATTCTTGCTGTAAATGAAATAAAGATATATAAAAACATTCAGTTCAGAAATTACGCAAAATAAAAAATGATAGCGGCTGTAAAAGAACTGCACTCTTACTAATGTTCATCTTATAAGCAAGGTTAAGGAATCTTGTACAAGGAACAAAACATGCGAAGTCAAAGTATATGTTACCATAAATTTCTGTGAAACTAATTCACTTGGAAGCTGTGTCTCCACAGTGAAGATGTTGAGTGCCCCTTCTTCTGTCCGGTACAAAAATTCATTATCTGGAGGAAAAAAAAACGTATAAAGTATACTGGTATCATGAAAATCTATCAAAATAAACAGCAGAAACACTAATCATAACATATTTACTGATATAAAAATTCTTTGCTGTGTTAATATCAGAGCAAACTGTAATATTTTAATTTTATTGAATCCTTTATTACATTAATCTTTTCTTAAACAAAATAGTTTGTTATACTAATCCTATTATAATTATTTAGTTACATCAATCTCTTAGTACACACTTTATCATATTCTTGTAGTAAGCTATTTGTGTGAGAAACTGTGTTCCTTGTCTGAAAATTAATGATTTCCAATCACATCATCTTCAATCATTTTATCAAATTTTATGGTGCTTCAATGTGTACATTGTTGTACCAGAATAACCAAGCTTTCAATAAATACTAATGATCTTGGAAGTTGTGGGAAGAACATTCAACAATTTACAGTTTATTAATATTACCAAATATGCCACAACTGTAGTTGGAAAAGCAAGGTAATATGAGCCGAAGGGCTCAAATGGGGAAATAAATAGACCAGTGAGGAAAGGAAATACATAAACTACATGAGAAGTAATGCATAAATA
Organism: Palaemon carinicauda; assembly: GCF_036898095.1. Lineage (NCBI taxonomy): Eukaryota > Metazoa > Arthropoda > Malacostraca > Decapoda > Palaemonidae > Palaemon > Palaemon carinicauda. The sequence goes on along the minus strand of NC_090742.1, from coordinate 74,803,271 downwards.
ATATAAAATATTTTAAGATCAGTAACAACGTTACAATAGATCAGTCATATTTAAACTATGAAGAGATACTTATGGCAGCCTGTTCAGCATGAAAACATGCGCTACAAGTTTGAACTTCTGACTTCCACTAAATCAACTGCCTGATTAGGAAGATCATTCCATGATCTCGTCACAGGTGAATAAAACTTCTAGAATAATGTATAATATTGCGCATTATGATGGAGAGGGTATGGGTTAGAATTAACTACATACCTAGTACTACGTACAGGATGGTACACTCTGGGAAAGTGTGAATTTAAAAGAGGGTCAAAATCAGGAAGAGTTTTATGCAACAAGCATAACGAACTTAAATGGTGATTCAGCAGCTGAAGAAAAGACAGGAGAACAATACTCAAAACAAGGCAGAACAAGCATAACGAACTTGAATGGTGATTCAGCAGCTGAAGAACAGACAGGAGAACAATACTCAAAACAAGGCAGAACAAGCATAACGAACTTAAATGGTGATTCAGCAGCTGAAGAACAGACAGGAGAACAATACTCAAAACAAGGCAGAACAAGCATAACGAACTTAAATGGTGATTCAGCAGCTGAAGAACAGACAGGAGAACAATACTCAAAACAAGGCAGAATGAAAGAATACACTTCTTTAGAACAGATTGATCTTTGAAAATGTTAAAAGACTTTCTCAATATAAATATTGGTAATTAAAAGTCGTCATTGAACTAGAGACTTACCAGAAATCCACGTCCCATTAAACGATGCAGCAGAAAAAGTACCGTTAAGCACTTCAGCCAAGTCTATCCCTCTGGGAGCTGACGTGAGGGCTGATGTCGTAGGAGCCCCTACCTCGTTTCTGTCAATGAAAGACAAAAAGATAACATTACCCACTCGATTTCACGTGTGAAAATATTCTAAGAAAATACAGTATATATTTAACTTCAGTACATTAATTCTTTTTTATACTTTCCTATGTTGCAACATTTTAAAAAGTTGTTAGACAAAAGTAACGTTATGTCTACCAGATAATTTCACGTGTGAAAATAATCTAAGAAAATACATATCATATCTAACTTTTGCTACATTATATTTTCAATACTTTCCTATGTTGCAATCATTTTTAAAAGTATTTAGATAAAAATAACATTATGGCTGCCCGATAATTTTACGTGAAAATATTCTAAAATAA
>NC_090742.1:74792082-74797082 GCF_036898095.1 Palaemon carinicauda | reverse complement strand
TTTGTTAGGAAACTTGGATTAATTGCGTTGGATTTATAGACGTTTTTTAACACTGCTTGTAAAATGTATAAATATTAATAAAAATCTAAGAATATCACATTAGACATTATCAATGGAAGACCATACTCGACAGCTCGCGATTTTTAAATCTATCAAGACTACAACAATAGCTATCGCATGGAACTGAGTACAAGAGAAAAATCAATGCCAGAGCAAACTTCTCCACAAACACAAGTACTCTCAGATGTAAAACTGGTTTACAAGGTGATGAGAGAGAGAGAGAGAGAGAGAGAGAGAGAGAGAGAGAGAGAGAGAGAGAGGAGAGAGAGAGAGAGAGAGACGTTTGAATGTATTTACTAACACGTGGAGAACGTGTAAACATTTTTAAAAAAAATATAAATTATATCATTGAGAGAGAGAGAGAGAGAGAGAGAGAGAGAGAGAGAGAGAGAGAGAGAGAGAGAGAGAGACGTTTGAATGTATTTACTGACACGTGGAGAACGTGTAAACATTTCTTGTTTTTAATATAAATTATATCATTAATTTGGCATCACATATTTCAACTCAACAAATACAAACAATAAAATAATATAATGACTAAGTAATGTTCCCAGTGTCCATACATTAAATGTGAACGTGATCATGCCCTGCGCGCGCGCGCACACACAATTTTTGTGTGTGATTTGTTTAAATGCATATTAAATCTAAAGAGATGAACAAACGTTACAATAGACCAAGACTAAAAAATCTCTTATCTTTAGATGAACGAAACTTACGCAAGATTAATGGATTTCTCATATTTTTCTTGTTCGCCTTCCAAGTTCTCTAAATTAAGAATTGGCTACTTGTTGAGAAAATTATTAACGAGATGATTTCTAAATATCAAAAACATTTTTAAGATTTAAAAATAGAAATGACATCAACGCTTCTAACAATAGATGCCGTACACATCGTCAGTCTCCGAACGGAGAATTTACAGACCCTAAATCCGACTCGTCCCAACTTCCACCAATTTTCAACGAAATCAATTTCCTTTACCAATTTAGATCACCAACGATCATGAAAGAGTCAAAAGAGAAAACTTAGTAACGCGGTTCCTTTGTACGTAACAGACAATTGTCCACCTGGCGTTGATATTAAAGAGAGCATGTGATTGCAACACCAGCCCATGATCTGCAAAGATTGGCAATTTGCACCGTCCTGGCGCGACAAGTTGCAGATAGAAGTTTATTGTTAATTTGACAGGGATCGATGAATGAAATGATGGTTGTTGCAAAGCAATTCTCTTACTTACGGATCGAATAACAAAGTAACTAATATGGAATTTCGGGGGAAATTCAATTGGATTTATGTTTGGAATGGTTTCTGAGCGTAGAATGAAAAGTCAATCTTAAATGGAAATTAAAAATCTACAGCTCTCATGCTTCAGTGAGCGTCTTTTATTAAAAAAAAAATATGCTTCATTCTGCTGCTGCTGCTCTCTCTCTCTCTCTCCTCTCTCTCTCTCTCCTCTCCTCTCTCTCTCTCTCCTCTCTCCTCTCTCTCCTCTCTCTCTCTCATACGCGATATTTCAAATACACAAAGTAGTACGCACACGTGCGAATTCATTTATCCAGATCAACCTATGTACAACGATTGAAATCAATTTTCCTCTGGTAGTCCAGAAAGAACCATCATCAGTTTCACTATTAGGAAAATGACAATGTCTACACACACACACACAAAAAAAAAAATGTTTCCATATATAACATCTAAATGAAATTTAATCAGTCACTTTTAAGAACAAAATTTCTCCTAGATATTAAGACCACAGACTACACAAAGAATACCAAGAGAACACGGGCCAAGAACAAAGACGGCTTCCTTTCTATCATAAAAGTACTCTCCTTTATATTCCCTATAAAACTAAAAAAAAAAAAAAAAACCCAGTTTGCGAGGAGACTACTCCCTGAAAGTGTGCCGATGACAGAGAAAAATAGACGACTCAGCTATTTTTGAAGGTTTTCCATGCCCTTAACCTTGGGTTCAAGAGAAGTCGTTCCACTTTTGTCCAGTCGATTGTCCGCTCTCTCTCTCTCTCTCTCTCTCTCTCTCTCTCTCTCCTCTCTCTCTCTCCTCTCTCTCTCTCTCTCTCTCTCTCTCTAAGGAATCACTTCGTTAATTACAATGAATCCTTAGGTATATTTAAATGATGAAGCTAAATTAGTGTATAATACAAACTTGAATTAGGAAAACATATATACAGTATATATAATCATAGTACGCATATTCCAATAGCCTTTTCATAACGGATACTGCACAAAATCTGTGGTTAATAAAGTCAATTATATCCTATTAAGAATATTTATAAAAATACCAATTTCCGTTGAAGCATATAGGAATTCTGAGCTATATTTCTGAACTTTATTGGCCACTTATTACGATGAAAGAGCGAAAAATCACAGTAAATATATATATATATATATATATATATATATATATATATATATATATATATATATATATATATATATATATATATGTATATATATATATATATTTACATATATATATATGTATATATATATATATATATATATATATATTTACATATATATATATATATATATATATATATATATATATATATATATATATATACATTGAAAAATCAAATACTACTAAAAAGGTTAACAAAGCGAAATAATCCAGGATGATGGACAAAGTGGTCGATGATCAAGAGTTCTGAAGAGGTGTAAGAGTGGCAGAGAGACTTTTAAACGGTTCAAGGACAAGCAGTGCCAATGGATATTAGATAAATAGGAAGGTATTATTAAAAGGCTGAAGGGTAAAATATAAATTATATATTTGCTGATCATTACAGGGATGTTTTATTGTAATGCCATTGTAGTGCCATAACCTCTGTACCATAGTCTTGCACTGTCTTGGGTTAGAGTTCTCTTGCTAGAGAGTACAGTCGGGCACACCATTCTACCATATTTCTCTTCCTCTTGTTTTGTTAAAGTTTTTATTGTTTCTATGAGAAAAATACTCTTTTAATGTTGTTACTGTTCTTAAAATATTTTATTTTTTCCTTGTTTACTTTCCTCACTGGGCTATTTTCTCTGTTGGAGTCCCTGGGCTTATAGCATCCTGTTTTTTCAACTAGGGTTGTAGCTTAGCAAGTAATAATAATAATGATAATAAAAATGATAATAATAATAACAATAATAATAATAATAATAATAATAATAATGCCGAAAAGAGGAGCATGTAGAAGAATGGAATTGCATACATACTTGAAAGCTGTTGAAAGCCGAGTAGAGTATGTGAGTAGGAAATCAAAAGGATGAAAATGTATTATTATTATTATTATTATTATTATTATTGGCCAAGCTGCACCCCAAATTGGAAAAGTAGAATGCTACAAGCCCTATGGCTCCAACAGGGAAAGGGGCCTAGTGTAGAAAAGGAAATAGCGAAGTAACGAACGAATAGATGGATAAGTAATAATAATAATAATAATAATAATAATAATAATAATAATAATAAAACTATTGAAACGAGATTTAATGTCACCCTGTTCAACAGGAAAGCAATTACAACAGGCTTGAAGCTTTAGTTCCAGACACAACTACCAGATTAGGAAGATCATTCCACAGCTGGGATATAAAACTTCTAGAATAATGTGTAGTATTGGTCCTTATGATGGAAAAGGTAAGTCTGCTAGAATAACTGAATACCTTATACTATGTAGAGCATAGTACTGTCTGGGAAGATAAGAATGAAAAGGATAGGCAGAATTATGAAAAAAAAAATTTGCAAGCATAAAGAACTGCATGAACGACAAAGATAAGTAAACTTTGAGAAATGTCAATCAAAAAACTGTCTTATTAAAGCTTTAGATATACTCTTACTAATCCAAGGAAAATGCAGGGTTAATTAACCTAGTAGGTGGCATAAATGATAACTAATATACTTTTTATAGTTTATATATGACATATCTGTTTTGATGTTACTGTTTTTAAAATAATTCATTGTTAATTTTCTCCCATCGTTTATTTATTTCCTTACTTCCATTCTTCACTGGGCTATTTTTTCGCTGTTGGAGCCGTTGGGCTTAGAATATCTTGCTTTTCCAACTGGAGTTGTAGCTTGGCTAGTTATAATAATAATAATAATAATAATAATAATAATAATAATAATAATAATAATTCTTTTAGCGAGTTAAAAGTAAAAATTTTAAAGGGATATGAATGAAAGGTACCAAGAGATCCTGGTATTAATGAAACACGTTATGGACAGGAAATATTCTTTCACATAAAGGAGCTTAATAATTAAATTATACATAACCTAAAATTATCTTGGATGCAGCCAACTATGCAGATACGATTGAAAATGCAAGACATGATAAGTGAGGCCATTATAGTGAAATAAAATGCACGTACACACACACACACACACACACACACACACACATATATATATATATATATATATATATATATATATATATATATATATATATATAAATATATATATACATACATACATGCACATACACTATATATATATATATATATATATATATATATATATATATATATATATATATATATATATATATATATAGTGTATGTGCATGTATGTATGTATGCATGTATATTTATATGCCTATATACTGCACACTGTTTGTGAAATATAACAAGCAATTATCCAAGGAACTAGTAAGGGTCTACATAATACTGTACTCCTGAAGGTCCCAGGTATGTAAGTTCAGTCTTCGGATACTGCTCATGAACATACAAAGCTGGATTCAGATTTTCAGAAGTAACATACATATTTAGATTTTGATTTTCAGAAGTAACATACATATTTAGATTTTGATTTGCAGAAGTAACTAGTAACTCATTAACATAAACAATTAGATTTAGATTTGCAGAAGAAATTAACATATGCAATTACATTCCAATTTGCAGCAGAAATTACTATTTGGTTATGAACATATACGACTCGATTTC
>NC_090742.1:74784582-74787082 GCF_036898095.1 Palaemon carinicauda | reverse complement strand
TATATATATATATATATATATATATATATTACTACTTGCTAAGCTACAACCCTAGTTGGAAAAGCAGGATGCTATAAGCCCAGAGGCCCCAACAGGGAAAACAGCCCAAAGAGGAAAGGAAACAAGGAAAAATAAAATATTTTAAGAAAAGTAACAACATTTAAATAAATATTTCCTATATAAACTATAAAAACTTTAACAAAACAAGAGGAAGAGAAATTAGATAGAATAGTGTGCCCGTGTGTACCCTCAAGCAAGGGTGTTTGTGTGTACTGCCAAACTTGAGAACGCTTCTTTCATCGATATATGTTTAAGTAAAGACAAAACATATGTTCCCCCAAACAACGACCAATAATTACAGCCTATTGTTTGGAGACGGGAGACGAGAAATACATGACATAACCAGGTCCTGCTGTGCAACAGAGTAATTAAGCAATGAAGCAGAGGTTGAAGGGGATCTTAGCAGACAGGGCCCAGGTAATTACCACGGGCTAAAGTAGTAACAGAGTCAAGGACGAAGAAAAGTAGCAAACAGCAAACTTATGAAATAGCTCTTTGGGGATGTAGTGGTAGCAGAAGCAACAATGAGATTACAGTATTATGCAATTTTTTCAGTTTTTTGCAACATTTGGGACTAGTTACATAAAGATTTTGACAAGATTTAGCAAGAAAATACTATGCAACATTAAACATAATACTCAATTGGAAAATTTAAAATACTGTAAATCCTGACCGGTTTCGTTTTGTGAATTTTATAGGCCGTTCTTTAAGAGGACTGATACAGTGACAGAAATTTCATATTATACAGTACCTGATAAAAAAAATGACTATCCTGTATCAGTTATCTTGATAATATCTTGGAAGTGTACCAGACAAAACACGCCAAGGTTTAAGCAGTGTTTTTGTTCAGTCAGAACATCAAGTTTCCATTCATATTTACGCTAGCGCTCACACACACACACACACACACACACACACATATATATATATATATATATATATATACTATATATGTATATATGTATATATATATGTATATATATATGTATATATATATATATATATATATACTATATATGTATATGTATATATATGTATATATATATATATATATATATATATATATATTGTACACACATGTATGTATGTATGTGTAATGAAAATGAAAGATAACAGATGGACAATAACAATAACAGAATGGGTCCATAGAGATTGCAAAAGAAGCATGGGAAGGAAGTGAAGACGGCGGCTTGGCAAGCTAGGAAAATTTGCGGGTATGGACTAGCATAGAAAGGATGTAAATAGACGCGAGTGGAAATATATTTCTGAGGCCTTTGTGCTGTAGTGGACTAGTTAAGGCTAAAGATGATGATATTTACACTGTAAGATATATATATATATATATATATATATATATATATATATATATATATATATATATATATATATATATATATATAATATATATACATAATATATATATATATATATATAATATATATACATAATATATATATATATATATATATATATATAATATATATATATATATATATATATATATATATATATATATATATATATATATATATATGTGTGCAGAAGAACCACAGGGAAAATGAAAATACGAAATATACGACTAAGTCCTGACTAGTTTCGTGATACCATAGCCCAGGTAGCTGGTAGTATGGGAGTGTCATTATTCTGTAAGCCTCTATATGTATGTTCGTACGTTTACTTCCCTATAAAATGTAAAGAAACCTCTCTCAATAAATCAGTCCTCTGAAGAAGTATCACGAAACTAGTCAGGACTTAATCGTATATTTCGTATTTTCATTTTCCCTGTGGTTCTTCTGCATCTGAGCATCACGTTTTCCTGTGATTTTTACGCGCATATATATATATATATATATATATATATATATATATATATATATATATATATATATATATATATATATATATATATATATATGTGTGTGTGTATGTATGTGTGTGTTATTTTTTGCGACCACTTCTCTTTAAGCTGTAATTCCACAAAAGAAAAAAATATCAAGATACATTAGAATTTTCGAACTAAATCTATATAAACGAAACAATCAAAGCAAGATCACCGTCTTAAGCCTTTATCTTATGAGCAGGAGGGATGTGGCATAATCCTATATTTTCCTCAACCACGGCCTTCACGGTAAAAGGATTGCAATGTTGCTTCATCTAGGGGTTAATATGGGATATCAACGAACCAGTGGTGTGTCTCAGAGAGAGAGAGAGAGAGAGAGAGAGAGAGAGAGAGAGAGAGAGAGAGAGAGAGAGAGAGATCCTATCGCAGTGTACAAGGAATTTCGTACTATATACTATTCTGTAACTATAAAGTTAGTCAAGTTAATTTTGATATAAGAACAAGGGATATAAACGAACTGAGAGAGAGAGAGAGAGAGAGAGAGAGAGAGAGAGAGAGAGAGAGAGAGAGAGAGAGAGAGAGAGAGAGAGAGAGATAGAA
>NC_090742.1:74779582-74782082 GCF_036898095.1 Palaemon carinicauda | reverse complement strand
TAAATATATATATATATATATATATATATATAAATTTATATGTAAATATATATATATATATATATATATATATATATATATATATATATATAAATTTATATGTAAATATATATATATATATATATATATATATATATATATATATATATATATATATATATATATATATATATATATATATATATATATATATAATCAGCGTTCAAGCCTCCTCTCCACCCAGGCTTGGATCAGGGAGAGACAGGAAATGGCTGCTGATGACTCAGCAGGTAGACCTATAGGCTCTCCCAAAACCTCCTTTCCTAGCTCATAAGGATGGTAAGATTGCAGACACTACAAGAAACTATCGAGCTTGAGCGGGACTCGAACCCCAGTTTGGCAGACCGCCACGAAGGGGAGCTTCCGATAGGGAAAGTTCTTTTGTACTTTTGATCTTAAATATAAAAGAACAATTCAAAAGCATCCTAAATCCACTACCATTAAAAACTTGAAAAATTTTGAAAAAAAGGCTAACATTTTGAAACTGACAAATTTCACTCCAAATTCCATTAATTCCGTTCACTTTCAAACCTTTACCAATACTCTTCCAGATCATGAGTCACACGGGAGAAGAAAATCAACCACTTATTAGACGAATATAATGAAGACAATTCCATCTCATTTGTTTCCTCTAAAACTGACAGTCCATTTAAAAGGTGCTTATTCAAATGACCGCAGAAAATTATCGCAACCGCATGCATGCATAAGAAGTTGCATTTAGAAGCTCAAATTATTTACCAGTCCTTTTTAGTCAAACTTTCCCTCCTAAATGGATAACGTTCACGGTTCATTTGCTTTCGAATGCTTTTGCGTCAGCAATACAGGGTTTAAAATCTTAAGGTAATAATTACCTTAACTTAAGATAACTTTCCTGGTTTCAATGGAATTTTATGGAATTTAAGGTAATTTCGGTTTTACTAGCTTAAAATTTAAGGAAATTCGAAAAGTTTGAAGGTAATCTAAGGTATAAAGCAGCAGCATTTAAGGTAATGGCCACATGGCACATGCTCGAGTTTAAACCCTGGTCAGCATCACCACAAGCAGCGGCAGATAATTCGAAACTATTCAAGTAATTTCTCTATTCTTGTTTTTCAACTAGAATTGCAAAATATGATAATAAACATATCCCATAATGAAGAAATATTTTACTCACTCAAATTTCTCACTTAAAATTTGAAGCTACTTTACTTGGTCAAATTTCTCACTTTAAATTTGAAACTAATTTACTTTTTCAAATCTCTCACCTAAAATTTGAAACTAATTTACTTGGTCAAATTTCTCACTTAAAATTTGGAACTAATTTACTTGGTCAAATTTCTCACTTAAAATTTGATAATAATTTACTCGGTCAAATTTCTCACTTAAAATTTTTAACTGATTTACCTGGTCAAATTTATCACTTACAATTTGAAATTAATTTACTTGGTCAAATCTCTCCTCTGAAATTTGAAACTAATTTACTTGGTCAAATTTCTCACTAAAATTTGGAAACTAATTTACTTGGTCAAATTTCCAACTCAAAATTTGAATCTAATTTACTTGGTCAAATTTCTCCCTTGAAATTTGAAACTAATTTACTTAGTCAAATTTCCAACATAAATTTGAAGCTACTTTACTTGGTCAAATTTCTCCCTTGAAATTTGAAACTAATTTACTTAGTCAAATTTCCAACATAAATTTGAAGCTACTTTACTTGGTCAAATTTCTCACTTAAAATTTGAAACTAATTTACTTGGTAAAATTTCTCCCTTAAAATACGAAACCAGCATTTCTATCTTAATTATCAATTTCCTTATTCGGTTACAAAGTCGCAAAAGACAATAAATGGGTAAAGGAACAATATCTACTGATTTTCTTCTCCTTTCTCATCTCGGCTAAGAACCAAAAATTAACTGGAAACTAAAACTAAAACTCTTCCTCTTGTTTTTTTTTTCTTATAGTTTGTGTGTGAAAGATTTGTTGTGATGCTGCTGTTCTCAAAATATCTTATTTTAATTGTTGATAACTTCTCTTGAAATTTCCTTACTTCCTTTCCTCACAAGGCTATTTTCCCTGTTGGAGCCCTAGGGCTTTATAGCATCTTGCTTTTCCAACTAGGGTTGTAGATTAGCAAATAATAATAATAATAATAATAATAATAATAATAATAATAATAATAATTGCCTATGTAGTTCTTCTAGTCAGTGATCAAATCAAGCATTTCAAACAGAGACGACCATCGTAAATGAAATCAAACTCTCTCTCTCTCTCTCTCTCTCTCTCTCTCTCTCTCTCTCTCTCTCTCTCTCTCTCTCTCTCTCTCTCTCTCTCTCTCTCTCTCTCGTAAGCCTTTCACCGTCAGAATAATGTTTTAATTTTTTCCATCAATAGGAAGCATCATTCAATTTGAAATAACACGTAATGTAATTTACCTCATACCATTCGAAAAAAAGGTCGAGGAAGAAAAAAATCTTTGGGTTTT
>NC_090742.1:74774582-74777082 GCF_036898095.1 Palaemon carinicauda | reverse complement strand
ACACCAGTGACTTTACCAACTTAGAACTCGTGAGACCCCCCTTCCCTATTTTCACTGTCTCATTCAACCTTTTCGAGACCAGAGGAGGGAACGAATTAAGAAAATGAAAAGGTTCACTCCAGAGTTTTCCTTGGATCAACTCCAGGTCGTTGGTGTCGGGAGGGGTCGACTGTGAAGGGGAAGAGAAATCGTAAATAATAACAGAGTCGTAGCTAACGTGTGGGAGAAGACATCAGATATTGATCCGTGGATCAGGAAGACACGGTAATTCGCGTATTTTACCAAAATGATGATGCATGTCCCGAAAGGGGAGCTTAGGGCAGATCTTAAAAAAACATTTTTCTTATGGGATATTCAGTTATGTTGTAGATAATTTCAATACAATGGAAAAAAAAAAACTTTTTTATGCTTACTAGTTCTCTATGCTAAAATAGATATTTCAGAATTGTTTCACAGTTAATTTCAGAATTATTTCACAGTCAATTTCAGAATTATTTCACAGTTAATTTCAGAATTATTTCACAGTCAATTTCAGAATTATTTCACAGTCAATTTCAGAATGATTTCACAGTTAATTTCAGAATTTTTTCACAGTTAATTTCAGATGTTTTTCACAGTTAATTTAAGAATTGTTTCACAATTCATTTCAGAATTATTTCAGTTAATTTCAGAATTATTTCAGTTAATTTCAGAATTGTTTCACAGTTCATTTCAGAACTGTTTCACAGTTAATTTCAGAATGGTTTCACAGTTAATTTCAGAATTGTTTCACAGTTAACTTCAGAATTACTTCACAGTTAATTTCAGAATTATTTCACAGTTAATTTCAGAATTATTTTACAGTTAATTTCAGAATTATTTCACAGTTAATTTCAGAATTATTTCACAGTTAATTTCAGAATTATTTCACAGTTAATTTCAAAACTGTTTCACAGTTAATTTCAGAATGGTTTCACAGTTAATTTCAGAATTGTTTCACAGTTAACTTCAGAATTACTTCACAGTTAATTTCAGAATTATTTCACAGTTAATTTCAGAATTATTTTACAGTTAATTTCAGAATTATTTCACAGTTAATTTCAGAATTATTTCACAGTTAATTTCAGAATTATTTCACAGTTAATTTCAAAATTGTTTCACAGTTAATATATACATTCCAAACACCCAACATGAGAGGTTCTTACTGTATATCTCAAATTGCACCAAGACCAGCGTCAGTAACACTCTTATTACTAAGCCGATTCGTATATCTGTCGTCATGGTTACCACAATTGAAAGAGATGTTCTACTTTAACTTATAATAAATGTGTTTGCTGATGGTCTTAGTTATGAAATAAAAAACTAAATATTACAAGAGTTTCAGTTAATTAAAAAAAAAGCTAAATATTACATGAGTTTCAGTTGATTAAACAAAAATCGCCAAAAAAAAAAAAAAACAAGTACATCATAACAACAAAAATCTATATTGCCAATTACTTTTACTACATGTTGACAAATAATTGTCCTAATCAAAATTTTTTTTTCTATAAAAACTAATACTTATTACGGTAAGAGAAATAAAAATATAAACATGGTTACCAAAACTGAAAGATGTTCTACTTTAGCTTATACTCAAGAGTTTGTTGATGGTCTTGGTTAAGAAAAAAGTTTATCTATATATGCTGTATATATAAAAAAAAAATCGGTATCATATCATGACCACCAAAAATCTATAATCCCAACTACTTTTACTGAATATCCTTGACAACTAAGATAGTCCTCAACACAATTTTTTTCTATAAAAACTAGTACTTCTTCAAGTAAGAGATATAACAAAAATATATAGAAATTAATGAATTTGTGAGAATGTAAACGGAATCAACGTGCTGATATATTGACTGTTGGCCGGTGAAACTTTCGTTCAGCTTTTCCTAAACAGAAAAAAAAAATCAAGACTGCAAATAGCGATATGTTGCTTTTACTAAGGCAAAAACTTTGTAGCATATTCTTCTAAAATTTTCTCCTACACATTTAAAAAAAAAAAAAAAACGTATTTTTAATGGGGAATTTCTCCGTAAAAATATACTTTTCTCAGCCGTATTTCAGTAAAATACAGGCGATCGTAATTTTACGTTACTTTGTTATTATCTTTTACGGGTTGGTGAGCGTAACATCACTCCTTTACGTCAACATATCCGTTTTTAAAACGGTAAAAATCCTGGAATAAATGTTGCCAGGCATTTACTGTATTTTTAATAAAGAAAAAATGTAACAGTGTACAAAGCAAAGAATATTCCAGAAATGGAAAAAAGTGAAACGAAACTCCTTAAATATGGGTTAGGAAAACTTCCAATTGGCTTTTCCCATCACATAAATATAAATCTTAGACCCAATCTATTACAACCACTACTATAATTTATCAAAAGAACTTCCTACCAACAATTTACTCGTAACTCATCTTCAATTTCTGTTTGAAAATACTCTGGGTAAAGAGAGTGATTTATGAAAGAGGTGGTTATCA
>NC_090742.1:74759582-74769582 GCF_036898095.1 Palaemon carinicauda | reverse complement strand
TGCAATTAGGGAGGTGGTTGTAACTCCACAACCGTACTACTTGTTTAAGTCAAAACCAAAATAGAATATTATGACACTGTACAGGTAAGTAAAACTGCGCTCCGATAGACACAGGGTAATGCCATACACTCAAGACAAAATTCAAAGGTCAGCGGTCAGCTCTTGCAGATTAAAAAGGTTAAAATATGGTCATTTCTGATAAGAGAGACATGGCATGGGGAGGAACATCTAGTTTTCTTTATTATTACTAGCTATTCTATAACCTTGTTTGGAAAAACATTATGTGTAAGTACAACATCGAAACAACAAGACTAGTTTGTTGCTATGAAAAATCTTATCAGACCAAAAAAACAGCAAGAATGACAAGACACCAACTGCGTACCCATATCCAAAATATAAATTAAATCCCCTAAACATATTCATAAATCTGATCTGGATTTTTCCTTTAATTGCTGTAGACATACAAGTATAGAAATGTCAGTGAAGACAATGCAGTTAATATTTCAGATACCTTATTCATTCTAGCAGTTTTCTCTATAAGACAACTAAATATATTTTTCACCACAAAATATTTCAATACTATCACATTTATAATTCATAATAAGTATTTGATTTGAAGTAAATGCGAACACTAAATTTAATTCAAATATCAAGAGGCCAGACAATTATGTTCAAGGATAAAATGTTACAGAAAATACTAAAGAAAAATATATAATTGAAGCGAATTTTACCAAGTCACTACAACTTATACTATATGACCGTCGAAAGTGAAAAGCAATGAGCTTTTTAGTTGTAACTTTACCTCTTTTTTTTTAACCGAATTCAACTGAATAGATCATAAGAGTTTTTGTTCCTTTCTTGACGATTCATTCAGAGCGAGTAAATGTTAAGGTCACCAGCAAATCGAGTTACTTTTTTTTTTTTTTTTTTTTAAACCTATCGAGAACTTCCGCGATGTTTTTATGAACCATTTCTGTCAGCCATTACTACTTCGGGAGTGACATAGAAGAATTCAAATTAAACTAAAGAAAAAAATTGGGTTATATGCGAATGAAATTTTCAATTTTTTTTCCTTCGGTGGATGAAATCACCCAAGAATGATATCCATTGAAAACGCTTAAAAAATAAATTAAACTAAGGGAAAAAATGGATTATATGAGAACGAAATTTTCAATTTTTTTTATTTCAGTGGATGAAATCACCTAAGAATGATATCTACTGAAATCGCTTAAAAATATAAAAACGACAAAAGGTAATAGACTATGTTAGACGGACTAACATAATATAACTAACTTGGTCATTTTGGGAAATAAAAAAATTATAGAAAATCTGGAAAATCATAATGGCTGACTGACGACTGTTTAAAAAATAAACCAAGAATCCCATTTTGAAGGTTTGGTTTAAATTATAAATCTTATGCAAGAAGTCAGGCACTGGGGCCAGGGCGGTCATTCAATAATAGTTGAAGGAGGCTGGGCAGCCAACTGGAAGAAATTAAGCGGAATCGAAGGTAAAATATTAGTTAATTTTCTAAGTGTGACAAAGTGGTCACTTCACAAGTCTACTCAATTCTTGCAGGAAGTGCAACATAGAACTACGTAGTAGCTTTAAACTTAAAATTGCTTACTATCTGTTTCCCGACCATTAAAACTCAAAGAGGCTATTAAAAACCTACATAAACTAAGCTTGCGTACAATAAAATATATAATTCTAATATAGATAAAATGTAAAAAATTGCCAATAAAGTCCGTATTGACCCATATCTTTAAATAAAAGTTACATCATATGATAAGACAACTACATCAGGAGGTATCCAGACATTGGCAAATAAACAAAAGAAAAACCTTTGCAAAACTCAGTTTTCTTGTATTGATTCAGTTACTAAGCCAACACTGACCTTCAATAATGTGACACAAAGTCATGAAGCAAATATAAAATGTCTTATTCTGATGACCTTCATATGTAGACACCAATTACAGAGATGATTCCAAGGCCACAGCTCAGGTACTCCGCAAATAATTGCCGGATGGATTGGACCAAGAGCCTATGCCAAGGAACAAGTTTGCTATGCCCCCAAGGTTTATGTACAAACGCTCGTGTGACGGAGATGCCAACTGGTGTCTTTTTACTTTAACTCATGACACGTAAAACATATGTCATTATTCAAACATATCTCATCCTTTACGATGGAACTGACGGAATCACTAGCTTATATTGCCACTGTTAATAAGGCCTTGCAGTCGGGACCCTCAACTGCTGTCGTTTCGCAGTAACAAAGGAAATGTTCCGTTCTTTGTCGTAAGTGGATTACAATTTAGATCAATATTTTCAGCATTATTTTCACTATAAGCGACTTCTCCCGTTAATATATAATTTTCTAGTAAGCATGTGTGAACAAAATATTTAAATACAGTAATAATCAAATACAGAACAGATTCTCCCCTTGATTTTAAGAAGAAAAAAAAATCATAAGGACCAAGAGCGCACCCCAAAGTAGGAACAGATTTTATAAGATGAGAAACGGGCCGTTGACTCCTTCAAGGTCACAACAGAGAAGGATTTACGTAAGCTGCTGCTTTGTTGAAACAAAATAGGAAGAAATGTCCTCTTCAGCACTTCATGCAGTAGTTACTTTTCTGTATAGAATCATAGGCAATTTTTTTCATGGCCAAGTGTACTTCATGGGATTTTTTTTATCTTTTATTATGAAAATACAATTACATTTTCTTAACATACATTTTTTTTCCTTTTATAAAGAAATATTTCCTTAACAAATTATATTTTACATTTTTGTATATACATTATAACTCATATGAAGTACTAAAACAATTATTCCCATAAACCCATGAAAATTTACTGAAAATTAGCCTAAACACCTTCTTAAGAACGGAGATTTCACGAAGATACTTACGCTCAATAGATCCATCAACACGGATAGTCTTTCTTTACTGTTGAAAGTAGAGAAACTATGATCATGTTCAAAAGGGGTACTCATTAATTGTTTCTTTCCTTCTATTTCGATGAGTTTTCAATCCGTCTACAATATATATTTCTACCAGCTAACGTCACATTACCATTCAACCATTCACAGGTTTTGTGAATTGGGGCCGGATGCTCTACCGCTGGGATATGCACCCATGTATATACACATATATTCATATATATTGTATACATTAAACATTACACATACACACACACACACACACATATATATATATATATATATATATATATATATATACTGTATATATATGTATATATACACACACTGTATATATACACACATACATACATACATAATGTATATACGTTACATATATATAGGTCTACACTCAGACTAACACACAGACACACACAAACACATGTAAATACATTATACATACTGTATATATCACGTCACCTAAGCTTCATATATTATACTTATACAATGATTGTATATAATCTTGCCAATCACAATAGAAAACAAACAAAAAACCTCAACTGAAACAAAATTACATCTATAATTAAAAAAGAAGCTAGAAATCCTTATTTTTACCTCTTGTCCGTCTCATATTTCTCTTAAAACTTCAAGAGTATAACACTAATGACACTCTAAGGTTAGTTTTTATTTCAAATCCCATACCTTACAAAACACTGCATAAAGAAAACTAAATCAAGAACAATGCCAACGGTCAAAAGAAGATGCTTCAGAATTCTTGAGAGGCGTCCAAGACAAAAGAACCAAAGTTGGGTTTTCCAAACAACTGGATACATATATAACCTCTGATACGAAGTACCCTTATGTATGTTGACACAGCACATTAGAAGCTCTAGGAATATCATCTGTAGAATCTTATATATATATAAGGTATTTCCAAGAACAGGTTACCTTGCATTGCATGGGTTTTTCCATGGATGGTTTTCAGAGCTTTGCTAGTTCTCTTTCTTCTGATGGATACAGGCTGTGCCAAGGTCAAATGGAAGCTTCCCAGATTCAAAGCTATATTTCAGACATGCCTGACTTCACACTTCTTTCTAGGATTCTTCGCTGGAAGAATACGCCGCCATAATGTTTGAATTGAGAGAACACACATTCTACAAAGTTTGCATCAATGGTAGCTCGTTGGTGCATATATTTATACTTCTCAATTCTATTCAATATGAACGTATCATTAATTATTACTATCATAAGAGAAATAAAAAAAATATTAAAAACTAACAAGGGATAATAATCACAATCTATGAACACATTTGTTTTCTCAGGTATATTCGTCTGTTTTCTTTAAAAAGGATTTTCAGGTAACTAACCACTCCCTAATCAGAGAGATATATGGTTAACTTGAAACACTGTGGCATCCAAACATTCCATAAACTTCGCCAGAAAATAGATATTAATAATACCTCCGGCAAAGCACATCAACAACGGCCATATCTAATTAGGAATAGCCTCCCACTCGAATGAAGAAACTGCTAATAGGATTAGTCAGGAACTTCCCCGGCAAGGGGTACATTTCGTTACAAACAGGTTTTTCCAGATGGAAAGATCTGCGCAGCTTCTTCAAAACAAGATTGGGAAAGACCTTTGTGACCTTCACGCAGAACGCAGTTGTATACCTGTTTATATTAAAAAAAAAAAACAATAAACATGGAAAAAAATATTTATAAGGAAAGCAAGCTTGTATGAACGTATTCATCAAGAACACACACATATGTAGTCTAGATAGATGCATACATATATTATGTACACACAAATGACTGTATAATTACACGATGCATTCTAGTATAAATCATCATCATCATCATCACCATCTCCTCCTACGTCTATTGACGCAAAGGGCCTCGGTTAGATTTCGCCAGTCGTCTCTGTCTTGAGCTTTTAATTCATCACTTCTCCATTCATCATCTACTACTTCTGGCTTTATGGTACTAAGCCATGTAGGCCTGGGTCTTCCAATTCTTCTAGTGCCTTGTGGAGCCCTGTTAAACGTTTGGTGAACTAATCTCTCTTGGGGAGTGCGAAGAGCATGCCCAAACCATCTCCATCTACCCCTCATCATGATCACATCCACATACGGTACTCGAGTAATCTCTTTGAAACTAGTATAAATACATGAATGAAATACAGGTCAGCATACTTCTAGACATCAATAACTTGCTTAAAAGACACTTTTATAAACAAACAAAGGGGTATTCAGAAATAACCACTACCCAACTTCGCCACCCAGCGAAAGGACACAGCAACAACCTCAACAGGATAAAGAATTTTTACGTATGTGCGAGTTCAACTTGGGTCACACCCAATCAACAAATGATTCTACAAATGCAAAATAAAACACATTGACTGGAAGTCCCTAATTCGTGCCATGGAAAAATCCAAATTACTCGAATGAATAAAAGTGTAACTAATAATATAATAAGTAGCTATTATGTAGGATCCTGCAATCATGTATGGAAGAGTGAACGAAAAGTTTTTTAATACTAAACTAACGATACGTTCCCGGGGATTCCCTCCTCCACGGTGTAGTTTTTGTTTCCTACTTCTTCTCCATCTTCGGCTTGGGGGTTGTTGTAACCGGAAACTCCCCGTTCTCAAGATTAAAGAATTTTAAGTACATTTTTTACTATTCAATGCCCTCTACTTAGTCCGTGTGGTTGATTTATCCCTATTAAACTCCAAGGTCATGACAACATTAGATAAAGTCATTTTCCCATACTTCAATACAAATCTTAGGACAAACACGAATCTTCCTGAAGTATATTTAGATGGAAACGAAACTCAGATAGATCCTTCCTGAATGACTTTATTTTTAAGACTAATTTATAATGATATACAGTTTAAAAGAAGACGAGATAGTTAACAGGGTAGTTATGCTTAATGAGTAGTAAGTATCTGTAAACACAAATATAACCTCTTGTAATAGGTAGTTATCAACATAAATACATAACACTTCCTGTTGCCGATTTATTTTTCGACTTTTCAATCTTTTAATCAATAGTAGTATATGAAGCGTGAATTTCATAATCATGAAATATAAGTAGACTACTCACCAGACTACTAAGTTAATAAACTATAAGAGAATTTAGGAATAATTTCTTAAGTAAGATTCGTAAAATCATTAAAGAAAAACCTAAAGTTGAACTGACCATGAGACGAAAGAAAAAGAAAGAAAAAAAATAGTAACGAGAAAAGAGGGGGGGGGGGAGGGAGGCAAAGACAATGCGAAGAACATTGTAAGTATGGGGCCTCTGTGGGGGTGTGATAAATCTTTTATATACTTTGAACGTTACTATTGTGGTTTTCTGCATTTTTCAAGGTTCACCGGTGCAATATTTGAAAACTATAATATACCTAGACTTTACTTATGCCTTTATATTTTTTTTTCTTATCTACTCAGTAAGTGCAATTATAAACTTTTCTCAATAGTCATTCCCACAATTACGATCTGTAGGTAATCCAGCTCTTTTTTTTTTTTTTTTTAACATTTGGTACCGAGTCTTTTGTTCTTGTCTGGCCTCGTGATGAAAAGTTCTACACTATAGCACAGAAAGATCAGAGATTCAAGAGATCCCTAAGGAAATTTTCCACTGTCTGAAGATGGGAGTAAAAAGAAAAGGTCAAGATTATTAACTTCTCTTCAAAATTATAATACAATGAAGTTGTAATAATATATTTTTATATAAAATCGTTCTAAAGAGCTTTGCAAAAAACAAATTAACACAGCACAACACACACGCAGAGAGAGAGAGAGAGGGAGAGAGGGAGAGAGAGAGAGAGAGAGAGAGAGAGAGAGAGAGAGAGAGAGAGAGAGAGAGAGAGAGAGAGAAACAAATTCTGTTTATTGTACCAGTCTGTAAAAAAAACAAATATTTCTTGGAATATGTTCCTTTAAAATTTTCGGTTGAAGTTTCTTCCGGAGTTTGGGGAACAAAAAACTACAGAAACTGCAACAACATTCCCGGCCGTTCCTACACTAATAGAAACAATAGAAGTCACATGCAATACAATTGAGCTGTTTATAAAACAACAATGACGAGGATTAACTCGAAATAATAGAATCGTCATACTCCCATTTAATTTCAAATTCTGCAGAATTATAGGTTTCCGTGTAACTCATGACAGCGGTAAAGCGAGAGTGCCATTGGCCATGACAGATAATACAGATAAATCAAAGTACAAAAATAATCGAGTAAATCCCAATACTGAATTGCTATGAGATACCCACCTTTTAACATTGACTATAAAAGATTGCATTTTAAACCATAAATAGGAAACAGCGGTATTCCTCTACACATATACAGTATATGCAATGCTTCTCCAATTCTAACATCTCCTGTCCGTGTATATCATTAATGCATCATGATCGTATGTTTAATTTTATCTATTATCGCTATATGATTACCTAGTAATCTTATATCAAGTAGGAGGCTATACCAAGTACCTGGATAATTGCAAAATATTACCAAGAGCTTTTATAGTATTCAATGGGATTTTGTTGCATGTTTGAATATAAACACGAAACTATAAATTCAAGTTATTACGTCTCACCACAACGTTTTCCACAGTATATATATATATATATATATATATATATATATATATATATATATTTTTTCAATTAAATATACACAAATAAAGATTATTCGTCTATCATAAGTAATGACACCCTAAATTATAAATCGGATTCTTACATTATGAAACGTTTCGGAAATAAGTAATACTTTTCAAAACTACAATGAAAACTCTGCTCCTCCTCTTAAATATTATTACAACGATTGCATATGACGCAAGAATTAAGACTTAATTACCTAACTGATTAAGCCTCTCAGTAAGAAGGCAAGTTTTATGATGAAATCAAACGTGGAAAAATGGATAAAAAACAAGAGGCAGAAAAAAAAAATTACACAGGAGCCTAAAAATGTGGAAATAAATGATCTAATTACGACACTGACTATTTATAACATACATACGGCAGAAACATATTAATAGATACAATTAAAATTTAAATAAACTAAGTAGAAATACATAACATTTAATACAAAATAAGTACGAGAAACTAGAGACAGGAGATAAATAAAAAATAAATTAATACATATAATCAACAAATAAAGATATCTATGTACAAAAAGTCTTTATCAAAACTGTGACGAGCTGAGAGAAAGGTTGTGACTCAAAGGCAGGAAGCAATCAACTGAGTAACTTTATTAAAGAACACTCTCCTTTATATACAAAACCTCAAGGCAACAGGCATTTTCATGTTCACAAGACAGACGATGTTACAGAGGCGATACGCAGACATGTATATTCAGGCTCTTTTTAGTTCGAGGGAAGAGCGCAGATACAAACATAATATATACAAAATAATTTATGTACGATCGTGTGACACACGGTTGGTACAAAACCATGTAAATGCCTATTCAATAGCATGAATATTGTCAATACGACTTTTTAATCTATAAGAAAACCTCCAAAAATCCCTTATCTATGAAGACAATCATTTAGGAAATCAGAATTCCAAAGGAGAATATAGCAAGGACATGCGCACAAACAGACACTACCAGATATTGCAACATGATCTGCGAACTGCATAAAGCATAAGACCATTCTCTCTGTCGAATGTTTTAATGAGACAATAATAATCATGTCGATTCTATGGAAATGACTGGCAAAGGTCACCAGCTAAGGTCAAATGAGTCACAGGACTTCAAGGGAAGGAACCGACGATGAATTATACAATTAATAAACAATACGACGAATTTCATTAGGGAGCGTAAAGGCTAGAGTCTAGGGGTTGTAAATGGAATGCATTTTGCAATGATACTGGTACAATAC
Organism: Palaemon carinicauda; assembly: GCF_036898095.1. Taxonomy (NCBI): domain Eukaryota; kingdom Metazoa; phylum Arthropoda; class Malacostraca; order Decapoda; family Palaemonidae; genus Palaemon; species Palaemon carinicauda. Next base: position 74,760,773 of record NC_090742.1, on the reverse strand, counting down.
AGGATTGTATAAAATACAACTGTATCGTGGATCAAAAATATATGTATCTGAAGTCTTGTTTTAAGATTTTAGTCAACTTATATTATTGGGCGTTTAAAGGAATACATGAGAATACTAAACTTCACATATACTTGTTACATTTAGCGTGTACAGTCTTTCAATTATCTGCCTTCACTTCTCATGACTAAAAGTCTTACATTTATTCCTTCTACATAACAGCTTTGCACGGATGAAGTGGGAATGAAGGTCAGAGACATTTCTTATATGTCCCATTTAACAGATAGAATCATTTTGTCTATTTGATAAATTCGTCGGACAAAAGTCTCTCTCAAAAGAGGAAAAGAACACCTGATAAGAGAAAAATAAATATACAATTCTGTACTTCTAGACAAAACAACTGCATTACAAAAAACAGGAAACAATATTAAATATCTGAAAAAAGTTCTAAAAGTTATATAAAATCGGCGATAAAAAAGAGGAAGGAGAAAATACTGAAAGGTCATAGGAAGAAAAATGGGTAAAATCATTACTCCTTGTCAAACCAAATCAGGTGGAAATTTCGTCGAAATCAGTAGAGTAATTTTGATATAATCCTATCCACAGACCCACAGACAAATATATAAATAAATATATAAATAAATATATAAACAAATTCAAAAACATAACCCCCTTGGGGAAGGTAATAATTGTGAAATGAAGGGGACGTTACCATGATTAAAAAAAAAAAAGAAAAAAAAAGAAAGAAAAAAAAGAAAGAAAAAAAAAAACTTTGACAAAGACTAGGAATATATTCTTGAACATCTCAACGAAAATGACACCAACAATCTTAAAAAACATTATACCAAAGCGATCTATAAAATTCCGCCTTAAAAATCCTCAAAAACCAAGTCTTTATAATTCTTGTCTAAATATAACTGCAAAGGAATTCCATTGCCATTAATTGAAAATTCCACTGAAAATATAGTTACTCAGCCTAATAAAAATCTTACATACTTGAACAGCAACAGATGGGGTGACAGATAACGACCCAAATCGTGAATACAATAACGAATCTAATGACGAAATCGATGATGATTTCGAGACAATTTACTTGGGCGGTCGAGATTGTAGAACACGAGTGTGAATATTAGGATTGATATCCAGATTGGGGGAAGACACGAATTGTGGGTGTTAGGAAAGATATCGTAAAAT
>NC_090742.1:74739582-74749582 GCF_036898095.1 Palaemon carinicauda | reverse complement strand
GTCACGGGATATATTATGCACGACAGTTGAGGTTCTTTTTGAAGAATTTGTATTTATATTGTTATAATGAAAAAAAAAACATATCCAGTGATTAGAATTTTTTTTTAAATAGTCTAAAACGCAAGGCGGGAAAAATTCGGACTTCGCGTAAACCATGATATTACCGAGCTTGAAACGCCCTCAAGGCTGAATGATCAAAACGTCCCTTCGTAACATTTTAGGTTTCCTCGTTACGTAAGTCGTAACTAATGTGTCTCTGGTAAGCAGTCTGAAATGACGATGCTTGAATCTCGACTTCTTCGGGAAGCATCAATGGTGTAACTTCGAAACCACAAGGAAACAATCCACTAAATTTTAAGATTTCCAAGTAAAATGACAGCTGCCTCGAGCATATTCCCAAATGATCACATCAGAATGAACGTACAAACCTGAACCATCAGCCTGAGGTACATCACATACATATACCAAGGCACTTCCCCCAATTTTTGGGGGTAGCCGACGTCAACAAAGAAACAAAAACAATAAGGGGACCTCTACTCTCTACGTTCCTCCCAGCCTAACAAGGGACGCAGCCTGAGGTAGATTATTATTATTATTATTATTATTATTATTATTATTATTATTATTATTATTGTGTGTGTGCATAGTCTGAAAGCTGGCATATGCTGATTTGAAGTAATTGTGGCAATGTTATGATGTAAATCACACAAGAATGAATTAACATTTCCACAGAATATTTCAAACTTGAACATTACTGACCACAGATGTGGCTTGCATGTCCCTTGAGATATTCGAATTTCACGTTTGTTGGAAAACAATAAAGTTGCGGCACTAATCCGAAGAAGCTTATTAACGTACATTTATGTCTACCTGAACATGTATCTTGCCAAGAGCCTTTCCGTGATTAAATAGGACACCAGCCACCCGTTGACATACTACCACTAAAGAGTTATGGGGTCACTTGACTGGCCAGACAGTACTACATTGGATCTTTATCTCTGGTTATGGTTCACTTTCCCTTTGCCTATACATACACCGAATAGTCTGGCATATTCTTTACAGATTTTTCTCTCTCCTCATACACTTGACAACACTGAGATTACCAAACAATTTTTCTTCACCTACGGGGTTAACTACTGCACTGAAATTGTTCAGTGGCTACTTTCCTCTTGGTAAGGGTAGAAGAGACTCTTTAGCTATGGTAAGCAGCTCTTCTAGGAGAAGGACACTCCAAACTCCAACCAGTGTTCTCTAGTCTTGGGTAGTGCCATAGCCTCTGTACCATGGTCTTTCACTGTCTTGTGTTAGAGTTCTCTTGCCTAAGGGTACACTTGGGCACACTGTTTTATCTAGTTTCTCTTCCTCTTGTTTTGTTATAGTTTTTATAGTTTATATAGGAAATATTTATTTTAATGTTGTTGCTATTCTTCTAATATTTTATTTTTCCTTTCCTCACTGAACTATTTTCCTTGTTGGGGCCCCTGGGCTTATAGCTTCCTGCTTTTCCAACTAGGGTTGTAGATTAACAAGTAATAATAATAACAATAATATAATAAATAACCAATTCCTGGATGGCACGGTCGTCTACCAAAGTCTCCTACGGATGAGTTGTTTCGCTAACAGATAATCATGCGTATAACAAAAACCGTCATTAGGCAAATAAGTTTGTACCCTGTGGAGATGCAGGATTTGCTGAAATTTTCAGCTTCCTCAAAAGGAAATTCTATTAATTTTTCTTCAATATGATTACTTTTGGATAAAAAAAATGTACGACCCAAATCTAAAACATAGAATATAAAAATATCATTTCATGATACTTATCAATACCTTATATTTACCAAGGTCTATATATATATCTGGACCGTGATATTTACATACATGGAAAAATGACAGATTTATATCTTGAAAGCGCACTCAAACCTAAAATATAAAATATCCATTTCATGATACTTATCAATTCCTTATATTTATATGGAGATATGATAGATTTATATCTTCAAAGCGCACAGAATTTATATTCTAACATTTCCACTTATATTATTACGATACATAAATTTCTACCTCATATCCAGATTAACCAAAAGAACAGTCAAATGAAAAACGACAGTGTTACAAACAAAGCCAAAAGGACCATAAAAGAGACTGAAATCTAAGAACACTTAATCAATACTCTAAAGTGTTATCTGAGCAGAAAGAGCTCCTTATCTCAATGAGTTACACCGAAATTGTCGATCCATTGACAGGGTGAGCGGGTGTGTTCTCCTCGTCTCTTACTCGACATGACCAGGTTTCGATATTCACGTGAAGTAGAAATATATTTCTATACTTCTGACTTTATTGAATTTCAATATTATATCATTACTACTAGTGAACATGATATGTTAAAAATGAGGTCTAAATATCTAGATAGATATGCGCATACACGCGCGCACAGATTCAACTCATCATACTCCCTTTCCCCTTTCCTAACTACAACCCGCTGGTTCGGCAATTTGTGAAAGATTGTGGTTTTCGAGTGTACCTTTCGAGGTAAGCCCCTCTTACCAAGATATGAAATCTCCCTCTCCCCCCTACCCGAGTGACGGAAGATATATATACATACATACATACATATATATATATATATATATATATATATATATATATATATATATATATATATATATATTCTCTATATACTGTATATTGTGTGTACATATATAAATACACACACATATATATCATATATATATATATATATATATATATATATATATATATAATCATATACCTATATATATATATATATATATATATATATATAATCATATATATATATATATCATATACCTATATATATATATATATATATATACATATTACATGTACATATACTGTATAAATATATATATATATACACACACATATACATATTATATATATGTACATATATAAATATATACACACACGGCGCAAGAATTGAAGAGACAGTGAAAGATGGAAATGGAAGGTTGTTAAAAGGAGAGGAGGCAAGGAAAAGGTGGGCGGAATATTTTGAAAGTTTGCTGAATGTTGAGGATGATAGGGAGGCAGATATAATTGCTGGTCCAGGTGTTGAGGTGCCAGTGATGGGAGATGAGAATGAGAGAGAGATTACAATAGAGGAAGTGAGGAGAGCACTAGATGAAACGAGAGTAGGAAAAGCATCTGGTATGGATGGTGTGAAAGCTGAGATGTTGAAGGAAGGGGGTGTGACTGTACTTGAATGGTTGGTGAGATTGTTTAATGTGTGTTTTGTGTTGTCAATGGTACCAGTAGATTGGGTCTGTGCATGTATTGTACCACTATATAAGGGTAAGGGAGATGTGCATGAGTGTTGTAATTCAAGAGGTATTAGTTTGTTGAGTGTAGTTGGAAAAGTGTATGGTAGAGTACTGATTAATAGGATTAAGGATAAAACAGAGAATGCAATCTTGGAAGTACAGGGTGGTTTTAGAAGAGGTAGAGGTTGTATGAATCAGATTTTTACAGTTAGGCAGATATGCGAGAAATATTTAGCAAAAGGTAAGGAGGTGTATGTTGCGTTTATGGATCTGGAGAAAGCATATGATAGAGTTGATAGGGAAGCAATGTGGAATGTGATGAGGTTATATGGAGTTGGTGGAAGGTTGTTGCAAGCAGTGAAAAGTTTCTACAAAGGTAGTAAAGCATGTGTTAGAATAGGAAATGAAGTGAGCGATTGGTTTCCGGTGAGAGTGGGGCTGAGACAGGGATGTGTGATGTCGCCGTGGTTGTTTAACTTGTATGTTGATGGAGTGGTGAGAGAGGTGAATGCTCGAGTGCTTGGACGAGGATTAAAACTGGTAGGCGAGAATGATCATGAATGGGAGGTAAATCAGTTGTTGTTTGCGGATGATACTGTACTGGTAGCAGACACAGAAGAGAAGCTTGACCGACTAGTGACAGAATTTGGAAGGGTGTGTGAGAGAAGGATGTTGAGAGTTAATGTGGGTAAGAGTAAGGTTATGAGATGTACGAGAAGGGAAGGTGGTGCAAGGTTGAATGTCATGTTGAATGGAGAGTTACTTGAGGAGGTGGATCAGTTTAAGTACTTGGGGTCTGTTGTTGCAGCAAATGGTGGAGTGGAAGCAGATGTACGTCAGAGAGTCAATGAAGGTTGCAAAGTGTTGGGGGCAGTTAAGGGAGTAGTAAAAAATAGAGGGTTGGGCATGAATGTAAAGAGAGTTCTATATGAGAAAGTGATTGTACCAACTGTGATGTATGGATCGGAGTTGTGGGGAATGAAAGTGATGGAGAGACAGAAATTGAATGTGTTTGAGATGAAGTGTCTGAGGAGTATGGCTGGTGTATCTCGAGTAGATAGGGTTAGGAACGAAGTGGTGAGGGTGAGAACGGGTGTAAGAAATGAGTTAGCGGCTAGAGTGGATATGAATGTGTTGAGGTGGTTTGGCCATGTTGAGAGAATGGAAAATGGCTGTCTGCTAAAGAAGGTGATGAATGCAAGAGTTGATGGGAGAAGTACAAGAGGAAGGCCAAGGTTTGGGTGGATGGATGGTGTGAAGAAAGCTCTGGGTGATAGGAGGATAGATGTGAGAGAGGCAAGAGAGCGTGCTAGAAATAGGAATGAATGGCGAGCGATTGTGACGCAGTTCCGGTAGGCCCTGCTGCTTCCTCCGGTGCCTTAGATGACCGCGGAGGTAGCAGCAGTAGGGGACTCAGCAGTATGAAGCTTCATCTGTGGTGGAAATGTGGGAGGTTGGGCTGTGGCACCCTAGCAGTACCAGCTGAACTCGGCTGAGTTCCTGGTTAGGCTGGAGGAACGTAGAGAGTAGAAGTCCCCTTTTTTGTTTTGTTTCTTGTTGTTGTCGGCTACCCCCCAAAATTGGGGGAAGTGCCTTTGGTATATGTATGTATGTATATATACCCAATGTTTTCCATTAAATAGGGTAGGTTTGTCATATTTATAAAAATCATAATTAACAAAAGGCTACTAATCTCTAAACACAACAACAGTGAGGCCACAATCATCCTCTAACTAATGTGCGTGTGCGCGGAGGAGTCTACACTCACATACATACACATACTTATAGTTACGTAGGATGGCATTCCCTAAATTAGCACAGCAGCCTAAGTTTCAGACCACACAATTATAGTAAGCATCTACGTCCATAACTTGCTAGAGTTTTAAACTTTTTGGCTTGGTTTCAAAAGAAACTACTTAACAAGGGCCAGTTTCTTTAAATACGTACAATGGGAAAAATCTCAGGTTTAAAGAATTTAGAAATAAAGATGGGGATACAAAATTCCCCACTAAATAAATAAATAGATAAATAAATAAATAGAAGTGTTAGAATTGTTAAAATGGAGAAAAATCTTAGCATTCGATTATGGAAAGAAATTGGTCCGATCTTATCAAAAGTTTGAGAAGGAAGAAAATATGTAAAGGAAGTAAATATTACTCCCTATTCTCGGTTCGGAAAAACAGCATGGTAAAAAGGAAGCGTAATGAGTAGTAATTAGGAACACACACACACACACACACACACACACTGCCGGAACTGAGGTACGCTGAAAGCGTGGGAAATCAGCGGCCTCCGTGGTTCCTAATTGTTATAGACGATATATAGCGCTCAAAGCTCACCAAGAACACAATAATTACTAAGATGCAGAGTCCGAAGTAGGGCGATGTGAAGGGGACTTTTACTTCTGGATATGAAAACAATTAATAAATGACACAGATGTCCATAACAGGGAAGGGAGATAGAACTATATTAGCAACTCAAGTGGAAATTGTTTCAATAAAAGTTGTTTTAATGCTGTTTTAATATCTATTGACTTTTTTTAATAAGAAAACAATTAAAAGGAGAAATGACATATTTCCATAGCGGGGAAGGGAGATAGAACTATATTAGCAACTCAAGTGGAAATTGTTTCAATAATAATTATTCTAATACTGTTTTAATATCTATTGACTTTTTCTTCAGAATATGAAAACAATTAAAAGGAGAAATTCCATAAATTTCCATAACAGGAAAGGGAGATCGAACTATGTTAGAGATTCATTGGAAATTGTTACAATGCTGTTTTAATCTCTACTGACATTTTCATCTGGATATGAAAACAATTAAAAGGAAAAGTGACAGATTTCCAAAACTGGGAACGGAGACAGAACTATAAGCGACTCACTGGAAATTGTTACGATGCTGTTTTAATATATTTCACAATAAAAAAAAATACACAGACACCCAAAATAAATTAAAGCACATCTACTGCCGAACGCATAGGAGTAAATAATTGGAAAATATTTACAAACACTTAATCAATTCTACATGATCGTAACTACTCTTATTAATAATAAGATGAACTATTTGCCCCCGTAAATCAAAGATATCAATACCCAACATCATTTTTACGACTAAGGCCATAATATTTAACATCTATAAATTTAAGATTATGTATCAAACTGCTTATGCTTAGATCTATTATTGCTGCACCGTTCATGTACACATTTCGATAGTACCCGTTCAGGTACACATATCGATACGAGACGAGCAATCATACGCACACAATACACATAATCACACACAAACACACGCCGTTTCCATCATAAGCCTCAATACTATACTCAATTTTTTTTTTTAATGAGGCGCATTTGCACTGACTCGCAGCGGTGCCCTTTTAGCTCAAAAAGTTTCCTGCTCTTTGATTGGTTAGAATTATCTTGTCCAACCAATCAGCAATCAGGAAACTTTTCCGAGCTAAACGGGCACCCTTACGAGTGTGTAAATCTGCCTCGCTAACAAGAATTGACTATAGGCAGTATTTAGAAGTTCTATTCCAGCAGTGCCTTGATTTTTTAATGATCTTACTAATTTGGAGGTTAAATCAGTGGAACCTCGAGTTCAAACCTGTTGCAAATGTTTTTCTGATGAACAGGTTAACATAAGTCTCATTTTATCTCATTTTATAGTTTATAAATTACAGATTTATTCTATTTTGCCGTAGTTACTGATCTTATTATATTTTATATTTCTCTATCATCTACTATATGTATAGTTTATTAGTTATTTCTTCATTTCCCTTCTGCAATGGGCTGATTTCCCTGTTGGAGCTCTTAGGCTTAAAGCATCCTGTTCCTCAAACAAGGATTATAGCTTGACTAGTAATTACACACACACATATATAATATACATACATACATACATACACATACACACACACACACACACACACATATATATATATATATATATATATATATATATATACAAATACACACACATATATTTATTTACATATAATCATTAAACGAGAGAGAGAGAGAGAGAGAGAGGAGAGAGAGAGAGAGAGAGAGAGAGAGAGAGAGAGAGAGAGAGAGAGAATATAAACGGTCACTAAAACTATTCAAATGAGAAATTATCGAAAGAAATATTCAAATTACTCACTCAACGTATCATCACCATAAGACCTTTCGTCAACTCCATTAGTGGCAACACTCACCTGTAAAGTAATTAGTACAGTTAATGCATTATTTGGAAATGGGATATGACAAAAAATAATATCTCAAGGTTTGGCTACTACTCCTATTATTACAACAACTTATAATAATAATAATAATAATAATCATAATAATAATAATAAATAATAATAATAATAAATAAATAAATAAAAAATAAATAATAAAAAATAATAATAGTAATGATAATAGTAATGATAATAATAATCATAATAATAATAATAAATAATAATAAACAAAAAATGAATAATAAAAATAGTAATAATAATAATAATAATAATAATAATAATAATAATAATAATCATCATCATCATCATCATAATGATGATAATAATAATCTGTAACCACACATTAAAAAATCAACCACCAGCAATAGTTGCATTAACGTTGAATATTTTTTGAAGACTTTCAATATAGTTTTAGCACCAAAAAAAAAAAAAAAAAAAAAAAAAAAGTGATCATTCCGTAGTTCCAATAATAACTAAAAATTATTCGTGGTACCCTGTAACATGAGACTTCATTCTCTCGATAAGAAGTAGAATAAGTTGTATACAAAATTGTAAAGCATAGTTGTTATTATTATGATGATGATTATCATTAGAAGCTAAGCTACAACCCTAGTTAGAAAAGCAAGATGCTATAAGAGCAAGGGCTCCAGAAGAAAAAATAACTTTTCCAATCACACAAAAATACGCACAATTTAAGGGCAAGCTAAGTAATCGCCATCTAATATTCAAATAAATATAGGAAATATACGAAGAAAATACACGAAATGATGAAAAAAAAACTTGAAAAAAAGGTAAACAAAAAATTGCAGTTGTCTATGTTACATGTAAGAAGAGATAGAAGAAACCCACCAAATCGCAAGACTGCTCACCTTGACACAGTAAACATGAGGGACTCTTGATCAGAATGAGAAGAATATTTTTAGTACAGAATATTCGCAAAAGACTAGAGTATGAGATAGCATAATGATAGGTTAGGCTTTTACATTAAAACCAAATGATACAATCTCATTTCTAGGATATTTGTTTAGTTTTTAGAACTAATGCGATCTCTCAAATTAATACATTTAACAGTTAGAATACCCTGACTAACAATAATAATAAAAACAAAGTCCTTGTCATCTACATAAAAAACACGAAGAACAGGCTGCTGTTAATGGTCAATCATTAATGTTGTCTTAATAATGTACCAGAGAAGTTTAAACAAATAATTCTGTCCCAAGCAGAAGCATTATATCATCATGCAACCTTAAACATAGTAATATCATGAATGATTTCGAGTAATGATACTACAGCATGAATTTAACAGCACACACTAGGCAGACATTAACCTCCTCATTTCTCACAATAATATTACAAATACCTAAAACGTGTTATAAACACATTACAGCTTCATCTTAATGCAAATAAAATATGCATTGAAATATTAGCAGTAAAAAATAACAACAAACCATTTAACATTTCATAAAGTGAAGGCTAGAAGAACTTTTTCATACATACTTTTTATCAAACTTACTACATTACTGAATTATCATTACTCTCCTCATGGTACTCATACCTAGTTATATAAATAATAATAATAATAATAATAATAATAATAATAATAATAATAATAATAATAATAATAATAATAGTAATGGCTGCATCGGCAGAGTTTATTTTCTTATCCAATTTTTCTATTTTCCGGATAATTCTCTTCTCTAGAGCGCTGCAATCAGCCAGCAGACTTGAAAAATTCATCAGTCGGGTGAATGACAAAATCGGGAAGACTTTTCAAGTATATTCTCACAAAATACAAGTAAAACTTTTGGTACAAAATAGTAAAAACTACGACGCGTTTCGAGGATAAGTCCTTCCTCTTCTTCACTTGTAATCCTGATCCTGGGTATAAATACCACCCGACTGCAGCATCCACCTCACTCTCTACCTGAAGAAGAGGAAGGACTTATCCTCGAAACGCGTCGTAGTTTTTACTATTTTGTACCAAAAGTTTTACTTGTATTTTGTGAGAATATACTTGAAAAGTCTTCCCGATTTTGTCATTCACCCGACTGATGAATTTTTCAAGTCTGCTGGCTGATTGCAGCGCTCTAGAGAAGAGAATTATCCGGAAAATAGAAAAATTGGATAAGAAAATAAACTCTGCCGATGCAGCCATTACTTTTAACTAAACCTGCCTAAAAGAGGGTCTCCTACCACAATAATAATAATAATAACCTCCATATTCCATATTCCAATTATACGACGAGGAGAGACAACATTGTCAACATATGACTATTTACGTGCCGATAATTACAACAAAAAGAGGGCAAGTGTTGAATAATGGAAAACAGCAAAAATATAATTAGATAATAGAGTATACAATAATAATAACAACGTGAATACATGCAGATGAGAGAGAGAGAGAGAGAGAGAGAGAGAGAGAGAGAGAGAGAGAGAGAGAGAGAGAGAGAGAGAGATTAATTCTAATAACAAGAGC
>NC_090742.1:74732082-74734582 GCF_036898095.1 Palaemon carinicauda | reverse complement strand
AAGGGGGGGAGGGGGCTACTCAAGAAATAGTTTCAAATCCTCACCGCAATTAACCTTTGCTTTGGAAGATTATATAAGTTATTTCTACAACAGCAAATAATTCTTGCTTCCTGAAAATGTTTCCCAACATCGAACAGATTAGAGATTGTCTGAAGAAATTAATATTGGTGTTCTAAAATGCGTGGAGAAATTGCAGCGCATGATTCATGCAAAAAGATATAAAATTTTATCATAAACAAATCCGCAACCCCTCTCAAGTCAATTTACATAAGGTGTACTTTTTACGGAATTTTATAGGAGATGGCTCAGTTGAGAGAGAGAGAGAGAGAGAGAGAGAGAGAGAGAGAGAGAGAGAGAGAGAGAGAGATTGAGATTTTACATAAGTTAACTCCAGGTTAGTAGTATAATCAAAGGGTGAGAAACCTAGCCACTGAAAAAAAATCCTATTGCAAGGCAAATGAGAGAAAACAATGAATAAAAACTCATTGAAATATTTATATGGACAATCATAATCCAACATAGTTTGTCCTAACATCTGTAGATATGAACACATCGTGATTAATCAAATGCTTCCAATCTTCGTACGTCTGGAAAAAAAAAAAAAAAAAAAAAAAAACTTACAATAGCCACTTCATTCACACCTGTTTTTAGTCAATGTATGGCCATCTCCATATAAATGAGTTGTGCGTCTACCAAAATTTGTACGTGTAGATTAAACCTGCATCAAGACTGTTGGAAAAAATCGTAATTTTAATCGGAAATTCTTCGTAAAAATGTACTGTTCTCAACGTATTTCAGTTTTAAAATACAGGTGACCGTAATTTTACCTTAATTTGTTATTATCTTTTACGGGTTAGTGACTATAATATCACTCGTTTACGTTAATATATCAGTTTTTTTAAACGTAAAAATCCTGGAATAAATGTTGCCAGACATTTACCGTTTTTTAATGCAAATTTTTAAAACTAGTTTATGTATATATATCTGAACGAAACTTAAAACCTTATGAAATACAGCATGATATATGTACAGTTGGACACTGTAATTCCTGGCACACCTTGCTCCGAGGCAATGCATCCTATTACACCCTTACTGTGCGGTAATCAAACAGAGGGTGTAGAGAGAGAGGACAGAGATGATGGCAGTGATACACAAAGGAAACTGCGAAGTAAGGGTGTAACAGAGTGTTATTCCTCTGAAAGATGGTGTACCAGCAATTCCAGAGTCCAATTGTACATTATGCAAATCATTGGGTAGTGCCATGGCCTCTATACCAATGTCTTCCACTGTCTTGGGTTATAGATCTCTTGCTTGAGGGTACACTTGAGCACCCTATTCTATCTTTTTTTCTCTTTCTCTTGTGGTTTTCAAGTTTTTATAGTTTATATATGAAAGATTTATTTTAATGTTATTATTGTTCTTAAAGTTCTCTAGTAGTTTTTCCTTCTTTCCTTTCCTCACTGGGCTATTTTCTCTGTTGGGGCCCTTGGGCTTATAGCATCCTGCTTTTCCAACTAGCGTTGTAGCTTAGCAAGTAATAATAATAATAATAATAATAATAATAATAAAACAATAGGTAGATGTAACTAGGATCTAGGAAACGACTGAAAGATGAAAGGGAGGGGGGGGGGCGAATTCACCACAACCTTGGATATAAACGATGACGTAAAAACGAATCTTCCAAGGCAAGCAGCTGCTAAATGAACTAACGTTAGGCTGAAGATCACAATATCGTGAGGAGGAAACAAAGCGAAGATTTATGCAAACGAACTCGTTCAGTTTATTACATCAACTCGGCAAAACTCAGGTTTCTATTAAACTGTTGCAAAATTATATGCAAATGTTTATTGCGAAATATTTCATTATTCGCACTAATTATCACTTAAATGTGGCACTCATATTACCTATTTCCCAATTAATGGCAACATAATAATAATGATAATAATAATAATAATAATAATAATAATAATAATAATAATAATAAATAACAAAAGTCTGCCGTTAGATATCTAAATTCTATTTCCCGTAATATTCGATCTGAATTATGTAATTTCAGTGAAAGTTCTTCGTGAAATATCAGATCGCAAAAAACTAAAGTGAGAACACAGACTAACCTCGATTACATAAAAATAATTCTTGAAACATTTGAAGATCACCAGGGAAAAATAATCTTTTACCCGACTCCACGAATTTGTAAAATATATACAAAACAATACATATTTTTAATGAAATTATTTCTGATCTAAAGTACGTCACAGCAGCATTGCAAAAGATATTCAAAATATAAATATACTGTAACATTGAATAAGCATTCCGAAAATTCTACTGAATAGAATTAATTATAAAGTTAAGCGGATCCCTAAGCTTTATTCTAATATAATAAGGAATACTCTTTGTTCTCCTTTCTTAACAATGTGATTTTACATGAAGAACAGTCGCTGTAGATCATAACCAGTTAGATCGAACATTGAGGAAAATAGAATTTAGATGGCTAACTGCA
>NC_090742.1:74712082-74724582 GCF_036898095.1 Palaemon carinicauda | reverse complement strand
AACGATGGAAGCATGAAATGCAAACAACTTACACCGCACCTTCGAAATTCTTTTTGGGATGCAGAAATTAAATATAGCGATGACAACATGAATATCTGAAGACCTGTTGGTGGAAACAGCAGTGTTTGGCATGCACAACCCAAGAGATTTATTTTCAAATTGTCATTTACACTAGGGACGACCAACAGCCGATAACGGAGTATTATCACATTTAGCACTAAATTGGTCCAGGAGAATAAGGCAAAATGAGGAGATTCCCTCAGTTGCTGTTAACAAATAATGAAGACATTGACGCAGGTTTGAAATAGTAGCCAATTTTTTTTAATCTGAAATCAAACTTAGACAAGTTAAGTACTAAAAGGAAAAAAAAATACTTTGGATATGAGCTTTTAGTATCTGGCGAAAGTTTTTGCAACATTAAAAACGTTACTGTGGTGGCGGAGGATATGATAAAATTACCAACGTACATCAGTTATGGTAATTTACTACAATTACCTAACATGACATAAAAAAAAATATATAGGGAGACTTTGCTGTATAAGTACAACATCTAATTCATTACTAGTAGTAAATCGTGAATGCTTTCGATGAAAAACTGAGCGATTAATAATCTAAAAAATATGACAATGCGTTCTCGTAAAAATATAGACGCATAAATAAATAAATAATTGAAAGTATCATATTACTTAATGCTTGGGTTCCTTAAAATCTCAGCTTTGTTTAACTGTAGTGTAAGCCAAATTACAACTCGAGCATGCATTTCTTATCAAGATGGAAAAATTAAAAATCAAAACTAGGATTCGAGATGAAGCTAAATAACAATACCATACAATCATTATAAGGATAACCATTCAACTATATAAAAGACACGTCGCTAAAATTTTTTTTTCCTTAATTTGATATACGAGCTCTGAATGGAAAAATGAAAAAGTTTCGAGGCAAATCGTTTCAAAATACAATTGAACATTGAAAACCAGTTAAATTATTCGCCGAAATTAAGCATAAACACGCAAACATATCCATTATAGTTAATTGTATACCGTATTGGAACAGGTATGGGGGTATTCACCTGTATACCGTATTAAGACAAGTATGGGGGTATTCACCTATATACCGTATTGGGACAGGTATGAGGGTATTCACCAGTAAACCGTATTGGGACAGGTATGGATGTATTCACCTGTATACCGTATTTGAACAGGTATATGGGTATTCACCTGTACAGTATACCGTATTGGAACAGGTATGGGGGTATTCACCTGTACAGTATACCGTATTGGAACAGGTATGGGTGTATTCACCTGTATACCGTATTGGAACAGGTATGGGTGTATTCACCTGTATACCGTATTGGAACAGGTATGGGGGTATTCACCTGTACAGTATACCGTATTGGAACAGGTATGGGGGTATTCACCTGTACAGTATACCGTATTGGAACAGGTATGGATGTATTCACCTGTATACCGTATTGGAACAGGTATGGGTGTATTCACCTGTATACCGTATTGGAACAGGTATGGATGTATTCACCTGTATACCGTATTGGAACAGGTATGGGTGTATTCACCTGTATACCGTATTGGAACAGGTATGGGTGTATTCACCTGTATACCGTATTGGAACAGGTATGGATGTATTCACCTGCATACCGTATTGGAACAGGTATGGATGTATTCACCTGTATACCGTATTGGAACAGGTATATGGGTATTAGTTCTTATGTATTTGATTTATAAAACACAAGAGGAAATTTAAGTATCAAAAATAATCTACAATAATCATCTACAGCTTAAAATTACTTTTCTCGGAAAGGCAAGAACTCATCAAAACAAGACAATAAAGTTTTATTATTCAGGTTTTTTTTTTTTTTTTTTTTTTTTTTTTTTTTTTTTTTTTTTTTTTTTTTTTTAGCCGAGTTGATAGCTTTATAGACATGGTAAAGCCGAGATCAGCTTTAAAGGTTCAATCCTATGCTAATATGATGAAAATTTAAAATTGTTAGTATCAAATGTTTCTCCTGTAAAGATGGTTGTGTGTGTGCTTGGAAGAGAGAGAGAGAGAGAGAGAGAGAGAGAGAGAGAGAGAGAGAGAGAGAGAGAGAGAGAGAACGTGCTTGTTTATAAATCAGTATAAGATACGAGGCGCAGCTTGCATGAAGTGAGATAACCTAATTGTGGTGTTCCCATTTCAGAGGTAAGCTTGCAGTATCATACTGATGATAAGTGTAAATCGTGTGAAAAGACGAATGGTCGGCTGGTTAAAACAACACCTGGCATTGCCAAAGTTATAGTGTCATTACCAGACAAAAAATAATAATAATAATAATAAACGGTATCTCCAGCTCGGAACACTCCAGGAGATAAATCGCCTTGCTAATTAAAGGGCTGCCAAAATCTAAAAACAAAACAGTCTCACCATAAACGAGGATACGAGAACACTAATAGCAGCTAATGAGAAATAAAATGGTTACAGAAATAGCACACACACCCCCAAGATAGACCGGTGTGTTTATTTGTTAAGATCAGGTGGTTTATGTCTTGAATCGTAAACAAAGTGGGCTGTTACTCCCATTTCTGAAGGGGAAAGGAACGGATAAAGGATAATCGTGTTTAGGGGATACAAAGTGAAGCCAAATAAAGAACATCGAGATAAGACTGACGACCAACAAAAGTGTGATACGTAGCCACTAATTTATAGAAATTTTTCAACTGGTTTCAATAATAAAAATCCTATTACATACATACATACATACATACATATATATATATATATATATATATATATATATATATATATATATATATATATATATATATATATATATTATAATATATATATATATATATATATTTATATATATACATATTTATATATATATATAATATATATATACTTTATATATATAAATATTTATATATATAATATATATACTGTATGTATATATATATATATACATATATATATATATATATATATATATATATATATATATATATATATATATAAAAAGATAGATATAGATATAGATATATATATATATATATATATATATATATCTATATGTAATATTTATACATAATATATATATATATGTATATATATATATATATATATATATATATATATATATACATGAAACCATCAATAATTAATTTTCAACGTTCTTTATATAATAATCAAACTATTGAACTTGTACTTTTGTCACTTCCTATCTTTTACGTCCGATCTCAAGATATGCCCACACATTTCTTATCAAAACTTATAATACTAAAAAAAAAATAACAAACTCTTAGATAACATCTGATCACATAACATCGCTTTTATCGACATCCACTTGATAATAGGACGGAGTTTCCTGAGAAAAAGTTTCATGGAAAATTGAAATATTTGTTACTAACTGAAATTCCCGAAATATATAAACTACTTTAAAGTGCGTGTGAACAATATCTATTAATCTTACCCATTACTCACATGATTGAGACCCGGTACTGCCATTAAAGGCAAACCAAATCTCACAAATGCAAAGTCGGTAAAAATTGGGGTATTTATCTGCGGTTACTTTTACTTCCAAAGAGTTTTATGCACACGAACAAACAGCTAATCTGCATTTAACTCTCACCCTTTACACCTCATATAAAAACTTAGTTCCGTAACTTCTCGTAAAGAGAAGTCTCTCTCTCTCTCTCTCTCTCTCTCTCTCTCTCTCTCTCTCTCTCTCTCTCTCTCTCATTGCATGTCAACTTTCTCCTTTTTTACACGTAAGTCACTTTAGCATCCAGGATGAAACTTATTTACGCTGCTCCGGTGACTACATGATATAGGAAGTGTCGTTTTTGTGAGGATTTAATTGGAAAAGAGAGAGAGAGAGAGAGAGAGAGAGAGAGAGAGAGAGAGAGAGAGAGAGAGAGAGAGAGAGAGAGAATTGTGATTCCTAAGCACTACTCAAAAGCAAGGTATGCTAAAGACAATTTACTAGCTTATAAAAACCCACACATGACGTAAATGCCAGTAGCATCGGTAAGCTTCCTTAGTTTAACATCCTTTTCTTAAGACGAAAAGTGATGCCCAGGTCGAAACGTAAACACCTAAACACCAAAATTCCTTTATACTGCTTTATAATGAATAAAAAACTTGCACTTAGAGATAACTTTCCGAGTGGAAATGTATATTGTGTCATTATTGAGTTTTTAAAAAATAAATCTTAAAAAAATGTGAAAATGGTTCCAAACAAATAATTCAAAATTCTTAGCGTTTTTAAAAATTGTACCTTAGTACTCATACCTCAAAAAGATTTGAAAGATGTTCAGTGAATTGTGAAGTACATTCTACGACTTTTGATGTACAAGCATAGCGATGGTACCAGGTAACCGTGATTAATCAAAGATGACTTTTGTTATCTCGGACCACCATATCTTTCAGCCTCATCCATCTCTAAGCTTCATACTTATCCCGCTGCACATGACTGGGTAATGCATATATGCAGCAACGGCTGAATTGCCACCGGAAGAAGAGATTCTTTAGCTATGGTAAGCAGCTCTTCTAGGACACTCCAAAATCAAACCATTGTTCTCTAGTCTTTGGTAGTGCCATAGCCTCTGTACCATGGTCTTCTACTGTCTTGGGTTAGAGTTCTCCTGCTTGAAGGTACACTTAGGCATTCTATTCTATCTCATTTCTCTTCCTCTTGTTTTGTTAAAGTTTTTATAGTTTATATAGGAAATATTTATTTGAATGTTGTTACTGTTCTTAAAATATTTTATTTTTCCTTGTTTCCTTTCCTCACTGGGCTATTTTCTCTGCTGGAGACCCTGGGCTTATAGCATCCCGCTTTTCCAACTAGGGTTATAGCCTAGCAAGTGATAATAATAATAATCTCATGGGTCACAAATTCTCTCCATGCATCTATATAGTGTGTGTCAGCTTTCCAGGAAGAAGAAAAACTTAAAGTCATTCCAAACTGTGGCATGAGCAGAATGCGTGACAAGAGCATAACGGAGATCATCTTCGTTCAGCTGCATTCCAAGTAAGTCTCTCGTGATTGGTCATACCTGTTATACCCGAAGGCCTTTATTGAAGCGCATTCTTCAAGACAGCCTCCCAGCAGAGGTACATATTGCGATTTACGATCTATTGTAACTACCAATCACCATTAACATTACTGTAGTTGTTCCACAATTTCACAACTAGATACATCATCATTATTATTATTATTATTATTATTATTATTATTATTATTATTATTATTATTAGCTAAACTACAACCCTAGTTCGAAAAGCATGATGCTATAAGCCCAAGAGCCTAAACAGGGAAACAGCCCAGTGAGGAAAGGATATAATGAAATACATAAACTATAAGAGAAGTAATGAACAATATAAAATAAAATATTTCAAGAACAGTAACCACATTCAAATAAATCTTTCACATATAAACGATAAAAACACCAAATAAAAAAAAGAGGAAGAGAAATAAGATACAATTGTGTGCCCGAGTGTACCCTCAAGCAAGAGAACTCTAACCTAAGTGTAAGATCAGTAAAACATTTATGTTAAATTATTTTACGGACCTGTGTAACTGGAAAGAAAGATTATCTCTGACGACAGTAGACGGTCTTTCAATCCACAAGAATTCCTCACGATCAGCTCGATTATCTGGAATTTCTTTACATCGTGAACACGAAAGAGGAGTTTCTGCAGGACCAGTTGCCTCACTGGTCCTACCGCCTGCCCATCCTTGCCAGGACAAAGCCCTCTCCAGAATCCTGTTCCCTAGAAGGTCATCAACCACCACGGCTTGCATTACTAGATGCTGCCAGGTTTCAGTAAAGACTGTGTAGGCCTTAATACTCGCAAACGCTTTGGAGATTGAAAATCATTCCTAAGTAAGGGTTTAAAGGCCACTCATGAATGGCAGGGACAAGAGACAATTCCCTTATGTCAGACTGCATAACTATGAACAAAATTAATAAATCTATCTCCGACATTGATGATAGTATATTACGCTAACTATTAATCTATCAATGGTTAATTTTTCTAATTTTGTTCACTTCTCGAATTTCCGAAGAAAAAAAAAAACTACTGAAACTACTGAAAAGTTCATAAATTCCGTTATTGACATTAGTCTTAAACTTGTTTGATGACTTTATATAATTGCTAAAAAAATTCAATTCTTAATTGGTTATTCTATTCATTTTCAGTTTGTTTGAAATAAACTTAAAAGTTTTTGATTAACATAAACAATTAACTCAGATAAAGGTTTAAAGAAAAACGCAATCATCTTTGATTTCTAGAACTCTTGCCAACTGATTGAGAGAGAGAGAGAGAGAGAGAGAGAGAGAGAGAGAGAGAGAGAGAGAGAGAGAGAGAGAGAGAGAGAGAGAGAGAGAGATTCTGGATATCTCAAAGACCTTTTAGCCCACCGCGCAGACTCCATTTGCTCTTTGGTAGAACGATTTTGTTTAAGTAATTAGAAAGTTCTTATGATCTTGTCTAACTTATTCTTGAACTCGTTTACCGAGTTACTGTTTACTACATTCACTGGGAGTCTATTCAGAGAGAGAGAGAGAGAGAGAGAGAGAGAGAGAGAGAGAGAGAGAGAGAGAGAGAGAGAGAGAGAGAGAGAGAGAGGAGAGTTTTCCGTATTAGGGAAAAATTGGATTTTTTCCAACTCTTTTTCTATTGCATATTACTTACCAAAAGGGATTCATCCCTCCGCCCCTTTAGTTCCGTATTCAAAGGACCCTACAAGAAAAGGGCCAGAAAATCAAGGGCTATTCAGATGTTACTCAAGGACTTTAAATTTACTAAGTCATTCATCGCAGTCTGTCTATCTATCTATCAATCTCCTCTACGCGCTATTGCTTCCGCCTCTTAAGAAAAGCCTTATCTAGTCGATAGTGACATCTGACGCACAACTCTAGCTTGATATCACCCAAAAAAACTACAATAAAAAAAGGCGGGATGGGTTCAAGCAAAAAAAAAAAAAAAAAAAAAAGATTCCAGTTGAAGGAGAAATGCTTTTCTATGTAGCGTTCATTAATTATCTTTTCGAACCATTTCCTAATGCGGTACAGTATTTAGTCAGTGTCATTATGTGAAGGTAATCCTTAAGGAAAATAAAAATTTCAGTCAGATAATGACCATACAATACGACGCTGACAATTATCAGTATCTTTTATGTAATATGGAGCTTCGGTACTACATATACATATCAACCATATGAGGATATGGTCGACTTAAATTTCAAACTGAAATTAAACTGTAATGAAAACTAACACCAAAAGCAAAGGATAATAATAATAATAATAATAATAATAATAATAATAATAATAATAATAATAATAATAAAATAAAATAAATACAAGGAAAGCGCACAACCACGTACTCTAGGGATTCTGAGTGTCTCAAATACTTCGATTTTGGGAAGGGTATGCATTCACCCCCCTTCGCCTATTTCTTAGTTTATTTGTTTGTTTGTTAGCAACTTTACAGTAGTACTTTGAAAATAATCACAATATAAGTAAATGGGAAATATTTTGCTAGTTTACTTTCTGTTCGTGAACAACATTACGCAAAAACTAAAGAACAAAGAACCAATATCAAAGTCTTTGTTTTACATGAATTGGGATATAAATCTAATGTCACGTAAATCGGAAAAACACAAGAAACAAATACTTTCTAAGATTATTCTCGTTTTTATGGGCAATCCATAGGATTAACCAAGAGATTATAACGGATACGTCATTACCTACATAGTACTTTTACTGGTATCGATACTATTCGCTTGCCCAGTGAGTGTGTGTGTGAGTGTGTGTGTGTGTGAGTGTGTGTGTGTGTGTGTGTTTTGGTCAATGACACGACCAAGCAGGCTTAACGTGTTCCTTGCCTATAGACAAACGTAGAAGCTGAAATTGTACTTATGGAGGAGAGACATAGAAGTCACACTGCGGTGAATATAAAGAACTGGTTTTCATTCAATCTGGTCTGGAAGGGAAGCAAGAGTATCCGAAATCAATTCTAAAGTAAGAAAGTCATTTTAACTATGATCGAATTTTGGTCATAATAAATATTAAGGACATATTAGTTTAACCACCTATTAAAGATTTAAAGGTCGCTTACGAATGGCAGAGGCAAGGGACAGTGACATTGCCCTAGCAAGCAAGACAATGCCCTAGAGACTGACCATATCACATATAATCAGCGCTCAAGCCACCTCTCCACCCAAGGTAGGACCAGGGAGGGCCAGGCAACGGCTGCAGATAACTCGGCAGATAGACCTATAGGCTTCCCCAAAACCCCCAACCTTAGCTCACAAGGATGGTAAGGTTGCAAACACTAAAGGCACTAACGAGTCTGAGCGGGGCTCGAACCCCCGTCTGGCAAACACCAGGCATAGACGTTACCAATCAGGCCACAGCATTAATTTTCTGGGTTTTTAAAACCACACTCCCCCTTTCCTTTTTTATTTATGCAGTGGAATACTAACATTTCATATTCAAGAAAGTTGATAAATTATTAATTCACATAATATTATTCAACTAAGTTTATTTTTACAAAACTTTTTTTCTTGTTAGACGACCAACCTTTAAAACATGTTCCTTGACACGTTCTTTACATTCTTTTATAAATAATCATCTTCCTATGTTTATAAAAGTCATTCAATACCTTACCTTTTCATTTAATTCATCTACCTAAATGTATATACATATATATATATATATATATATATATATATATATATATATACATACATACATATATACATATATATATAAATCTATATATATATAAATAAAGATATATATCTATATATAAATATACTGTATATATCTATATAAATATACTGTATATATCTATATACAATATATATATATATATATATATATATATATAAATATAAAATAAATATATATATCTATATATAAATATACTGTGTGTATATATATATATATATTAAAATATATATATGTATCTATAGTTTTATTCTGAAAATTTCCCCACTATTTTCGTTCATCTCCATTCCCCTAACCTTGTTGCTCTTTCTTGTTGGATTAACGGCACAGATCAAATTCCACGCGGGATCTGATCCCCCCACCCCCCCCCCCCCCCCCACCCCGAACGGCAAAGCTCGCAATAGATCAAGAACGTCCACAAGGTCGTTCACATGAAAATGTCGTCAGTTGATCATCGACCGAATAGGGCAGACATCTACTGGGCTAAAGAGCAAAATCGTCTCTATCATTTGATTAGTTCTTTAGAAATGTTTTCATTGTCTATGAAGTGACATTAATAAAGTATATGAGCTCTAGAGCTTTATTTCTGTATATTAATTAAATCGTGAGGATCAATTTAATCTGTGTTATTACTATTATTATCAATGCTTGCTAAGCTACAACCCTAGTTGGAAAAGCAGGATGCTATAAGCCAAAGGACTCCAATAGGGAACAGGGGAAAATACCCCAGTGGGGAAAGGAAACAAGGAAAAAATATTTTAAGAACAGTAACAACATTAAAATAAATAATTCCTATATAAACTATAACAACTTTAACAAAACAAGAGGAAGAAAAACAAGATAGAATAGTCTGCCCGAGTGTACCCTCAAGCAAGAAAACTCTAACCCAAGACAGTGGAAGACCATGGTACAGAGGCTATGGCACCATCCAAAACTAGAGACCTGTTCTTCTGTGGACCCGAAACAGTGAATTGTAGACCTGGTAATTATTCAATTGTGGTTGGTCGCAGCAAGGTGGAGAAAATGCTTTCTGGGAATCCTATGCAAGCATCTATTAAGGGAAAATGTATAGAAGGAATTATTGGTATTAATATTTTCTAGTAATATAACTGGATCAATTAACCATGTTTAGAGGCAAAAGTACTCCAAGAAATTTCAAAATCTATTTCAAATGCTGTTACTTTTAAATTATATAATTTTCACTAGAGAGAGAGAGAGAGAGAGAGAGAGAGAGAGAGAGAGAGAGGAGAGAGAGAGAGAGAGAGACCAAAATAATGTTATTATTTCCTTCATGAAACCCGGGCATTTTCATATATATATTTTCAAAGTTTACCTTATATACATGCACTCATCCTTGACGTTACTGAAATGATACTATTAAAAAAAAAAAAACTAACCCATTCATTAGGAACCGGAAACTGAAGTTATCCACTGTACTTTCTATCGCTGATTTATCTTAAGATGTGACATTAAAACTTTCACATCAATACACTTTTTGTTATTAGAGAGAGAGAGAGAGAGAGAGAGAGAGAGAGAGAGAGAGAGAGAGAGAGAGAGAGAGAGAGAATGTTGATAAGTAGGGAAGGAGTCTGCATATGCAAACAGTTCAATACATATATATATATATATATATATATATATATATATATATAAATATAAATATATATATATATATATATATATATATATATATATATGTGTGTATATATATGTGTGTGTGTGCGCGCGCGCGCATGTATGCGTAAAAATCACAAGGAAACGTGATGCTCAGATGCAAAAAAAACCATATCTTCCCTGTGGTTCTTTTGCATATATATATATATAATATATATATATATATATATATATATATATATATATATATATATAAATATAGATATAGATATATATATATATATATATATATATATATATATATATATATTTATTTTTATATATATGCGTCTATGTGGACAGGAGAGAGAGAGAGAGAGAGGAGAGAGAGAGAGAGAGAGAGAGAGAGAGAGAGAGAGAGAGAGAGAGAGAGAGAGAGAGAGCATTTCCCCCTAAAAAAAAGAAATACGCACAGAGATAGCAAATGCAATATTGAAATAACGGACTCCAGAAATTTCCTTCGTTTCGCAACAGCTTTGCATAAGATAGGAAACTTTCGCATTGAATACGTAACCACCCGGAACTCCAACGAAACACACAGCGTTTATAATAATTAGGAAACTGGGGGTTGAAAGTGTTAGGAATATTAAGTCCAGCTTTTGGATAATTTCATTATCAAACTTCATCAGGTCTTTACCCAAACATGACTAGTTAGCGCCAGGTTCCGATTTCCTTTTATGGCCTCTCGTGGCATGGTTGGTTTCGACCTGACCTTTCATTAGAAGGGGCTAGCGTTCGATCCCAAGTATGAGGTAGAAATTTATTTCTGACATGGCTACATTCATGAATATCAAATTTATCACTTCCTTTATCATTAAAATCCTTGATAACAATCATTACTACAGAATATAGTTGAAACATAAGTATTTTTTTTGGATGTATCAATGATCGGTCGAGATAATAAACTAATTCAAATGCATACCTTATGCATTTACGGTTAGAAAAAGCCGTAATTCTAATCGGATATTCTCCGTAAAAATATACCGTTTTCAACCGTATTTCAGTAAAATACAGGCGACCATAATTTTACCTCACTTTGTTATCATTTTTTTACGAGTTGGTGATATCACTCCTTTACATCCATATATCCGTTTTTAAAACCGTAAACATCCTGGAATAAATGTTGGTAGACATTCACCGTTTTTTTTATGCAAATTTTTAAATGTTCTAATACATATCTACACTTACTAGTTTTTTCAATTTGCTAATAATGTTTCCCGAAATAATAATAATAACAACAACAACAACAACAACAACAACAACAACAATAATAATAATTATAGTTTAGTAATACTGGCATCCTCTCGGTACTAAGAAAAGAAATTACGAACATCTTGGATAACATTCTCTTGTCCTCTAATTGTTTTCTGACTAATTCTAGCGAGACGCAAGACGGTATCCAGATGACTTTATTAATAACAATGCAAATCTTCCAGAACAAAGTTATTTCAGCCAAAAAGAAAAACTAAAAAAGCGTCAAGTACAGCTTTACTGTATAATCGTATCTTTCTTTACATAAGTGGATAGTTTTTAAAAGCTCCGTGAGAAATATTTTCCTATCTTTTAAGAGGAAGAAAAAATGGAATCATCAAGAATCAAACAATACTTTAATATGTAAAGGAGTCTAATATTTGTATATTTCAAATCCCCTTAGGAATGTATAGAGTCTAATATTTGTATATTTCAAATCCCCTTAGGAATGTATAGAGTCTAATATTTGTATATTTCAAATCCCCTTAGGAATGTGTATTTTACATAAGATTTTATTTCAATGTTAAACTAGGCAGGAATCGATTGTCTTCTTGAGTATTTTGTTTATCAAAGCGTAATTTCTTTAAAGAAAAAATACTTATTTTGAATAAACTTTAAGTGAATTACAGACAATTCTAAAGAGCAAAAATATATTTAAAAAATCCAAGGAACCATCCAATCACAATTTAAGTTATCAGTTTACATGGTCAAAATAAGCACAAAGATACAGTTGGTATACGTGGAATATCAAAAACAAATAAGGTAATTTAACTTAAAATATAAAAAATTCCATTTTACCGTGTACTTGACTGATCGATTCCAATTTAATTATTATTTAAATTCAGACATGATTTCCGTAAATCT
>NC_090742.1:74702082-74707082 GCF_036898095.1 Palaemon carinicauda | reverse complement strand
TCTTTCAGGAGGAAGTTGTTCGCATTTACTGGGTCATGTTGGACTTAAAACATTTGCTTCTTAAATAAAAGTTTTTAAAAGTCTTACACAAGAAATACAAAGGAAATAAAGGATCTACATAGCGTAAATATATCTAAACATTATTCATGCGAGTCCAAATTGACTTCATTAACATTTATAATAATAAATATAATCCGTAGAGTTGCCAAATACCACCATTTATCTCCTTGAATGATTACCATATTTATAAAGTTCCTGCGTGCTATTCTTGATTGTCTATATCTCACCTGGCGAGAGAAGAAAATCAAGAGAAGCGCAAAAACTTTCAACCTTTCCGTACGTATCAGTAAATCTATCGCTGTAACTAATTCATCATCATCATTTCAGCCTTCAAAAGTCCTTTGTAGGATGTAGGCCTTCCCCAGGTTTCTCCACAGACTTCTATCGCAAGCTATTCTGTGCCACTGTTGCTTATGTTGGTCTAAGTCATCTCGCCAGCGGGTTTTTTGTCTTCCTCGGTTTCTTGTGTATCCTCGGGTTGTCCAGAAGGTTGTTCGTGATGTCCATCGGTTGTCTGTCATCCTGGCAATGTGCCCTGCCCAGTTCCATTTGAGCTTGCTAATGGTTTCAAGGATATCCATTACTTTAGTTTTCTGACGTATCCATTTAGCTGTTTTTCTATCCTTTCATGTTAGATTTTGTAACTCTTTAATCATTTATAAATCTAATTTAATGACCTTTGTATCAATGGAGACCCAGATAAAGTCAAACGGATTGTTCCTTATCTATGTGTTCGTCATGCGTCGCTTCACGGGCAAAATGGAATTATTATATTTAATTGTGAAGAGACCTAAAAAAATCGTACTTGTTTATCTTCAGGAATCTTTATCTTCTGGAGTTATTATGTTCATCACTGGAATTACTATGTCTGAGGCCTTTGTCTTGTAGTAGACTAAAAAGTTGCATTTATTGTTGGAATTATTATTATTAAAAAAATGTTTATCACGTAGCAATAAAGTTTTGGTTTTATATTTTTCATGAGTATTTTATATCTCTATCGGATAGAGATCCTTGTATTTTATCCGGAAGTCTTAATCTACGGCAAATAAAATAAGTTCAAAATCCTTCCACAATGATGGTGATCGTTTCACACACTAAGGGCGACAAATAAATGAATATTTTATGTCCACAGAAATGTAAACTCTCTCGATGTCAATAACGATAAATAAGCAAATCTGAAATTTGCAAGAACAAAATTCCCTATGAAGTATTTCAGCAAGATATTAAAATAGGTAAATCTAAAAAGAATTCTCTGTAAAAGAAACTAAGCATGGACCAACAACCACATTCAGAGAAAATTTCATCAAACGAAAGTTAGACTTTTTCATGTGTAAAAAAAAAAAAAAAAAAAAAAAAAAAACCTGGACAAACCATGTATATAAAACTGAGGATATAACTACGTCAAGGCAAGTAAAAGGGAAATCCTCCCTTAAACATCAAAGACCAAATATTCCTAAAGACGTAATTAAAAGCGCAATGGTCTTCCGAGATTAATTAAATTTCACAAGAGGACAGTAGCATTCTAAGACATCTGCTTCAGTTGATAACTTCTTACTTTGAAAAAAAAAAATGCACCAAATAAAGCAATCGTCTAAATTCTCGAATACGTATTCCTCGAAATAAAACAAAAATAATATAAACAAATACACACACACATTATATATATAAATATATATATATATATATATATATATATATATATATATATATATATATATATATATATATTATAATCCTCATCATCATCAGCTATTACTAGTCAACTGCAGAACAAAGGCCTCAGACATGTAATTCCATCCACGTCTGTTTAAGGTGGAAATACATTATATATATATATATATATATATATATATATATATATATATATATATATATATATATACATATATATGTATGTATATATATGTATATATATATCATATATATATAAATATGAGAGAGAGAGAGAGAGAGAGAGAGAGAGAGAGAGAGAGAGAGAGAGAGAGAGAGAGAGAGAGAGAGAGAGAGAGAGAGAGAGAACCATACAAGCGATTGTTTTTTCTATTTTGGCAAATTTTTTTATATAACTCTAAAACCCAATTTGAGTTTTTACCTCAATAAACCAAGACGGTGGATGAATTTTGGCCATATGGCCCGGCACTAGGTCCTGATAAGCCATTCAGCGGCCAAAACTTCAGGAAATAAGAAAAGGAAATCCCTAAGAAAAAGGATCTATAGAGAAGACTTATGACCAAAGTGCAAAACTTTTTCTTTCCTCTTAATCTTCTAACTGTCTCCATATGCCTTGGAAATAAGAGATGAGGACATCGAGAAAATGGTAGGATTGAGGATTTATAATTTGATAGAAAATTATAAAGATGTAAGGATTTATAATTAGAAAAGGATAAAGATGTGAGGATTTATAATTAGAAAAGGATAAAGATGTGAGGATTTATAATTAGAAAAGGATAAAGATGTGAGGATTTATAATTAGAAAAGGATAAAGATGTGAGGATTTATAATTAGAAAAGGATAAAGATGAGGATTTATAACTACAAAATGATAAAGATGTGAAGATTTATAATTAGAAATGAAAAAGATGTGACGATTTATAATTATATAGATAAATCTCCATGGAGGTAAAGAGAGAGAGAAAAAAAAACTATAGATGCCAGGAAAACTACACGGCAACAATTGGTGTTATACAAGGCATCCCATAAGATGCATTAACATGTCTGTTTGTAGTCGCTTGTGTAACTTGAAAGGCGGATACCAAACTTATTTTTTTTAGACCCAAGAGAAATTTTAAGGTCAAAGGTCAAATGCTCATAAAGAACGATATCGAAGAACAAATGTCCATAATAAAACGATATCGAAGAATTATGGGCAATAGCGCATCCTATCTCTAGTCGTTTCATGATAAGTTATTTTTCTCACCAACAGACTAAAATCCACAGCATCGTGGCTAACGTCAAGGGTTATAGGTATTTAGAGTCTCATGGTTATGGAAATATGTGCATAAATCCATATGATTTACACCTGATATACACAGCATCAAATTATGCACTCGATATTTTAATCAATTTCTACCCATGAGAAAATTTCACGAAAATATCGTGAGATTTTCACGAGAGATAAGAAAGATTTTACAACAATTCAAATCCGGCCATTGAATAATTCTCTATTCGACCATAAAGGAGACGATAAGACTCCCACATGCACTTCTCTCGCATCTAAAGAAAACTGTGGCTAAAACACACTTTACATTACTCTAAAACCTTTTAAACTATTCCCTAACATGGTTAGCTAGCTAACTATTCATAGACATCTAAACTATTCCCTAACATGGTTGGTTAGCTACCTATTCATAGACATCTAAACTATTCCCTAACATGGTTAGTTATTAACTGTTCATGGACATTATTCAAACGCCTATACCAAACCAAGATATACAAGAGAGGTAAGACGCGCACAGAATAACTCTGAGATTCTTTGACCTCAACCTCGTCTGCAAAGCGAAAGAATCAGAAAAAAAAAATGGGTACAAGAAATGCCACAAAAAAAAAAAAAAATTACAAGAACTTCAAACCTCCTTTGGGTGAAACAAATTTAAGAAATATAGCTGCATCATTTTAACAATAAACATAGAATAGGGGGAAGGTTATCAACACTAATGATGTGGCCCCAGTCTTGCCCTTTGCTAATTCAGTATGCTGGAACAGACATTCTCAGGCGGGCAGTCTGTTTACTCGTCAAACAATAATGCAGTTTGATTTCTTATACTCAGCATAAATATATTTAAGGTTGCAAGTGAGGAAAACTACATGAGGTTCAGGTTTGTCTGTAATAAAAAACATTTCAGTTTTACTGATATACTCATAAAATTCGCTCCTTTCTCTATTGCCTGGCACGAATCTAAAAACCAATGCCCCACAAAACCTTCCTGCCTGACAACAGGTATTTGAAACCCACACAAGCTCAATAATTTCTTGTAGTGTCTGTAACCTCGCCATCCTTGTGAGCTAGGGATGGGGCGGGAGATTATATAAGTCTACCTGCCGAATCATCAGCAGCTATTGCCTGGCCCTCCTTGGTCCTAGTTTGATGGAGAGGGGATTTGGGGGCTTATATGTATATAACACAGTACGCGACCCTTTAAAATGACGGCTAAATATTTATATAGAAATGGGCACACACAGAGATTCAACCTTTCCTAAATACAACACGGCAGTTATGGCTTCCGAGTGTACCTCTCGGGGCCCCCTCCTATCACCAGGGCATGACTACTTCCTCTCCTCCCCACTCGAGCGACAGGAGAGAGACAAAGTAGTTATACATCTAGTAATGCCGATCAGCGTGACCGGAAAGAAATTATATATATATATATATATATATATATATATATATATATATATATATATATATATATATATATATATATAATATATTATCCTAATACTTGCTTTATTATATAAGGGAGATGGTCAGTCTCTAGGGCATTGTCCTGCTAGGGCCTTGTTACTGTCCCTTACCTCTGCCATTAATGAGGAAGCTTTAAACCTTTATGAGCTTAAACACACGCGCACATCGCAGTATGATTAGTAGTACATACCATTAAAATAAATCATACCAGTCGGCGTAACCCTCATTGGTGAAGTAGTCTACCAATCAGTAATATGAATAATAATAATAATAATAATAATAATAATAATAATTATAATAGTGGGGAATATGGGGAAAGGAAGAGTACCCCTGGATACAATCCAGTTTATAGCTCAAAGGCAGGTACTCGGGATAGGAAAGATTTAGGAAATAGGGAGAAAGAGAAGTACAGGAGAAGAATAAAAGAGAGGGGCAGACCCTCTTGCGATATTAGGGAATTGGTATTATTATTTTAGTCTCTAATTAGAAGTTTAACAACTGAAGTGGATCGCAGCCAGGGATAAAAACGCACGGGAAAA
>NC_090742.1:74687082-74694582 GCF_036898095.1 Palaemon carinicauda | reverse complement strand
ATATGAATATATATATATATACACATATATAAATATATATATATATATATACATATATATATATATATATATATATATCTATATACACACACACACACATATATATATATATATATATATATACACACACATACATATAATATATATATATATATATACACACAAATATATACATATATATATATATACACACAAATATATATATATATATATATATATATATATATATATATACCGTATACATAATATAAATATTCACATATATAATATATAAATACAAATATAAATATAAATATAAATATATATATATATATATATATATATATATATATATATATATATATATATATATATATAATATATACATAAATATATATATATCATAAAATTTCCAATTTCTTAAATGAAAAATATTTAACTGCTAGCATATTCAATTAACATATAAACATTCTAAGTAACGAAATACATTACCATCATAAACAATTAGATACCAATTGTCAAATTTTCATGATCTTTGGATTTCTTGGGACTACTGTATATTGTTACGCAATACGAGCATGATTTTATATACATATAAAAATCATTTAATTTCTAAACAACCGTAAAAAGCTGTCGATCTATTTGAGGTAATCAAATCAAGGTGCAATTTCTCCTTTTTTTTTTTTTACTTCGTTTACAAAGGCAATTCCTATAAAGCACCGCTAAAGATTACGGGACTATGTTAGCACATAAAATTAAAATAAGGACATATTCAATTCGGAATTTGTTTGTAAAATATTTCAATTCGGAATTTGTTTGTAAAATATTTCAATTCGGGATTTGTTTGTAAAATATTTCAATTCGGAATTTGTTTGTAAAATATTTCAATTCGGAATTTGTTTGTAAAATATTTCAATTCGGAATTTGTTTGTAAAATATTTCAATTCGGAATTTGTTTGTAAAATATTTCAATTCGGAATTTGTTTGTAAAATATTTCAATTCGGAATTTGTTTGTAAAATATTTTACAGCTGAAGAGATTGTAAGCAACGCATACAGACATTTAAAGCTACTTTTATTATTATTATTATTATTATTATTATTATTATTATTATTATTATTATTATTATTATTATTATTATTATTATTATTATTATTATTACTTGCTAAGCTACAACACTAGTTGGAAAAGCAGAATGCTATAAGCCCGAGGGCTCTAACAGGGAAAATAGCCCAGTGAGGAAAGGAAATAAGGAGATTAAAGAAAAGTAATTAACAATATAAAATATTTTCAGAACAGTAACATTAAAATAAATAATTCATACATAAACTAAAAAAAAACATGAAAAAAAAAACAAGAGAAAGAGAAATAAGATAGAATAGTGCGCCCGAGTGTACCCTTAAGCAAGAGAACTCTACCCCATGACAGTGAAAGACCATGGTACAGAGGCAATGGTACTAAGACCAAAGTCTAAAGTCTATATATATAGATCTTGCTTATAACATACTTGACTCAAACAAAGAGGGAGAAAGACACTGAGATCTAAGACCAAAGCCTAAAGTCTAATAGATTTTGCTTATAACATACTCGACTCGCACAAAGAGGGAAAGAGATTCTGAGAATTTTTGGGAAAATGCCACAGTAATGGCCTGCAAAAATTCTTAACGTCTACTCGCTTTCACTCTTCATGATAGTGCTAATCCCACTGAAGGTCCAGATTTGCTGTGTGTGGACAGCGATCTTTCTTAGAAGATGACACTACGTTGACAAGTCATAGGATGCTCTAAGGTTCAATAAAATTCATTAGTAACAGAATACTACAAAATAAATATCCATTGTTTGCTGCGTTGTAAATGGAACATTCTGGTAACGGGTAAATGAAATTTTAAAAAATAACATTAACTCGTAATATCTATATAAAAAAAAAAATACATATAATTTGTAAATACACAATGAAAATAAAGAAACTAAATTTCTAACGATATTTTAGTCTCACTATCCATTCCTTCCGAAGTCAAGATCCAGAAAGCTACCATTATTACAAGATTCCGCAAATGAAAGAATGCTATCATTAGTGCAAGATTGCGCAAACACTTCTTAAAGAAATTCAAGATTGCGCCAATGGAAGAATGCTATCATTAGTGCAAGATTGCGCAAACACTCTTTAACGAAATTCGAGCTTAAAAGGATAAGAGCAGCTTACATGGACAGTAAATTCAAGCAAGAAGTTTGTTTAACAAAGCATTATTAATGCCATTCACGCACATAAACCGTCTAACTACAAGTACTGTGCACCATGCAATGGTACATGCACCAAGAGGGTCTAGGCAAAGGAGCTTTACAATTATGCAATAAAAATATGTTTGCATTTTACAACAGTCATCTATAAATAATACTACTATGGGTGGTGCCATAGTCTCTGTACCATGGCCTTCCACTGTCTTTGGTTAGAGTTCTCTTGCTTGAGGGTACACTCGGGCTCACTATTCTATCTTATTTCTCTTCCTTTTGTTTAGTTAAAGTTTATATACGATAGTTTATATAGCAGATATTTATTTTAATGTTTTTACTCTTCTTAAAATATTTTATTTTTCCCTGTTTCTTTTCCTCACTGGGCTATTTTCCCAGTTGGAGCCCCTGGGCTTATAGCATTCTGCTTTTCCAACTAGGGTTGTAGCTTAGCAAGTAATAATAATAATAATAATAGCAAAACTTGAAAAAAAAAAGATACTTTATAAAGCCAATTAGATAACTAAAAATAATTTACAGCAGGTATATTGTGATTAAGTTAAATTGGGAAAAATAATTCACTACCTTCAAAATGTAATTCAATATTAGCTTGGTCTGTTGATTGCAAATCAAAATTACATTAAGCAAATGAATATGACTACTACTCCTGAAAACCCTTGAATTTACGTTTGCTTTAATTACGGTTTCAGGAAATAAAATGTCAAGATAAAAGGACAAACTACACCTGGCAAGACTGGAAATACGTGTTTGTTCTTCTAAATGCTTGAATATTGTATTACATGAACAGAGTATGAAAAGATATAGTAGTAGATTTTACATTATAGAGAAATGAAAAAACCTCTCCCATATTAATGTATTGATGCATTATATTGTTATCACTGTAATAATAAAAATATATATTTCAACTTACTGTATATCCTTACCTCCTAAGTTGAAGCATTTATTTACTAAACAAACCATTTCTTTTTTCAATCCCAAGTTTAATTTTTTAAAAGTAAATTTTGAGTGAACTCGAAAAAGTCTTTTTGATCTACAGTCGATACGCATGGAAATGATTTCATGTAAACATATTTTTTTCAATAATTCAATCTCCTAATAAAAAGACACTGACCAGAAAATTGTAGCCAAATGGTAAGGGTGAAAATACTTCCAGGAGTGCGTAATAAAATTCATATTAGTCCACACATCTCGGGAAGGGCATTGTCTCGAAGTGTGGAAAAAGATATTTGAAACAGTACAACCAAAACGTCAGTCAGCCATTTTTGTGCAAACATATATATATATATATACATATATATATATATATATATATATATATATATATATATATATATACTGAACGTCTAATGAGTTTTTATATGTTAGTTGTCAATATTTTATATAAACTTATATATATATATATATATATATATATATATATATATATATAATATATATATATACTATATATGTATATATATACACACACTATATATATATATATATATATATATATATATATATATACTATATATATACATATATAGCTATATATATACTGTATATATATACATACAGTATATGTATATATATATATATATATATATATATATATATATATATATATATATATATTAGTAGTATATGTAAGTGTGCGTGTATGTATGTATAAACATACATACATATATATACACACACAAATATATGTATATATAATATATATTATATATACATAAATATATACATATACATGTACACACACACACACACACACACATATATATATATATATATATATATATATATAAGTTTATAAAAAAATATTGACAACTAAGATATAAAAACTCATTATACGTTCAGCGAGGGCAAAGAATGATCAATTGGGGGGGATACGAAATCATTTATCAAAATGTCGTGGGGTCACGCAAAGGTTAAAATGTCCATGGCTCTGGCATGTTCCTGCTTCTTCACCTAAGGAGATTTCCTGCCACGTTAGATCTCTAGGCAACAGAAGTTCAATTCCTGTTGTTGTGATATCAAACTAGATCACCTTCTATACTGATATGTACATATAAATTTATTAGACAGTTTAATTTAGTACGGAAAATAATGTCTTCATTAGAAGAATGTTTCTATGCAGGGAAATAAGGATTTCCTTATCTATGTACTTATCGTATGTGCGTGTATGTTTTTACCTTTAGAGAGAGAGGAGAGAGAGAGAGAGAGAGAGAGAGAGAGAGAGAGAGAGAGAGAGAGAGAGAATTTTAATCTCTTCCCTCAAACGAGAGAGAGAGAGAGAGAGAGAGAGAGAGAGAGAGAGAGAGAGAGAGAGAGAGAGAGAGAGAGAGAGAATTTTAATCTCTTCCCTCAAACGAATATTTCTTTTTTTAGAAAACCATTTTAATTACCATTGCACCTATAGGTACTTTAAATAGATTGCTTATTTAAATTTTTGAAAGAAGAATTGACGTAACTAATTGAGCGTAAGAGATTTTTAATAATTTTGCACAAATGGACCATTAACTGACTGATAATAAAAACGTCTTCAGCCACATAACAGTTGTCATAATTCCTGGCAATGTATAAATCCCTGCATTAGTAAAGTACACAACTTTGCAAGGTTACTAAATTCTCAGGATTAATGCATAACACATACAAAAATAAACAATAACATTTAGTAACTTAATAATAAAAACAATCATTGTTTTCGGAAGCAACGTTGAATTTCAGGTCTTCGAACTTGCAAAATGTTACCTAAATTATACTTACTTAATATTCCAACCAGGTACCAAGGACTTCCAATAACAGGCAAGCTACTTTCCGAGGGACTCTCAGTTGCCGCCGGGGTTCCCCTAAATCAACCTTGGGTTCCCTACCGGACTTTCCCTTCACCTGACTATCAAACTTCCCAGCCTTCTTTCACACCACTTCTTTTTTTCCTTAAATCTCAATAAATCTCAAAAAGGACTTTTCAGTGTGAATATTTTAATTCTCTCGCAATATTTCATTTAAACTGAGTAAATTTCAGTTTGATTAATTTAACAAAACAGTATTTCCCATTTTAAAGGTTTAAAGACCTCTCATGAAAGGCGGAGGCATGGGACAGTGACACTGTTCTATCAAGCAGGACAATGCCCCAGAGACTGACCATATATACATATAATCAGCGACCAAGCCTCCTCTCCACCCAAGCTAGGACCAAGTAGGGCCAGGCAGTGGCTGCTGATGACTCAGCAGATAGACCTGTAGGCTCCCCCAAACCCCCCAATCCTTAGCTCACAAGGATGGTGAGGTTGAAGAGACAAAAGAAACCAACGATTCTGAGCGGGACTCTAAACCCCAGTCTGGCATTTAAGATCTTTAGTCAATTTCTTTAAGCGATGCAGATTTGCACCGACTCGCAGCGGTGCCCTTTTAGCTCGGAAAAGTTTCCTGATCGCTGATTGGTTGGACAAGATAATTCTAACCAATCAGCGATCAGGAAACTTTTCCGAGCTAAAAGGGCACCCCCTGCGAGTCTGTGCAAATCTGCCTCGATAAAAGAAATGGACTGTTGAGGGTAAACAACTCCAGCAATTTCCTATTGTAGAAGAGGATATTACGTGATATAAAAAAATCTCTGGAGGGAATTGGGGATTTCTGTGGAGTTTACGCTTACAGAAAAAAGCAAGGTTTACGGAGCAGGGTCTTACCTACGATTTCCTAATCCATAAGAGCTGTGGCTCTTGCTAACAACGTCTAGTATCTTAATTTTTTAATTCGACTGACTAAGTCGACTGACTAAATACAAACAATTTGAATACCAGGAAATGTATGTGACTTTAGGAAAACATAGCTTTAAATTATATATCGCTTATACAGTATGAGGCGGCCGTTGTTACAACTAAATTATTTATTATGATATAATGGGAATATCATGTGAATAAAAAAATATAATAGCCAAATGATATGTGGTTTATAAGAGATGGATGTTTATACAACTAAATTACCCATTATGATATAAAGGAAATTTCATGTAAATAAAAAACAAATAACATAGCTCTAAATGATATGTGGTTTATAAGAGATGGGCGTTTTTACAACTAAAATTACCCATTACGGTATAGATTAAATTTCATGTTAACAAAACTAAAAATAAAAAAAAATAAGCAAAATTACCTTCCTTTTTTCAGCTAAAAATAAATGACGCATAATGTTGGGAAAACCCAGATATTTCGTCAGTCTGAGCTGTCTCATTCAAATGCCTTACATTTCCATTATTCTCACAGCTTCTTAAAATGCAGTACATGAATGACAGAATGAATATGTAAATGAATAATAAACATGAAGAATAAACGTTTAACAAGTACATCCCTCAGGCAAGTATCATGGGTAACTGTTGATGATGATGAGTCTGATGAATGCTAATGAATAAGAAACTGAAATTATCCTATTATACGCTTACACCAGAATTCACTAGTTGAGAGAGAGAGAGAGAGAGAGAGAGAGAGAGAGAGAGAGAGAGAGAGAGAGAGAGAGAGAGAGACCATGCGACTTCTGTCAACAGTTAAGTAAATATTAACTGAAGAGCTATGAAGTCTAGACGCAAAAATCCCAAAACGCAAAACTACAATACACTATTAATCAATAATTAAAATTATTTTTTTTTTTACATCTTAAACCAAAACTACATAAAGACACAACAAAACATTATAATACATTAAATAAAGCATAATTGAATTTATATTCATGGTGCTTAAGAATCGACAGGGCACTCCGCTATTTAATAATAATAATAATATATATAAAAAAAAAATAAATAAATAAAAAAAACCACTATGTTTACATGTGACTCAGCAATATTGTATTTGGACAATTATAACGTAGTCTGTGACTGACTCTCTTCAGCTCCAACTATAAATCCAAGGATAATTATAATTCACTTAAAATTACACCGAAAAAGTAATGTTTACAATTATAAAGATAATAAACCATACAAGGCAAATTAAACGAAAACTCCAAAAGATCAACTCCACGAAAAACTGACTTTTAAGAGTAAGAAATAAAAAAAAAAAAAAAAACTTTTATAACACTTGTTGGCTCATTACAAAAATTGAAAAGCTAAATCATCGACCCAATTCTGGTTGACGTTTCAGTGCTAAAAAGATTAAATTCATATTTTTCTTAAATCAATTATATATATATATAATATATATATATATATAATATATATATAATATATATATATATATATATATATATATATATATATAGTTGTGGCAGAAAACAAAAAATACACTACTGTATTTTTCA